>NC_064927.1:54427552-54730583 GCF_023897955.1 Schistocerca gregaria
ACACTCTGTAAATTCGCCTCCTCCTACAACAGTAGGGTTCAAAAATGGAATGTAACGCTCCGAGAAGTCGTACAAAACCAGATTCTGCCCTCTCACAAAATCTCCCAAAGGACAATTGAGAGTCAGGTCCCTAAACTGTCGCAGAAGCCTAGTACACGACCAACAGGTTCGATGAGAAGCCATGGTGACCACGCAGGTCTCAAGGGCTCCGAGAGCTCGTCTCACAAGTTTTTTTTTCCTGTAACTGACGTGTGACACAATCTGTGGGTACACTGAAGACCCGGGCTACAAAAAGGCCCTCGGCCTTGACGACAACTTGCCGCGTCAATTGAAACATTCCCCGCCAAACAGCATCACATATTCTCATCAATATTTGTAATGGCTGCTTACGTCAAATGGACTTTCATAAACCTTGAAACTCGTCAGCGGAAGCGGAAGCCAAGGGGAAGATAATTATCATCACAGAACTCTCGATCCATCTCCTTACTCAGCTATTTTGGAAAAATTCTTAAAAAATTGTACTCCACGTTCTCCATGACTTTCTAACGTGCGACTAGTGGTCATACCTGAGAAATTTGGTTTCTCTGAGAAACATAATACCGTGAACCAAGCTATGAGACGCGACGATTCAAACACGACACCGGAGCTGTGTTTTTAGATATAGTAAAAGCGTTTGAGAAAGTGCTCCACTTAGGGCTTATTTAATTATTACTACCCGACGACTGTGCACAAGAAAGAGGCCACCAGAAAGCTAACGAGCTCAACCCTATACTCAATCTTTACGAACGACGTATCACAAAAAATGAGGGGCAGTTCTCCTTGTCTGCGGAGAATACCAGCATCTACGGAAGCAGGGCATAGCTATGATTCTTTGTCCGCAAACTTTAACAATCTGGATGATTCACAACTGGCCACTCCCATCAAATGTCGTAATCATTTATAATGAAACCCAAGCAATCAGTTTCACTGCCGAACAGAAACCTCAAAATGTAGCTTTTGACCCATGAACCACCACTACCGCGGAAGGTAAACGTCAAATATTTTTCACTTATTATCGAGTCCAGACTAACCTGATACTTTTGTGTGTGTGTGTGTGTGTGTGTGTGTGTGTGTGTGTGAAATGTTATGCGACTTAACTGCTGATATGATCAGTCCCTAAGCTGACACACTAATTAACCTAGATTATCCTAAAGACAAACACACACATCCATACCCGAGGGAGGACTCGAACCTCCGCCGGGACCAGCCGCACAGCCCATGACTGCAGCGCCCTAGACCGCTCGGCTAATCCCGCGCGGCAGACCTCATACTGAGTACATCTATGGCCAAGGCAACAAAGGCAGTCGTCTATTGGTCCTGACGTACTGTCTCATTAATGGCTCCGAAATTTGACCGACGGTTGCTGACACTAACTTTGAGACGGTTCGAGTCTTAAATAAATTCGTTGGTGTAGCTGCAGATGTATCTCGTTATCAGTCTAACCCTGTCGTACACAGTGACCTCCAAACGGCAGAACTGAACGACGCTATCAAATATCTTGCCAAAAAATTCTACATGAAAATTAAATCTTAGGTCTATAAAGCTCCATAGGCCAATAGTCCTTATCCGAGATCAAATATTCTCGAATAATCCTGGCACGCGAATTAACTATTTATTTTTTAGTTTTAATCTCTAAGCTTTGTAACACAAGACAAAAGGAATGACAATTTGTTGACCCGAACCATTTCTTTACTTCCTCATACTTCGTAGTCGGATCTCTGCTAGAATGTGCAGAATCTGAAAATAATGTCGCCTATAAAACGTAATATCGAGTAATTTCTTGTGGTGACATTTGGAAATCGTATTTTGAACGGAATCGAAACGCCTCTTGTTAGGCAGGAGCTCCTCAGAAAGTTACTGCGGCAGTAATCTCTCGTGACATTGCTTAACTGGCCGAGTACTTATACGAAACAATCCCAAACGTGCTTATTCTGTTTTCGAGGAATGGGTGACTGTTGAACATTTATCATGTGTTTTAAGTACTGCAGGGCCAGTCTGTAAGCAGTTTGCCAACACCTCCCTTTGTGCTACACGACCCGTGCTGTAAGTGTTATTGCTCTCTGCATGCCGTTGCCAGATGGAGCTGTTAGTACCACACGTCTGCGCTCTCTTACATCAGTATTTTTATAAAGCGCATCAAGCGTTGCAGCGCGCTTGAGTAAGACTTGCAAAATAGTAACGAGGTGAAGAAGGCAGCCAGGTTCCCAAAACAGCCGCTGCGGGCCGGCCAAGGAGGCGTGCGACGTTTGCGACTTACTTGTCCGCGTGATGGATGCCGTAGCGACGGCAAAGCAGCGCGAGCACAATGTACGGTGAAACGAGTTCGAGCCGCCGGTTTCCACCTCGCTTGTACCGTGACAGCGAGGTCTCTGCCGCGGCTTCTAACTTTGTAGCCGGACATCCAGACGTCCGGGACGTGAAATGAAGCGCGGCGGGCAGCTGGCGCGGCGGCGTCCGCTCGGAGCCAGCGTCCCGTCTGCAGCCAACGAGTGCGCCTCACCTGCCTCGCAATCAACTTGCCCGGCAGCTCGTCACTGAGCCGCGCCAGGCAGCTCTCCGGCGGTGCGGGCCAAGTGCGTGTGTATATATGTGTGTGTGTGTGTGCGCGCGCGGGCTTTGGGGACGTTGTGGGCGCCCAACGGCGAGGTTATCAGCGCCCCAACAATGATTGAAAGAAGGAAAACTGTCGTACACTCATGCACACGAAATGCCTACACTACTACTTGCACTAAAACCAATAAGGAGGCAAGATAGGTATTCGAGAAATTAAAACACAGGGAAAACAAATCACAGAAGATCTAAAAGAACAGCACAGGGAAATGCGATTGGCTGACCACTTACAAAAACTTGGGTGAGCCAGCCACACTGTTGACACATTAAAAAAAATTCCCCAAATTCTGGGACTATACAGAAAACTTTACAACGCGAACCACATTGTTTGATAAAAATCAAATGGTTCAGATTGCTCCGAGCACTATGGGACTTAACATCTGAGGTCATCAGTCCCCTAGAACTTAGAACTGCTTAAACCTAACTAACCTAAGGACATCACATTCATCCATGCCCGAGGCAGCATTCGAACCTTCGACCGTAGCGGCCGCGAAGTTTCAGACTGTCGCGCCTAGAACCGCTCGGCGACTCCCTCCTGCCCACATTGTTTGATCATTGCATAAAATAGACTGTAGATCCGCGTCAAATCTGCTGCAGTCCACTGGTCAGCAAATAAAAGGCAGTCCAATAAAATGTGGTGCACCGTGATCTGCACGCCTCAAGTACCACACATCGGAGGGTTCCCTCGCCGGAGTAAAAATCCATGCGTCGTAGGGCTGTGGCCGACGCGAAGACGAGTAAGGAGTACCTCGTCCCGTCGACGTGGCTGGGAGGAAGTCCGCCACTGCCGAGTTGTGGGCTTGAAGACATGGAGTTTGTTGTCGGTCACTTCTAGCCACTCATGTTACCAGCGACACAGGACATTATACCGCAACAGTGAGGTGAGGGCATGCTGGGAGATACCACACTGAAACACGGTCACGACAAGACGATCACGACACGCCTCCTTGGCTGCTCGATCAGCTCTTTCATTCCACAGAATTCCCATATGCCCTGGTACACAGCAGGAAGACACCTCCTTACCCAGTCGCTGTTGTTGGAGGAGGACGTGCTGGATAGTCTGGGTTACTTTATCTGCTGTGTACATAAGCTCCAGAGACTAAAGGGCGCTCAAAGAATCTGAACAGACGAGAAATTTAACACTGGGAGAATGTCTCATCTGCTCCAGAGCCTGCAAGATTGCATATAATTCTGTGTCAAAGATGGTAAATTCGGGAGGCAGTCTGATCTTGAGGACACGACCAACGGAGTCACCCAGTATAGACCCATCCATAAAAAAAAGCAAAATGGTCGTGACGATCAGATAAAACCGCAGAGAAGATCGCAGTAAAAATGGAAGTAGGATTGCTATCTCTCCTATACTGCACGAAATCTAGACTCACTCTGGGCCGCTCCAGTAACCAGAGTGGCAGGCAGTTAAAACCCTGAACTTGGGATCGCACTGGCGCCACACCGAGTGACTCCAGCACATGATGGACACGGATTCCAAATGGCATAGTGGCGTGTGGACGGTTGGAAAATAAGCACTTCACATGTGGCCAAACAACAGTATGGTGTGCAGATGAAGTTCGAGCTGCGAGAAACTTACATGTGTGGTGCACCATGAGCAGCTGGCACCGGATGGTAAGTGGTGGTCCTCCCCCCCTCCCCCTCAGCACAGAGGCTGGGTATAGGACAGGTCCGAGAAGCGCCCATGGCAACCCGAATTCCCTCATGGTGGACAGCATCAATGATCCGCAAGGAAGAGGGCCTCACTGACCCGTACACCGTGCACCCGTAGTCCAGCTGCGAGCACACAAAGGTCCAATAAAACTGGAGGATACGCGCCCTGTCCGTTCCCCAAGATCTGTGGCAAAGGCACTTGAGGATGTTCTGCGCCTTCAGGGTTCGGGCTTTTAAGTCTCACAGGTGTGGCAACCATAACAATCTGGAGTGAAAAATTAGGCCCAGAAACCGCACTATGTCTCTAAAATGTAGTATGGTGTGCCACATCCTCAAGGCAGGCAAATTAAAAAGACGACGAGAACGATTAAAATGAACACACACACACTTATCAGCAGCCCACTACTCTAGCCGCATCACTGCAAGATGCAACTGACGAGTCGCCGTTGCAACGCTGGAAGAGGAGCACAAAACAGCAAAGTCGTCCACAAATAACGAGCACTGTACGGGACTCCTTACTGTAGATGTAATATTTTGATAGCTATGGCAAAGAGGGTAACGCTTAAAACACTGCCCTGAGGGACACCATTCTCCTGCTCTAATCGATCAGAGAGTGTGTCACCAACTCGGGCCCGAAAGAACCGCTGAGACAAGTCTGAAAATGAGGAGGTGCCGACGAAAGCCCCACTCATGCAGTTGCGCGAGTATACAGTGTCTCCAGGTAGTATGGTATGCCTTACTTATATCGAAGAAAATTTCATTACAATGAAGCTTACAGATGAAAGCCTGCTCAATAGCCTCTTCCATGAGGGTCAGGTTGTCGACTGTGGACCGATATCGGCGGAATCCACACTGAGAGCGGCTAAGGAGTTGCCTGGTCTTCAAAAGCCAGACCAGACGACGGTTAACCATTCGCTCCATGGTCTTTCCTATACAGAGATGCTCCGATAATTACTGGGACATGTGCCATCCTTTCCTGTTTTGAGCAGAGGGCTCATAATTTCCTACCTCCACGACTTGGGGAAGTTGCCAGTCTGCCATATTAGATTAAAACAGTCGAGGAGGATTTCCTGGGACGCGGCTGGCAAATCTCGAAGCATGCAATACCGGATATGGGTGCAGTGTCAGCACTTTCAGCCAGTGCCGATTCGAGTTCCCACATTGAGAAAAGGCAGTTGTAATCCTCCGAACCGTTGGACCTGGAGTCCAACTTTTCTCTCTCTATAGTTGCACGGTAGCGACGAAACGCCTGATCCTGGCTTTCATTGGCGGTAGTTTGCACAGAATGCTCAGGCAGCGTCTGAGCAATGTCTCTGAGCGTCATTTGGAGGCACCCCTATTTCAGCACTGCTGCTACCGGTAAACAGCTACATGTACTTGATACCCTACAAATGGATTCCCGTACCTTTGTGGAACAAGTGGAACGGTTGATGGAATCCAGGAACTCCTGCTATGTCCTCTTTAATCATACAGCGTGATTGGCTCTCGCGATGCGAAAGGCAGTAAAATTGTCCCCTGTTGGGTGGCATTTAAATGGTCGAAGAGCTTCATGCTTGTCTTGGATAGCTCAATGGCACTCTTCTGTCCACCAATGGACAGGTCGCCTCTGAAGAGGGCCGGAAGACGTTGGTATGGAAAGGTCAGCAGCATGATGGATCACATGTGTGATGTGATCCACCCATTCCTGGACGCTATCACAGTGTTCAAATACAGCCAGCTGGCTGAACAGCGTCCAGTTAGCCTTGCCACCATCCATGTCGGTGGCTTCTGTTCCAGCAACACATCTTCGAGTAGCTGAAGGCGGATCGGGAAGTGGTCGCTGGAATAAAGGTCATCAAGGATCTCCCAGTAAACAGAGTCGGTGAGGGCTGGAGAGCAAAAAGATAGGTCGATGGCTGGGAAAGATCCTGTAGCAGTGCAGAAATGAGTTGGAGCACCAGGATTTAAGATGTAGAGCTCTCGAGATGACCTTCCAGTGAACAGTAAGGGCTGGAGAGCAGAGAGATAGGTCAATGGCTGAGAATGACCCAGTAGCAACAGGGAAATGAGTTGAGGATACACAACACTTGAGATATCAGGAGGCTCCCTAAGACTCGACCCGAGTGCAAATAGAAGTGTAGCGCCACAGGACAAGATGGGTTTTGAAGTCGCCCAGTAGGATAAACGGGTGGAGTTATTCGATAAGATCTGTGAGAACCTCTATGTTCACTGCATCCAGAGGAGGTAAATAAAGGGAGCAAACTGTAAGTCTCCGGCATGCATTAATTTCATCTGCAACTGATTGCAGGTTAGTATCCAGGGTTCGAGCAGATGAGTGGTGGCCATTATTGACAAACACGGTGACCCTTCCTTAGGCCCTTTCCCCAGTCAGATAATCCTTGTGATATAGCGTACAGCCCTTTAGTAAGTGTTTTCTGTAAACACAAGCACAGGGGGCGTTGAAGTGCTACGAGTTACAGTTCCTCCACATGTGTCCGGAATCCATTCGTGTTCCACTGTATAATGGGAGTCACCTATCAGGGTGGGAGTACCTTCATCCTGACTTTCTGCCAGGGAGGAGAGACCACAATAAGTGCTAGCTCAGTTTTGTGGCGAGATGATTGCCCCAGTCTGACACCAACCTCCATCGCCACTGAAGAGGAATTGAGGTCAGAGAGAATGAGATCGACATCGTCAGACAGTCTCCTTCAGTGGTAGAGTCTTTGCCTTTGATTTTTTGATCTAAGATGGCTTCGGAGTCACAACCTCAGAAGTGGTAGGTGGTGTAGCAGCGCTGGGCAGTGCGCAAGACTTGACCTGTGGAGGGGCAGGAAGGTCCATGATGTCAGCCACCACGACCTTTTCTGAAGGCCGGGGGGAAGCAGCAGGCTTCACAGGAACGGCAGCAGCACACGTACATTGACAAACGCAGGCTCTAGTGCTGACAGTAGCAACCTCCGTTTGTGTAGCGGCATCAGTTTACAGGACCGCCTGTTTCAGAACGGAAGAAAAAGAGGCAGCGAATGTGGATGTCAGCATGGATTTGTATAGCTATTTGCTTCACCATACGGGATCCGGTTTGTGGTTTTAATTCCCTCGATCTTCCGTTTCTCAAGGAAAACTCTGCAGTCCATGCTCCACACAGGGTGATCCCCAGAGCAGTTGCACTTGGGAGGAGAGGAGCATCCAACACCCTTATGGTCGGCTTTTCCACATTTCCCACAACTGGCTTCCCCTGTACAGCCGAGAGTAGTATGCCCAAAGGGCTGGAATTTAAAACATTACATTGGATTGGAGTAATAAGGCCGTACACAGAGACGCAGGAAACCCGCCTTCATATGCTCCGGTAGTTTTGTACTGTTAAAGTAAGGATAAAAGAGTTAGACTTCACGAGAGCGCCATCCACCCGTTTCATAATGTGTTGCACGTCAATAATGCCTTCCTGGGACCATTCAGCTTTCAGTTCTGCATGGGGAATGTCAACGAGATCCCTGCAAGTGACAAAACCTTTGGTGTAGTTCAGGGTGTTGTGATATTCAGTCTCTATCGCAAACTCCCCAAGACATTGCGCTTTCTGAACATTCTTGACTTGTTGGAAGCTAGGTGTTTCGATTAAGAAGGTCCCATTTCACAATTGCTTAACAGTTTTTAAGGAACCAGCAATGCTTTCTAAGCCTTTCTGTATAAAAATGGTGAAACTTTGTCAAAACTTCCCTCTTTTCTTCGAACTGTAAGAAATCTATTCTGCGAAGCAGCATGCATTCTGTTACTACTGACTGAATCAGCAGGACTGGATTGGGTATTGGAACCAACCAGCGGCCCACCGTTTCCACTGGGAGGAGGGAAAGAAGATTTTTAAGGATCCATCTCGGTCCCACGAGTAGCTAGGCAGCTAGAAGTCCACCTAGACAGAGCCCCACATTCCTAGGTAAGCCTTATACAACTGAGGTGTGGCAGGTCCCCAGAGGTTGCCCTATAACAACTGCTCCACCTCAACAGCCATCCACCAGCGCGCAGAACACCTTGAGACTGACTGGTTTCGTAGAGGTTTATTCCGTCCTCTCGATCTGGGCAGTCAAGCTGAGATCCCCATTCCCTGAGACACACAACATTCCACCGCCGCGCCGCACGGTGGTCGCTGAATCCCCAGAGCTTACAGTGACAGAGGACTGGTGGCGCTTACCAGTCCGCAGCTGAGGAACCCAGGGGCCGCCAAGCCCGTACACAGAAAATTAATGCCGAGCCTCTGTGGGCGGAATGGGCGAAAACCGCACACAGGTGCACACTCAAGCAGCAGCAACGCACACGGAGTTTAAAACATGATTCACTCGACATGGGGAAGCTACATATAGGGTGTTCTGGCAGGAAGGCGTTTAGCAAAGGCAAATTATTAGGTTCATAGTTGATTTTGATAAACTGCATCTCCGACTTCAATGCAATTTCTAATTCTCTTGAAAGCACCATGTGTACTTTTTCTGATGTCGTCATGGTGTTATTTTATAAGGACACCACTATTCGTAACCTGAACAATCAATTTGTCTCTTGTCTATACTCTTTTTTCTTTGAAGAGTTCATCTTTAAATCATCCCCACAGACAACAATCTAGGAGACAAAGAAACATGACCGTTCTTACCGGTCAATTTTCCAGGGAAGGCTAGGTTTAGATAATGTGTCATCTCACACAGGAAGGGCAAACGCTCGAACAAAATATAAAAAAATTAAAAAATAAAACAAATAAAAAGATATAAAAAAAGTTGAAATGACTCACCACTGTGGAACCATCCGGAAAAGGGGCGGATATCGGCAAATGTGATTTACAAGTCCATACAAAAAAAAAAAAAAAGATTACAATTTCAGACAACAATTAATGATTGATTCAAGATAAGGAGCTTCACAAATTGAGCAAGTCATTAACCCACTGGTCCACCCTTGGTCCTTATACAAGCAGTTGCGTGGCTTGAAATTGACTGATGGATATCGTGCCAAATTGCGTCCAACTGCCGCGGTAGCTCTTCAAAATTCCGAGCTTGCTGGAGGGTCCTGCACATAATGGTCTAAACTTTCTTAGTTGGGGAGAGATCCATTGACCTTTCTGGCCAGTGTAGGATTTGGTAAGCACAAAGACTCTCATCACGTGCGAAGGGGCATTATCTTGCTGAAATGTAAGCCCAGGATAGCTTGCAACGGAGGGCAACAAAACGGGTTTCAGAACATCGCCTACGTACCGCTGTGCTGTAATGGTACCGCGTTATTGCCTCACGCAGTTTGTAAGCTCTTTCTCTTGAATAAGTCATTCCATTTTTTTGAAATTGTAATCATATTATTGTCTGTATATGTACCGATTTCCGTCCCATTCGGATGATTCCTTCATGGTGCGTCGTCTTTTCTTTTTTTCTTTTTTTTCTATTGTGTATCTATCTTGGATCTAAAGGAACCTACTCGAATAACGCTGAAATCTCATTTTCTCCACATAAGGGGATCCTTTAACATGCAGTAACACAACAGGAGCAATCAACTAATTGTCTACCATACAACAATACAGACGCCAAGGATTTAAAGAAGTATTCTTCTGAATGTATCTCGATAAAGCCATGGAGATTTTCGTTGGACCATTGATGTGAGTTTAGGAGAGATAATGATACCAACACTAGTAAAAATGGCTTCATCAATAAAGAATATCATTGGGATTACTGCACCAGCTAACGACGAAATCGCAATCGTCTACTTTCATTCCCTCTCGAAAGTACTGAATCCGCTGTAAATGATAAGCAAAGAGATAACTCTGACAATAATTTCCGCCATATTCTTGAATGTGAAAAACCAGTACATGTTGAAATCTTCTTTGTGCCTGCAAAAGGATCAATTTCTTCCAAATGAATAATGTCTTGTGCTTCAGCCACAAACTGTGCGTTGTCACAGTCCAATGAAATACGACCGCAGGGAACCGCGCCAGTCTCACGCAGTTTGGTGAAAACATGGACGAACACTTTTCAATCTGGTACTATGCAGGAAGGCAATAGCCTGTCGTATTCTCTACAAGCAATGGCAACGTTTTCTGGAGAAAACATCTATAGAAATACCACTGGGGCACACGCAGCACTTGTAAATGCGTGTGGCATGCTTAAACGATACAGCATACAATTGGCCAACAATTCACAATCACAGCTGGAAACTTCGTTGCATAAACTCAGGTACATCGCAACTCTAACATCAAAACAAATATGACAGTCGATAAACAGACTCATAGCAGCTAGAGTATAAACACACAAAACGAAAACGTATTTCCGTAAACAGCCATGTCTCTCCAATCAACAGAAGATTTCCTATTCCACGTGGAACATTGTGTACAACGTGCCGGCCCGCTCTTACGTTATAGCGCGCATGAGCGGCAGACGTATACCACACACAAATGCATTTCATTTGCTGCATTAGAAAGCGTTATTCTGATACACTGGCCAATTTCGGTGTAGTTCTCAGCCAGCTTCCAATAAGTAACTAGACGAATGTTGGTCTCCATATGCATATCAGAAACGTAGCGTACGGGGGAGTTAAATCAATGAAAGACACAGGACCAGTCTTCACGACTGGTCGGTCGGTTGGTTAGTTTAAAAGAGGAGGGAAAGGGACCAAACTACTACGTCTTCGGACCCTCGTTCCGAATAAAATAACACCACAAGGGCGGGAATAAAACAAACGAGACACATTAAACAAAGCTGGAAGAAAGGAAAAACCACAAGAACGACAGAAGGGCAACAAACACTAAAATGGACAAAACTCGACAAGAAAATCACAGGGAAGCAAGAAACATGCAGAAGGGATAACAACAAGAGAATAAAAAGGATAAGCCAGCCATTCAAAGATACATTAAAACATCTGGCCTAAAACCACTAGGGTGGAGAACACAAATGGACAAAAGATATGCGCTACAACTCAAGTAGAATGATAAACCCACCATTCCGTACAACACGAAAAAGTAAATAGGCCGGTGAGGTGTTGTCAGCTAAAATTAATGGTAACGAGTCCGTTAGCTGATGATTCCGTCACACGGCAGCTAAAGAAGGACAGTTCAACAAGGTATGTGCCACTGTCCACTGTTGTGGATCTTCACAGCGCAGGAGGTATCCGTGGGTCGCCCAAGTGTGACCGAAGAGAACCGCAGAGTCCCTGCCAGAGGCCCGCATGGAAGACTTCCACATATTCATACTCTCCTTGGCACGAAGTTTGTTGTACATACTGAGACTATACCATTCCATCTCCCAAAGCTGGGAAACCTTGCGCCGTAAAAACGAACGCAGGTCAGTTACTGAAATGCCGACCTCAATAAGCGGTTTCTGTATAGCCTGTTTGGCCAGTCTGTCGGCAAGTTCGTTGCCTAGGATTCCGACGTGACTTGGGGTCAAACAAACACCACATGAAAGACTGGACTGTTCCAGGGCATAGATTCTGGATGGTTGCTACCGAAGTATGACGAGAGTAGCACTGGTCGATAGCTTGTGGCTGCTCAAGCAGTAAGTACAGAGAAGAAACGACTCCCGAGGGCACGAACAGATGTGCTCAAGAGCACGAGATATAGCCACCACCTCTACAGTGGAAACACTGCTGCCATCAAACAAGTAATGTTCAACATGTTCTCCATGGACACACGCGAATCCGACGTGACCATCAGCCATCGAGCAGTCGGTCTAAACCACTTCACGGCCTCACTACATATCAAGAATCGAGAGAAAGTGACACCAGAGAGCTGCGGGCTTAACTGTGTCCTTGGGGCAACGTGAAAGTTCGAGACGAAACCGCGGTCTACGTGTACACCATGGAGGTGTACGTGAATGGATCTTAAGTATAGGTGATAAAGGCAAGGATTCCAGTACGGACAGGGGGGATCAGACGCGAACTGCAATTGTAAGCCATGACCAGGGCCACCGATGCAGGACTTATTGCCTGAGGGGTCCGGCGAAATATAGGTCCTCAGCAAATGCCAGACTCACCATCTCATCCTCAGACGCAGAGCTTGTAGTAAGTGGCACCACTGCAACGTCCAGGTTCTTTGGAGTCTTCTTCTTCTTGGTTTTCTCTCACTGTACTGTTGTTTTCTCAGGCTGGGAAGGCTTCACTGAGTCAGTTTCAGAGAATGAGGAGGACCCTGAAGCCCAACAGCAGTTGCCTGTGGTTGCTTCAGCTACTAGCGGGTGCCTGCTTTGCCACTGGTAGGAACCTGGGAAGGGAGTGATTGAAGGAACCCCTTCCTAGCGAGAGGAGCTGAAAAAGACTTATGGTTCTCTGGTTGGAAAGTGGGTGCTGATGTCCCTATGGGTGTGGGAGGGACGAGGGGTGGCGCAGCAGCAACAGAGAGGGAAGTGCCCCCACCATCAAAGGGGCAATTGGTGTCTGATGGCTCAGAGTTCCAACTGTATGCGGCGGAGCAGATGGTGCTAGAACTGTTGACGTAGAGTAGAGTAAGTAGATGTCATATGCACAGAATGTAGCCTCTCATATTTTCTCTTCGCTTCAGGGTAGGTCAGTTGGTACAGGGTCTTGTATTCCATGATTTTCCTTTCTTTCTGTAGAATCCTACAGTCCGCTGAGCAAGGGGAATGGTGCTCGCTGCAGATGACATAGATGGGAGGCGGACCACAGGGAATATTGTGATGTGAAAGACGTTCACAATCTCTACAGGTGACACTAGAAGAAAGTGGAAAGACATATGCCCGAACTTCCAGCACTTTAAGCACCACATTGGAGGAGGGGTATATGGCTTGACATCAAAGTGGTAGACCTTCACCTTGACCTTCTTAGATAATGTGTCACCCTGGAAGACCAAGATGAAGGTACCAGTGGCATCCTGATTGTCCCTCAGACCCCAATGGATGCGCCAGACGAAATGAACTCTGCGATGCACTAAACTGGTGCACAGCTCGTCTTCAGACTGCGAAAGAAGGTCTGTGGTGAATATAATACTCTGGACCATATTTAAGCTCTTATGGGTGTATTGGTAACAGAAACATCACTCAGCTTGTCACAGGCGAGTAATGCCTGTGACTTGTCAGAGGATGCCTTATTTATCAAAACTGTCCCAGAGCGCATTTTGGACAAGCCGTCCATCTCCCTAAACTTGTCGTCTGAATGATCTGCAAATAACTGAGGTTTCACTGACATGAAAGATTCCCCATCAACACTCGTAAATACGACGTACTGGGGCGAATAAGCTTCACTGCCATCTTTAGCCTGCTGTTTCTGCGTAGTTGTGGCCAGATGGGGGAAATATTTGGTGTCGTATGTCTTTGCACTGAACTTAGACCTCGACCACAGAGACTGCTGGTGGTGGCCGCCAGCAAGAGATGACATACTGCGCTTCAAGGCGTGTCATCCGCCCTTATTGCCACTGTCCAGGGAGCCACAGTGGCCATCCAACCTCAGCAAAGGCCACATGGAAGGATGGCCATTTCCAGGAGCCCGATACCCAAGGGAGATAGGCGTCTGCTCCTTGACATACGTGGGGAGTTAACGGCGCAGGCATCAGCAGACCAAGCCCTGTGTTGTCAGGGGGCTACAACACACAGTGTACATTGCGGTCCCACCACAACAGACTGGCTACCATGCTGTATATCAGTTGCAAATAAGCAAGCAAGTCCATTATCAACGTCGGTGCAGAGAAAGATACTAAACAGCGGATGAAGGAAACTGCAACCCAGGAGGGTGACCTCGCCCAACAGCTGGAGAATGAGGGGAAGTGCACAGCCACGTCGACGAAGGATGCGAGAAGCCTCAGCGCATGATGGACGCAATGCAACATGTAAGGTGAACTTCCCCAAATGGTTCGCTCTTCGGGAAAATTTGGAAAACAGTCAAACCCCACTGGGCACCATCACATAGTCCGAAACGTGTGAGACCCCTTTTACTCACCTCCGGAGCCGCAGGGGGGAATCTTCACGATTTTAAGCAAGACTGTACTTCCCATCTACGTCGAAACTAAATAAGTGTCACTGAAAATTGGTTCTGTCCAACGAAAGACGCAGTAATTAGTAAAAAAAGGGTAATATAAAAATAAAATTCGTTTATTATTTATTGAAATGCCATAAGACGATTGGTAATACTGTACAGTGATGGAGTACTGGCGCTCTCTGCCAGCAGGAGCGTTGTTGCTGATGTTTGCAAACCGAGGGCCTCACTGCAACATACGCCGTTGTAGATAATGCAATCTGTGTAAATTTTCATGCTCTGTGCCACCAATGCGGGAAATCACGTTGCCTCAGAGTTTCCACCTGTCATCCACAGTTGCAATTTTTATCAAACAATAGATTGTAGACTGTTAAAGTTTCGGTGATATTGACCCCTTTGACCTGCATGTGATAGGGAATGAAGTCCCATAAGATTTCACACATATTTGAACATATGAACACCTAAATGTGATGGTTCGTTCTAGGAATGGGACAAACCGACCGAACTGATGTTTCCAGTACACTTTTGGTCTCGGTAATAACATTTTAACGGTATATGAATTTGGAACTGCAACGGTGCTAAAAAATTTTATTTTAACAGAAAACATTTTTCAAAACTAGTAATATTTATTGGTAATATTTCCATTGTCATGAAATCTTGGGTTATTACAGAAAATGGGGGAAAATGATCAGTACTATTTCAGTAACAACACTAACAGTTACAAACGCGTAAGAGATACATGACTTAAGAATCGCTACAGCACTGCTGAGACAATAACGTGGCTGCTGTTGCGTGGCGTGACCTATTACACGATGCATGTGGTCTGTCATTGATGGCACAATAATTTATTCATTATTTGCAATAAAAATGGAAAGTAGCTGGTATGCCAACTGTGTCTACATACACTGATAAGCCAAAACATTATGACCACCGCCCAACGCGGCGTGGATGCCGCTTGGTGGCGTTGAGGGCACGTGATGCGGTAACAAAAGTACACTCACGGTCATAAATTAACGATAATGCTGATACATGACGAAACAACTCCCTGGTGGGCTATATGCGGGTTTACATCACCTCAGGGTTTGACTATGCGGTGCTTTTGACCTGCGGTCGTCGAACGGTGACACTGGGGCAGTCCACAAACGCATAGGTGTGTTGGTGCATGACAGAGTACGGTGCAGCGAGTAAGTGTGCAGACGTTTTCAGAGGTGCAAATGATGACTGTGTGTTGAAAATGGCTCAAAGAATACATATTGATGACGTTATGAGGGGTAGAATACCAGGGAGACTGGAGGCTGGTCGAACATAGCAGGTCGTAGCACAGGCCCTCCGTGTGCCACAAAGTGTGATCTCAAGATAATAGCAACGATTCCAGCAGACATGAAACTTGTTCAGGGGCTACAGTACTGGACGTTCACATTGTAGAACACCACAAGAAGACTGATATCTCACCATCAGTGCCCGCAGACGGCCACAGACTACTGCAGATAGCCTTGCTCAGGACCTTACCGCAGCCACTGAACAGTTTTCTCCAGACACACAGTCTACAGACGACTCAACTGACATGGTTTATTTGCCCAGAGAGTTTCAAGGTGCATTCCACTGACCCGTTTTCACAGGAGAGCCCGTAAAGCCTGGTGTCAAGAACACATTAGATGGTCATTGGAACAGTGGTCCCAGGTTATGTTCACGGACGAGTCCAGGTATAGTCTGAATAGTGATTCCCGCCGAGTTTTCATCTAGCGTAACCAGGAACCAGATACCATATCCTTAATGTCCTTGAAAGGCACCTGTATGGAGGTCGTGGTTTGGTGGTGTGGGATGAGATTATAACTGGTGCACGAGGGAGACCAAGAGATGACTACACTAAGCAAATTCAGAAGGATGTAGGTTGCAGTAGGTACTGGGAGATGAAGAAGCTTGCAGAGAATAGAGTAGCATGGAGAGCTGCATCAAACCAGTCTCAGGACTGAAGACCACAACAACAACAACGTACACCCCTGCATGTCTTTCACAGAGGAACCGTAACAGGACATGTGTATCGGAACGTCATTTCACGCCAGTATGCCCGCCATTTCAGGGATGCATTGGGTCCCACCCTCCTCCTGACGGATGATAACGCACGGCCCCACCGAGCTGCCATCGTGGAGGAGGACCTTGAAACAGAAGATATCAGGCGAATGGAGTGGGCTGCCTGTTTTCCAGACCTAAATCCCATCGACCATGACTGCGATGCTCTCTGTCGACGTATCGCTGCACGTCTTCAAACCCCTAGGACACGTTAGGAGCTCCGACAGGCACTGGTGCAAGAATGGGAGCCTATAGCCCAGCAGCTGCTAGACCACCTGATCCAGAGTATGCCAATCCGTTGTGCAGCCTGTGTACGTGTGCACGGTGATCATATCCCATATTGATGTCGGGGTACATGCGCTGGAAGCAGTGGCGTTTTGTATCTCATCTGTTTCGGGACGGTTTTGTCAACTTATCACCAATACCGTGGACTTGCAGATCTGTATCGTGTGTGTTCCCTATGTGCCTATGCTATTAGCGCCAGTTAAATGTAGTGCCACGTTGTTTGGCACCACATTCTGCAATTATCCTTAATGTATGTTCACAAGTGTATTTAAGCGGAGCAGACGTGCACTAGGGATCACCCTAGCAAAGATATCGGCTGCAAACGGGGAAATCCATTGAGATAAGCGACTCTGACAAAAGGCACTTTATTATTACGCAGAGCATGTGAACTACTACCTCGCAAAAGGGCAAAGCTGGTCGAATGTTCACTTGCTATTGCCATATACATCTACCGGAAGAGGTAGAAGGACAGTGAAACTACCACTAGGTGCTAGGTGCTGTATGGTTGGATGTCCACGACTCTTCACAGAACGTGGGGTTCGACGGCTTGTCCACTCTGTAAAGTGGAATAGACGGTGATTTGTGGCATCTCTGCCGAAAGAGATACTGGTGCATAAAAAAGTGTTTCGAAGCACACAGCATGATGCTCCGCATCAGATCACCCCTACGGGTTTACATGTCAATCGAACGACATCGTCAGTTACGATTGAAGTGGGCCCTAGACCATCGGGATTCGATCGTCGTTCAATGGAATTGCTTTTTCCCATTAGATCACTGGTCGACTCTACAAACGCCGTCATCGAGATTAATGGCGGCTCGAAACGTGCAGCGCGCCACGGACGCCGACTTGTGGGAGTAGTATTATGCCAAGGAAGACGTCCTTCTGCGGTTGCTTGGCACCAGTGGTAGAAATGGAAGACACGCTGACAGTTGCGAACTACCTACGCCACTGCATGCCTGATGTCTTACCCGACGGCGATATCATATTTCAGCAGTACAATTGTCTGTGTCTCGGAGCCACAACCGTGCTACAGTGGTTTGAGGAGTATCATAGCGAAATCACGACTATGTCTTGGCAACCATATTTGTTTGATGTAAATCGTATGAAAGCCATCTGGGTCATGTTGGGCACCATCACCGCTTACACAAACCAGCGGCCCTTTGTTTACGCGAATTACATGACCTGTGCGTCGACATCTAATGCCATTTACCTCCAAAAACCTACCAATGAACTGTCGGATCCCTGAAACGCAGAATCAGTGATGTATTTCGTTCCAAAGACGGAAAAAACAATCTTTAAATAGGTCGTCATAATTTTTTGGCTCATCGGTGCCATATGTCCTCATCTGCTTGAGGCCCTTGGAAACGAATAATTTAACACGAAAAACTGAGTTCTCCAGCCTATTCTTAATGCCTAATTAGTGGCACTATCATCGATTACAAGAGTTTCAAAACATTAGACTCTGTAGGAGAATATTGGTGAGTTTTTGTAGTACTGAACTCCTCACTACTTTTAGAGAAAAACAGCGAACGATTGACGTAGTAAATTTTATTTATTTTATTTGACAGCTTTATTCTACTTATTTTAAAACCTTTGATTCAAAAATTCTGAGGGGTCTTCAGTCTACGTTTATTATAAGAAATAATACCAATAAAAATCGTATATACAGGAACCTGTTACTTTGTGTGGTTTCAACGGTCAGACGAAAGTGAAGATGAAATAAACTGGTTCAGTCGAAAGCCCATTGTTTCAGTGATGACCTCCATGCCTAGTTCGTTCTAAAGACGCCATCACGTGCTTATTGGCTAAAATTTATTTAGTGGTTGTAGCAAAGTAAAATAATGTGCGAAAAACTGTTATCGAAGAACAGGGAAAAGTTGTCACGTGCTGAATTATCAGAACCAGGAACTCGGAGCCTCATCAACAAAAACTTAATGAAACACAACAAACTGAATTTATGTAACTCAACCGACCATTTGAATTGGACAGGTGATGTGGCACATCGGTTTTACATTTGCATCCACATGATTACTCTGCAATTCTGACTTAGGCAGAGGGCTCAGAGCACCACTTTCACACTCTCTACCATTCCACTCCTGAACAGCACATTGGAAAAAAAAAAACGCCTAAATCTTTATGTGAGAGCTCTGACTTCTCTTATTTTTACTGTGGCCATTACTTTCTCCTTATGAAAGTTGAAGTCAATAAATTGTTTTGGCGTACTGAGGGAAAATTTTGACATGCTGAGGGAAAAGTTTATGATTAGCGATAATACGAAACGAACTGCCGTTCTTAAAACTTTCTCGATGTGCGCAAGTTCTGTTTGGTAAGGCTGTCATACTGCGAAACAATATACACTCAAAACGTAGTGTAGGCAGTTTCTTTAATAGCCCTGCTGCATTTGCTAACTGCTGTAACACCAAACACACCCTTTGGTACGTCTTCCGCGTCAAGATTTTTAATCGCTGTTTCAGTTTATGTTGTTCCTGACTATAATCCCTATGTTCTTAGCTGAACCCAGTTTAAAGGCATTCGTTAGTACTTATGTGAAGGACCACACACTTTTTATTGTTGAGGCTCAGTTACCAGTTACCACTTTTACTAGATAGTAAGCGACGCCACCATCTGCTAGGAGTGTCCTATAAGTTATTTATGTAGTTTAGGAACAATAAAAGGCTTACAAAACTTTGTTGAGTAATCCCTGATGTATCGTGGTGTTCTCTGGTTGACTTTCCTCCATTTGCTACAAAGTGCGTCCTTACCGACAGAAACACATGAATCCAGTCGCACAGCTGAGGCGATACTCCATGGACATGCGGTCTGATTAAAAGCCGCTTTTGGG
Organism: Schistocerca gregaria; assembly: GCF_023897955.1. Classification (NCBI taxonomy): domain Eukaryota; kingdom Metazoa; phylum Arthropoda; class Insecta; order Orthoptera; family Acrididae; genus Schistocerca; species Schistocerca gregaria. Next base: position 54,446,977 of record NC_064927.1, read on the forward strand.
GGTTGGTGTCAAAGTCTATAAGTATAGTGAGGGGTCCTGCCCACTTTCCTCTCTCAGGGTGCCTAAAGGATGCTGCTTTCTTGAGTAGCTAAAAATCACATTAGTGGTTTTTATTCCACACAGCAGAAAAAGGTTTGCATCACTTCGGTTCCGAGAGTTCCGGAACCTGTACAGAAAATTGGAATAGATATGAACGTAAGAACCATTTCCGCCCTTTTTATTGCTCATGAAAACCACTTATCGCATGTTGTGCCACCATACAGCAAGACCTTCAGATGTGGTGGTCCACATTGCTGTACACACCGGTACCTCTAATACCCAATAGCACGTCCTCATGTACTGATGTATGCTTTTATTCGTCGTGGCATACTATCCAAAGTTCATCAAGACGCTGTTGGCCCAGATTGTCCCACTCCTCAAAGGCGATTCGACGTAGGTCCCTCAGAATGGTTCGTTGGTTAAGTCGTCTATAAACAGATCTTTTCAATGTATCTCAGGCATGTTCGACAGGGTTCATGTCTGCAGAACATGCTGGCCAGTCGAGTCGAGCGATGTCATTATCCTGAAGGAAGTCATTCACAAGATGTGCAGGATGGGACACATGTTGACGTCCATGAAGACGAATGGTTGGTTGGTTGGTTTAAAAGAGGGAAGAAGGGCCCAAACTGAGAGGTCATCGGTCCCTTGTTCCGATCATAACAAAACACAAAACTGGAAGAAATGAAAAACTACAAGGACGACAGAAGGCGAACAAACAATGAAATTGACAAAATTGCTGAGGAAACAACAGAGAGACGCAAAAAACATGTAGAAGAAATTAAAACAAAAGAGAAAGTGACCATGGCTGGCTGATCACGAGAAGAAAACGGATAATCCAGCCACTCTGTGACACATTAAAACCTCCACAATAAAAGCACTACGGTGAAGGACACAGAGGGTACTACATGCGCTAGAACGTAGATCAAATGATAAAACCCACCTCCACGAATAAAACGTTAAAATAAATCAACCGACGAGGCAATTTCGTACAAAATTACAGGGAACGAGTCCGGCAACCGAAGACTTCGTCACAGGGCAGTCAGAGTAGGACAGTGCACCAGAACATAGGCCACTGTCAACCGGGCGTCGATGTCCAGAGGTGGTTTACGTGTAGCTTGTGTGGCCAGCGTGCCCGCAAGAATCCAACATTTCCTGGGGTCCAGACAAACACTACGGAAAGACTGACCCGTTACAGGGCAAAGATGGATTCCTGGATGGTCGCCACCAAAAGATGACGAAGGTAGCACTGGTCGATAGCTTGTAGGCTGTTCAAGGAGACCGGAGAAACGACTACCCAGGCCATGAAAGGGTGTACTCAAGAGCACGTTACATAGTCACCTGCTCTGTAGTGAAAACAATACAGCCATCAAGCAAGGAATGCTGTTCAATATATCCTCCATGGACATACGCGAAGACGACGTGACCATACCCACCGAGCCATTGGCCTCAGTACACGTCAAGAATCGAGAGGAAGTGACAGTGGAGAGCTGCGGGTTGAACTGAGCCTTTAGGGCCACGTGAAAGGTCCAGGCGGTGTCGCGGCCTACGTATACACCATGGTGGTGTACATGAATGGTCCTAAACTATAGAAGGGATCAGACATGAACTGCATTTGTAAGCCCTGACCTGGGTCTCCAGTGTAGATGGCTGGGAATATGTGACGGTAATTGAGATGCTCAGGAGAACTACAAATGTGTGTAACATAACTGATGAGCAGATGTGCACACCTAACCTTGAATGGAACGACTCTGGCCTCCATAAGGAAGCTGGTCCCATCGCTAATCGAACGCAACGGTGGTGCACTGGGTCGTGTAAAAGCAACGCTGAGGGCGCCTCCGAACCATAAACCACACTCCCAGAGTCAAGGCGGGGCTGAAGAAGGGCTCTGTAGAACTGCAGCAGTTTAGAACGATCTGCACCAAAGTTGGTGTTGCTCAGGCAGCGGAGGGCATTGAGGTGCTGCCATTACATCCGCTGAAGCTGACGAAGGTGAGGAAGCCAAGTACATCCAGCTTCGAAAACCAGTCCTAAGAATCGATATATCCCCACTACAGTGAGAGGATCGTCCTTAAGGTAGACTTCTGCATCCAGATGAACGATACGACATTGACAAGTGAATAACATGCGATTTCGCAGCTGGAAACTGCAAGGTGTGGGCCAGAGCCCATGACTGCGCAATGTGGATGGTTCCCTGTAGGCGCCGCTCAGAAATACCAGTACTGTAGAAGCAGTACGAAATAGAGAAGTCGTCTGAATATACAATCCTGGAAATTGAAATAAGAACACCGTGAATTCATTGTCCCAGGAAGGGGAAACTTTATTGACACATTCCTGGTGTCAGATACATCACATGATCACACTGACAGAACCACAGGCACATAGACACAGGCAACAGACCATGCACAATGTCGGCACTAGTACAGTGTATATCCACCTCTCGTAGCAATGCAGGCTGCTATTCTCCCATGGAGACGATCGTAGAGATGCTGGATGTAGTCCTGTGGAACGGCTTGCAATGCCATTTCCACCTGGCACCTCAGTTGGACCAGCGTTCGTGCTGGACGTGCAGACCGCGTGAGACGACGTTTCATCCAGTCCCAAACATGCTCAATGGGGGACAGATCCGGAGATCTTGCTGGCCAGTGTAGTTGACTTACACCTTTTAGAGCAGGTTGGGTGGCACGGGATACATGCTGACGTGCATTGTCCTGTTGGAACAGCAAGTTCCCTTGCCGGTCTAGGAATGGTAGAACGATGGGTTCGATGACGGTTTGGATGTACCGTGCACTATTCAGTGTCCCCTCGACGATCACCAGAGGTGTACGGCCAGTGTAGGAGGTCGCTCCCCACACCATGATCCCGGGTGTTGGCCCTGTGTGCCTCGGTCGTATGCAGTCCCGATTGTGGCGCTCACCTGCACGGCGCTAAACACGCATACGACCATCATTGGCACCAAGGCAGAAGTGACTCTCATCGCTGAAGACGACACGTCTCCATTCGTCCCTCCATTCACGCCTGTCGCGACACCACTGGAGGCGGGCTGCACGATGTTCGGGCGTGAGCGGAAGACCGCCTAACGGTGTGCGTCACCGTAGCCCAGCTTGATGGAGACGGTTGCGAATGGTCTTCGCCGATACCCCAGGAGCAACAGTGTCCCTAATTTGCTGGGAAGTGGCGGTGCGGTCCCCTACGGCACTGCGTAGGATCCTACGGTCCTGGCGAGCATCCGTGCGTCGCTGCGGTCCGGTCCCAGGTCGACGGGCACGTGCACCTTCCGCCGACCACTGGCGACAACATCGATGTACTGTGGAGACCTCACGCCCCACGTGTTGAGCAATTCGGCGGTACGTCCACCCGGCCTCCCGCATGCCCACTATACGCCCTCGCTCAAAGTCTGTCAACTGCACATACGGTTCACGTCCACGCTGTCGCGGCATGCTACCAATGTTAAAGACTGCGATGGAGCTCCGTATGCCACGGCAAACTGGCTGACACTGACGGCGGCGGTGCACAAGTACTGCGCAGCTAGCGCTATTCGACGGCCAACACCGCGGTTCCTGGTGTGTCCGCTGTGCCGTGCGTGTGATCATTGCTTGTACAGCCCTCTCGCAGTGTCCGGAGCAAGTATGGTGGATCTGACACACCGGTGTCAATGTATTCTTTTTTCCATTTCCAGGAGTGTATATACCACTTATTTTCCCCTCATAAAAATAAAAGAATAACTATATTTTCTCCTTATAAAAACAAAGAATAAAAAATTATGTTGTTGGATGTTTTCCCTTTCTTTAACGTTTGTACCATTTATTAGGACGGCGTGTGTATGTGTGTATGTATATTTCTTTTTCAAAGCAATTTTTTTCAACATTTGTACCATTTGTTAGGATAATATCTCAATACTTCTGTATGTATATTTCTTTGTCAAAGCAATTCTTGGAAATAATTCTTATTTGTTAGTGTAACAATGTTGAAATTAGTGTCTAGAAACAAAAACATTTTACTTGTACATGATATTTAGAAAATGTGTTAGGAATAGATTTTACTTAATTACTATATTTATAAAAACAATATTTCTAAGAAAATCGATGTGAAAGACTCCTCACTTTCGATAACAAACTACTTAAAAAACAAACTTCACACTTAAATAAAGAAAGAAAATAATTAAAAATTAATAATAGCATAAAAATATTCTTCTCTTGCTATTTTTAATTACCATGTGGAAAAATATAAAAATATAAATTAGTAATACAAACTATCATAGAACAGAATAACGTTGCTGAACAGTAGGCATCAAAATTTAGACACCGGAATAATTTTTGACTGACTTAGACAACGATTCAATCATTGCCTAACTTCAGTGCAAAAATTAAGTTCGAAGGGTGGTGACATGTAAGGTGTCACGCAAATCCAACACCTTTCATGAAAACCCTGACATGATAAGAAAATCCAGTAGTACGTCACATAGCTCAGAATACATCGTGACATTAAAGTAACCAAAGTAATACGAGTAACGAGTGAGCAAATGGAATATCACAGACTAACACAACAATACCTAAATGCATGCCATACCTTCCCACCGTGAGGCAGACGCAGTTCCGAGGGGAGAAACGAGAACAGAAGCCGAGAGCAGAACCGTGTTAAGCTAGAAGGCCCTACGATAAGGGACGGACTGGACACCCACGTCGCCAGCTAATCACTAGGGCGACACAACCTGCAAGTTTTAGTGTGAGACTTTTTCGCGTCTCTGTTACATTGCAAACTTTAAAAACATTGCCCCACCATGAAAAGTATAACGTTTCTCATGGGATGGACACAATTTTTGTAGACGGAGCTTAAGGTTAAAATTGGTCACATGAAAACACAGCCAGATAGATTTTTTTTAAACCAACTTCGGTAAATTGTGGTAAGGAGAAGTTAGGAGGGAAGTTAGTTCCGAGACGGCGAGCTGGATGGCTGCTGTGCCGGCCGCCGCCTCCCTGACAAACACCGACAAGGTAATGAACGCACGTGATGCCGCATAACAGCGCATAAAGCTTCACTCAGAACTGCAGAAGTCTCATCTGTTACACCCCCTTTTTGCGTAATACTAGTGTTGATCATCAATTAGAGCTCATGGTGTTCAAATATTTCACTTGAAGTAAAAATCTGAAAAGCGATGATTTCTCTGTTATATAGTTATTGAGAAGCCACATCAGCCACTGTAATTTACGACAAGTTAGATAAGTTATTAAAGATAATTGAGTGTCACTGTAGACCATTTTGATAGTTTTCTTTTATGTGAAACGTAAATTAAACCTAGATTATAGATGTGATACGGCATAGGTTATCCTTCGATCCATTGTAGAACTTGGAAACCCAATCAGAGAATATTCGTTCTCATTTGTGTTGGACGCTGTTGGTTTTTACCATCCTGTATTAAAACACTTCCTTTTATCAATAGCGTAATTTATAAACAATATTTTGTGAGTAGAATAAAATTTTCAATGGTAAACGTAACTGCTTTTTCGACGTTATTTTACCAGCTAACTAAAAATAGGGAAGTCTTGAACCCCTTCCACCAAATTTAGTTAGTATTAAGATTCTTTTACACGGAGTGCAGTGAAGCTGACGCTGAGATCATTAAGTATTTGGTCATATCATCGCTAGTCTCACTGAACTCTTCTGAATTCTACATGTCATGTGTGGTCTGGCGTCTCCTTACCAGCAACAGATTCCCTAAAAAAATGCTCAAAGCGTTGTTGCGCGAAAGTGGTAGGGAGACACGATATAGAACAAACAGACACCATCATGTATGTTTAGAATGGGTCTTCACAGTGCAGGAGGTAGCCCTGGGTCGCCAAGGTGTGGCTAATGCAGAGCTGGCAGAGAACCACAGAGTCCCTTCGAGAGACCTGCATGGAGGACTTCCACACATTCATAGTCTCCTTAATGACATGGAGCTGGTTGTGTATACTGAGATTATGCCATTCCTTCTGCTAAAGCCAAAAAACCTTGCAGCGTAACAATGAATGCAGATCAGTTATTGGAATGCTGAACTCCATAAGTGGTTTCCATGTAGCCTGTTCGTCTAGTTGCCTGGGATTGCGACATGACCTAGGTTCAGACAGACACCAATGAATGACTGGACCGTACAGGCACAGAATGACTCCTGGATGCTCGCTACCTAAGGATGATGAGGATAGCACTCGTCGATATCTTGTAGGCTGCTGAAGGAGTTAGTGCACAGAAGGAACGACACCCTAGGGAATGAAGAGGTGTGCTCAAGAGAATGACATACAGCCACCAGCCCTGCAGTGAAAACATTGCAGCCATTGGGCAAGGAGTAATGTTCAATGTGTCGTCTCTGAATTTAGGCGAAGCCAGCAGGACCATCAGCCTTCGAGTCGACGGTGTAGACCACTTCAGAGCCAAAAACCACAACAAGAATATAGAGGAAGTGGCAGTGTAGAGCCGCAGTAGTGACTGAGTCCTTAGGTATATGTGAACGGTCCAGATAAAGCTTTGGCCGAGGCTTACACCAAGAAGGTGTACATGAATGGACCTCGAGAAAAGGTGGTAAAGGGAAGGACTCCAGTTCAGACATAAGCGATTGGAAGGGGACCGTTTTAGTGAGTCCTGACCTTGGCCGCTGATGTGGCAGTTGGAGTGGTTGGAAAACGAGATGGTAATTCATGTACAGGAGAGCTAAGAATGTGTGCATGCCTAACCTTCCATATAGGGACTCTGGCCTCCAACAGAATGCAGGCCATCGGGCTCGTGCTAAAAGCTTCCTTCGCTAGACGAGCTCCACAAAGGTGCACTGGGACGAGTAAACGCAACACTGAGGGTACCTCCGAATCATAAACCCGACTTCCATAGTCAAGGTGGGACTCAACAAGGCTCTGTAGTGCAACAGCAGCGTAGAGCAATTTCCACGTCAGTTGGTGTTGCTCAGGCAGCCGAGGGCATTGAGGTGCTCATAGCACTTCTGCTTATGCTGACGAAGGTGAGGAAGCCAAGTCAACTGGGTGCCGAAAGCCAGTCCCAAGAATCGATATGTCTGCACTACAGTGAATTGATCGTCATTAAGGTAATGTCCTGGTTCCAGATGAACCTTATGCTGCTCACAGAAGTGCATGACATACAACTTTGCAGCTGAAAACTACAAGCTGTGGGCCAGAGCCCATTCCTGCTCCTTGTGGATGGCTCCCTGTAGGCGCCACTCTGTACTGCAGTATTTGAGCAGCAGTATGAAATGCAGAAATTTTCTACATGCAGATAAGGACAACCAAGAGATGGACAGCCCTATAGCTGCTGCAAGGCAATTAATGGCCACTAAAAATAGAGTTACTCTCAATACAGAACCCTGCAGGACCCCATTTTCCTGGATACTGGGGGAACTAAGGGTGGCAGCAACCTGAACACGAAAAGTATGGACTGACAGGAATTTTTGGAAAAAATAGGGAACAGGTCCTGTACACCCCACTTATACATTGTGGCAAGGATATGGTGGTGCCAGTCGTGACGTAAGCTTTTCGTAAATCAAGAAATATGACAATCAGGTGTTGGTATCTGGAAAAGGCTCTTCACATGGCAGACTTCGTGGACACAAAACTATCAATGGTAGAGGGTACCTGTCAGAAACCGACCTGGCATGGAGCCAGCAGGCCACATGACTCCAGGACCCACTCAAACGCTGTTACAACACGCATTCTAGCAGCATACAAAGAACATTGGTGCGGCTGATGTGCCAATAGTTATCCACTTCAAGCGGGAATTTTCTGGGTTTGACGACTGGAATGATAGTGCTTTCCCACCACTGCGATGGAAAGGCGCCATTGCACCAGATCCTGTTGAAGATGACGAGGAGATGTCGCTTTTAGTCTGACGAAAGATGTTTAGTCATCTGACTGTGGATCCAATTGTGCCCAGGAGCTGTGTCGAGCCTATGTGCAAGGTCGCTCGGGATCTCCCAGTCTGTAAATGTGATGTTATAGTGTGCACTTTCCCTTCCATCTGCTGTTTGAGTGTGCAAAAAGTTTGGGCTAATTCTCTGGTGCAGAGGCTTGTGCACAGTATACGGCCATCGCGTTTTCGTCAGTAGGTAACACGCCATCAATGTTAATGCCAGCTTCACCTATTGGATTCTGGTACCCAAAAACACGCCTGATCTTTATCCAGACTTTGAAGGTGATGTATGACATCCAATGGACGACACATACCTCTCCAACCACTCCTCTTTCCATTAGTTTATAAGATGGCGGACGCAGGTACAGAGACATTTAAAAACTATTAGGTGCTCCAGAGAAGGGTGCTGCTTATGTCGCTGCAGAGTCCGCCTGCGCTCTTTAATGGCCACGTCCACCAATGTACTGTCATTCGATGGGGGCACCCTAAGAAACAAGGGATAGCTTTTTCAGCCACAGAAACGATCGTTTTAGTGACCCACTCAACCTCCACATTGATGATACCACGTAGGGTGAAAGATTTCCAGTCTGCCTTGTTTAAAGCCCATCTGGCTGGGTGTCCATGGGCATGACGCTGGGGCAGTGACAGGAAGATGGGGAAGTGGTCACTACTGCACAAATCATTGTGGGTTCAACAGTGAACAGATGGGAGAAGTTCTGGGCTGCAAAGTGATAAATCAATAATAAACAGGTACCATGCGGCACACTGAAATGTGTGGTGGCCAGAGTATTTAGGGGGCAGAAGCCGAATTGAGAGTGCAAATTTTCGACATCTCTACCTTGGCCAGTAAGCCTGGTGCCACCCCACAAGGTGTTATGGGCATTAAAATCTCCCTAAAGTAGGAAAGGATTACCGAGTTGATGAGCCACTGCTGCAAAGACGCTCAAGGGTACTGTACCTTCTGGATGAAGACATAAGTGACAGACAGTTATTTCCTGTGTCATTCTTATCCTAACAGACACAGCTTCAAGAGGAATTTGAAAGGATACAGGTTCACTATCTACTGAATTCAGGACATGAACGCTAACTCCACCTGACACTCTATTATATTCCCTACAGTTAATGTAAAATCCCATATACCTACGGAGGTCAGGAATCTGCATTGCCGGGAACCAGGTTTCCTGAAGGACAATTCAGAAAGCAGATTTAAAGCTTAATAGTTGTTGTAGCTCAGCTAGGTGGTGGAAAAAACCGCCGCAATTTCACTGGAGGACGACGTTATCGTGGTGCAAGAAGGGCATGATATGCTCAATGACGCTGTTTACGCCTCAGGATCACGTGTTGCGAGTACCTGTGCGATGAACATCCATTGTGTCTCAGTGTCCAACGAGATCTAGGTCGTCAGCGGACGCCAGACTCTCCACCTCATCCTCAGATGCAGACCTCGTAGGTAGTGCTGGTGTGGGTGCCAACGTAATGTTTGGGTTCTTGCGGTTCTACTTCTTTTCGGATTCCTCTCACTGCTCCTTAGGTTTTTTAGGCTGGGAGGACTTCACTGTCTCAGTTTCATGGACTGAAGAGGACCATCAAACACTTCTTCAGCCACTGCTGGGTTTCTGGTTTTGCCACCAGAAACAACCTGGGAATGGAGGGACACAACGGACCCCTTCCTAGGGTGAGGAGCCGAAGAAGACATATGTTTCTCTGGCTGAGAAGTGAGAACTGATGTTCCCGATGGTTTTGGGGGGGGGGGCATTTCTCCCAATGTAGGTGGTGCAGAAGCAACAGGGAGGGGAGTGGCCCCACCATCAAGGGGACAGGTGTAGTCTTACAGCTCTGAGAGTGGACTGGAACTGGCATAAGGTTGGGTCTGGAACAGTAATTATAAGTGCTGCATAAGACGATGTCATGCATACGAGATGGAGCCTTTCAAATTTCCTCTTAGCCTCTGCGAAGGTCAGTAGGTCCAGGGTCTTGTAATCCATGATTTTCCGGCCTTTTTGGAGAATCCTGCAGTCTGGTGAGTAAGGGGAATGTTGCACGCCGCAGTTGATACAGATGGGCGACGGGGCACTGGAGTATTGGGATGCGATGGACGTCCACAATCTCAAAAGGTGACACAGGAAGAACTGCAAGAAAACAGATGCCCAAACTTCCAACTGAAAGCACCATATCGTGAATACGATATATGGCTTCATATCGCAGCAGTAGACCCATACCTTGACCTTCTTAGGTAATGTGTTACCCTCAAATGCCAAGATGAAGGCACCAGTGGCAACCTGATTATCCCTTGAACCCCGATGGACATGCCAGACAAAATGAACATCTACCCACTCTAAATTGGTTTGCCAGCTCGTCGTCGACTGCAAAAGAAGGTCACTGTGGAATGTACTTCGCTGGACCATTTTAAATCTCTTATGGTGCGTGATGGAAACAGCAACATCCCTAGCTTGTCACAGGAGAGTAATGCCAGTGATTGGGGAGAGGACCCTTTTTTTTATCAAGACTGACATTGACCACATTTGGACAAGCCCTCCACCTCCCTAAAGTAGTCGTCCAAATGCTTAACAAAAATATGAGGCTTCATCGACATAACGGATTCCCCATCAGCTCTTGTACATATGAGTTACTAGGGTGAATGAGGTTCACTGATATCCTTAGCCTGGCGTTCTTCTTAAGGTGTGTCCAGGGAGGGGAATAATTTAGGGTCATACTTCCTTGCATTGAACTGCGACCTGGAATGCTTAGACATTGCTGGTGTTTGACCAACAGCAAGTGATGATGTTTTATGCTTCACACCATGGAATTCACCCTGATGCCACCCACTCTGACCAGGGTCCTCCACATGGGCGCCACCTAGCTGCTGCAAAGCCACCTGGCATGATGTCTATTGCTGGGAATCCTGATGAACCAGGGTGATGGGCATCTACTCCTTGGCATACGCGGGGAGTGAACGGTGTAGGCATCAGCAGAGTGATTCCTGCGTTATCAAGTGGCTACAACTAACAGGTTACATGGGAGCCCCACCATAGTGGAGTGGCTACCTTGCTGGATATCGTGCAAAGGTCCACGGTCGTCATCCGCGTAGAATGCGACATTGCATAGTGTATGGTGGAAAGTGCACCCAGGAATGTATACTCGCCCAAGAGATGAAGAATGAGTGGGACTGCAATGCGACCATGAGAAAGGGAGCTAAAGATCTCAATGCACTATGCACATGGCTCGCTCTTCAGGAAAATGTGGAAATATGGAGGTCAAACCCTACAGGGGACCATCACATAAAGGCCAAAACGTGCGAGACTCCTTATAGTCGCCTCTTACGACAGAAATGAATACCTGAAGCCTATTCTAACTCCCAGACCTGCAGCAGATGGGAGGTGGGGCATATGGAGTATTGAGATGTGAAGACCATCCACAATCTCGACAGGTGAAGCTGGATGTACAGAGGAAATACATATGTCGGAATTTCCAGCACCGCATGTGTCAGGGATATATGGCTTAATATCTCAAGCACTGGAGGCAACCTGACTGTCCCTCAGACCCCGATGGATGAGATGAGCAAAATGACTACCTTGGCCTGCATCTCGTCATCAGACTCCAAAACTAAATACCTGTGGAATATATGCCCTGGACCATATTCAAGCTCTTATCAGGTGTGATTGAAACATCCCCCAGCTTGTGACAGGTGAGTAATATCTGTGAATTGGCAGAAGTTGCTGTTTTTATCAAGACTGACCCAGGTCGCATTTTCGACAATGCCTCGACCTCCCCAGTCTTGTCTTCTAAATGCTCTACAAAAAACTAAGACTTCATCGACACAAAGGATTCCCCATCATCTCCCTTACATACGAGATACTGGGCTAAATAAGATTCACTGCCCTGCTTAGCTTGGCATTCCTCACATGTTGTGGCCAGGGATGGGAACGATTTAGTATAGTACTTCCTTGTATTAAACTGAGACCTGAATCACTTAGAGGGTGCTAGTGTTTGACCACCCACAAGTGATGACATAGTACACTTCATGGTGTGTCATCCGGCTTGATGCTACCCACTCTAATGAAGGACCCTCCCACAGATGCTACCCAGCCTAAGCAAACGCCACTTGGCAAAATGGCCACTGCTGCGAGTCCTGATGCCCCAGGGAGATGGGCATCTACTCCTTGGCATCAGCAGAGTGATCCCTGTGTAGTCAGGGGCTACAATCAATAGGGTACATGGTGACTCTATGATAATGGACTGGCTACCATGCTGGTTATGGTGTGCAAAGAAGTCCATGATCATTTTTGGTGCAGAAAAAGACATTGCACAGAGGATGGAGGAAAAGGCACCTGGGAAGGTGTCCTCACCCAACAGCTGGAGAAGGAGCAGAACTGCAAATCCATGATGATAAAGTGTGTTAAAGATCTCAGTGCATGATGGACACACTGCACTATGTAAGGCGCCCTCTCTGAGCTGGCTCGCTCTTCGGAAAAATGAGGGAGACTGGAGGTCAAATCCAACAGGGGACCATCACATAAAGGCAAAAACGTGTGAGACTTCTTTTACTTAGCCTCTTATGTCACTCTGGAATTCCTCGGGCTTATTCGAACCCCTGTATCCACAGGTGGAGACACTATCTGTGAAAACCACAGAGCAACCAGCAGAAACCCCCTGTTTCGTCCCATCTGTAAAAACAGCTACATAATAGTGGTGCTCAGATAAAATGTCAGAAAATGTCTGCATTAAAAACGGAGTGTAACCTCTCTTGTACCGCACCAAATGTAAAATCACTTTGGGTCTCTCCAGTAACCCCGGTGGTGGGCAGTTAAAAGCCTTGATCTGGGACCATTGGGGCTGCACACCGCACATGTTGCACGCTGGTTCCAAATTGATTCATGGCTTGGAGGCAGAGAGAAAAAGGATGGTCCAGTGGCAGATGAGCCATGATGTTTTCGTGCTCTCCATAATCACACTTCTGTCATTTGCTCTTGTGACTCGGAAGACTATAAGGTTTTCTGTCGTAGGGCAGCTTTTAAATCATCGAAGAGCCGCACTCCAATTCCGAATGGCAGAACGGCACTCATGCACACACCAAGGGACTGGTCGCCTCCAAAGATAAGTCAGCAGCTTGATGAATTACTCTTGTGATATTGGCCACCCATACCTGGACGCTGTTGCAAGGTTTGAAACAGCCAACTGGCTGAATAGCTCCCAGTTAGCCCTGCTGACCATCCATGGCAGTTTTCTCTTCACATAATGGTTATGGAGGTGAATGGGTGGGAATTGGTCACTGGCATGAAGATCGTTAGTGACCTTCCATTGCACAGAGTCTGTGAACGTCGGAGAACAGAAAGAGAGGTTGATGGTGGAGTACCTGTATATAGAATGCATAATTCGTGAGCAGTCATGAGGCCCTCCAAATCTCGACCCCAAGGGCAAGTAGAGGTCGAGCCCCACAAAGAAAGATGAGGATTGAAGTCTCCTAGGAGAAAAAAAGGTCGAGCGAGTTGTTTCACGAGTGCTGTGAGAGCCTCAGAGTTGACCACATCTTGTGGAGGGAGATACAGTGAGCAAGCAGTGATCCTCCGGCACCCATAAATTTCGACAGCAAGTGCTTGCAGGTCGGCAGCCAGGGGGAGAGCAGAGGAGTGATGCACGTTATTAATGAACACAGCATCCTTCATTTACATCTACATCTACATGGTTACTCTGCAATTCACACTTAAGTGCCTGGCAGAGGATTCATCGAACCATTTTAAAATTACGTCTGTACCATTACACTCTCGAATGGCACGTGGGAAGAAGGAACACCTAAAACTTTCCGTTCGATCTCTGACTTCTCTTATTTTATTACGATGATCATTTCTCCCTACATAGTCGGGTGTCAACAAAATATTTTCACATTCGAAAGAGAAGGTTGGTGATCGAAATTTCGTAAATAGAACTCGCCGCAAAGAAAACCGCCTTTATTTCAATGACTGCCATCTCAACTCGCGTATCATATCAGTGACACTCTCACCCCTATTGCACGATAACACGAAACGAGCTGCTCTTCGTTGAATTTTTTTGACGTCCTCCCTCAATCCTACCTGGTATGGATCCCACACGGCGTAGAGGACGGATAAGTGTAATGCAGGCTGTCTCTTTAGTGGGTTTGTCGCATCTTCTAAGTGTTCTGCCAACAAAGCGCAGTCTTTGTTTCGCCTTCCCCGCAGTATTATCTATGTGGTCTTTCCAGTTTAATGGGTGGATTGTGACCTCGTGAAGTCAGACTCATTTATACTGACTTTCAGCAGCACAAAACTTCCTGAGCACGTTAAGGATGTTTTCCTCCGCCTCAATGTACGGCTTTGTTTCCCCAACCCGATGCACTGTTCTACCTGCCAGTGCTATGGGCATACCAAATTGTGTTGTAAGGGGGCTGCCACATGTGGCAAATTTGGCGAGGCCGCCCACGACGGTGTTGGTTGTGCGTCTCCTCCATAGTGTGTCAACCTGTATGGAGTAGGGACTGCCAAGTCTTCCTTGAAGAAATCAAAGACCTAGACGTATTTCATATGGAAAGGCCAAAAAGAATTATAAGGCCATGCAGCTCCCACATTGGCTACCTTCTTTGCTCTTAAACAACATGTTCTGAAGATGGATGCTGCAACCAAAATGGAGATCACCAGTGTCAGCACTAGCACCTGCGTTTCCAAGTGTCCTTGTGCTGCTGCAATTATTTCAAAGTCTACTCGGAAAACATCGGAGAAGTCTGACGTTGTACAGCTCCCTGCTCCCTCAAAGGCCCAGTCTGGTCCACTATCCAGTGCTTCTACGATCCCCACCACGGTTTTGGCTCCAAAGCCAACCCAGGGTAGAAAATCAAATGCCAAGCGTCCACCACTGACGGAGTCTGGAGGTAAACAGTCTTAAAATGTTCTTCTCTTGATGTCTCTTTTATATCTTTGGTAAACCTCATAGAGCTTGATGACAGACAGGGGCAGTCATCTCGCCCGAAGACTAAGCCCCCACCCATCACTTGCTCCCTGGCCTAGTGCAACGACAGGGTGAAAGTACAACCATGAGAGATGGCTTTCATATTACACTGGAAAATTAATGGGTTCAGGACACATGCCGATGAACTGAAAATCCTAGGAGAGGAACATCCTCTGTGTCTGTTTTGCAAGAAACACATTCTAAAGCCACTGTGGTACATTGCTATATCCATTGTATTGAACGACTTGGGAGATAAAAGAGAGGGAAAAAAATTGTTATCGATCGATAGGGGCTACGCCTCTTGTGTACGGATTCAGGGGGAATCGGCCACCGTCTGTAAACAGCTGGAAGCTGTGTTGGCCGTGGTCGACTGGCTCCAGGCTATTGCCCTGGGCCACAGTGACATTGGGACATTGAGGCGAGGGCTTTGACGCCCCTGGAACTTGCAGCATCGCCTGGGACATCTGATGCCATTGCGCCCTCGGATTCGGACATCGGATTCGACCGTGGCGGGGTCGTGAATCCCTGGGCGGAAGGGTAAAGTTGGTGCTGGCCGCAAGGCTGTACCCTTACGCCTCCGTAACAGGCTTGAGGTACTGCCCACTGCTGAAAGTACTTTTGAGCCAGCAAAGCGGCCTCGCCTGTTGCAGCAGTGGACAGTCTTCCTTAGAGGTCCAGACAAGCGCAGAGGGTGCGATTGCTTATCATTGGGAGCTCCCATATTAGGCGGGTGATGGAGCCCCTTAGGCGTATGGCAGCTAAGGACGGAAAGAAAGCCAATGTGCACTCCGTGTGAAAAAGCGGGAGAAATCATCCAAGGTGTGGAAAGGGTCCTTTCCGATGCCATGACGGGTACAGGGTGCAGCCAACTGCAGGTGTTGGCTCATGTCGGCACTAATGACCTGTGTCGCTATGGATCAGAAGAGATTCTCTCTGGTTCCGGCTGCTATCTGAGTTGGTGAAGACTGACAGTCTCGCTAGCGAGATAAAGGCAGAGCTCACCATCTGCAGCTTCGTCGACAGGACCGACTGCGGATCTTTGGCACAGGGCCGAGTGGAGGGTCTGAATCAGAGGCTGAGACGGTTCTGCGACCGTGTGGGCTGCAGATTCCTCGACTTGTGCCATAGGGTGGTGGGGTTTAGGGTTCCGCTAAACAGGTCAGGTGTCCACTACACGCAGGAGGTGGCTACACGGGTAACAGTGGCTGTGTGGCTGTCTTTTAGGTTCTCGGGAAAGATTAAACAGCGAACCAGTCCCAAAGGGAGAAGTGAAAAGAAACGGCAACAATCGACCAACTAACAGTCGGTATTGTAGTTGTAAATTGTCATAGCTGTGTTGAAAAAGTACCAGAGCTTCAAGCGCTAATAGAAACCACTGAAGCTGAACCTGGCTAAAACTGGAGATAAATTCTGCCAAAATTTTTACAGAGGCGCAAACCGTGTTCAGAAAGGATAGATTAAATAAAGTAGGTGGCGATGTGTTTGTGCCTGTTGGTAGTAGTTTATCATGTAGCGAAAATGAAATAAACAGTTCCTGCAAATTACAATGGGTAGGAGGTTATACTCAACAGCCGTACCAAAATAATAATTGGCTCCTTCTACCGACCCTCCGACTCAGATGATATAATAGCTGAAAGGTTCAAAGGAAACTTGAATATCATTACAAATAAGTATCCCATTCATACCGTTATTATTGGTGGAGACTTCAATCTACCGTCGATTTGTTGACGAAAATACATGTTGAAAGCCTCCGGTAGACAGAAAACATCCCACACGAACTGTAAATGGTTGCGAAAACACACTTGATCTCTCAGGCACAAATAATCCGGATCTAATAGAGAGCGTCATGACGGATACAGGGATTAGTGAACACAAAGTCATTGTAGCGAGGCTCAAAATCGTATCGACCAAAACCACACAAAATATATCTGTTTAAAACAGCAGATAAAAATTCGCTTGTTGCCTTCCTAAGAGAGAGTCTCCCTTCCTTCCAAGGTAATTATGTAAGTTTAGACCAGATATGGCTCAAATTCAAAGATACAGTATCAAGAGCAATAGGTAGATTCATACCGCATAAGTTTATGAAAGACGGGACTGATCCACCGTGGAACACAAAACACTGTTGCTGAAGCAACGAAAAAAGCATGCCAAATTCAGAAGAACACAAAAACCCCAGGACTGGTTAAGTTTCACGGAAGCTCGAAATTTACTGCGGACGTCAATGCGAGATGCATTTGATACTTTCCACAATGGAACATTGTCTAAAAATATGGTAGAAAACCCAAAGAGATTCTAGTCGTATGTAAAGTACACCAGTGGCAAAAAACGGTCAATACCGTCACTGCGCGATAGCGATGGAAATATTACCGATGATGGTGCCACTAAAGCGGAGTTACAAAATACAGTTTTCCGTAATTCCTTCATGAAAGAAAAGTAAATAATCCAGAATTCGAAACCAGAACAGCTGTTAACATTAGTGATGTAAAAGTAGATATCTTAGGTGAAACAACTCAAATCACTTAAGAAAGGCAAGTCTTTCGGTCCAGATTGTATACCAATCAAGTTCCTTTCAGAGTATGCAGACACAAAAGGGCCTTTCTTAGCATATACAACAGCTCACTTGAGGAAAGATCTGTTCCTATAGACTGGAAAGTAGCACAGGTCACACCAATATTCATGAAAGGAAATAGGAGTAACACATTGAATTACAGACCCATATCACAGCCCGCAATTTGCAGTAGGATTTTGGAGCATATACTGTTCTTGAAGAATATGACTTATTGATACGTAATCAACACCGATTCAGAAAATATTGTTCTTGTGCAACTCAGCTAGCTGTTTATTCCCATGAAGTAATAAGTGCTGTCGACAAGGGACCTCAGATCGATTCCATATTCCTAGATTTCCAGAAGGCTTTTTATACCGTTCCTCACAAGCGATTATTAATCAAATTGCGTGCATATGGAGTATTGTCTCAGTTGTGTGACTGGATTTGTGATTTACTCTCAGAGAGGTCACAATTCGTAGTGATAGACGATAAATCATCGAGTAAAGCAGGAGTGACATCTGGCGTTCCGCAAGTTAGTGTCATAAGCCTCTGCTGTTCCTTATTTACGTAAATGACCTAGGTGATAATTTGAGCAGCCTCCTTCGATTGTTTGCAGATGACGCTGTAATTTACCATCTAGTAAAATCATCAGACGATCAATTCCAATTACAAAACGATCTAGAGAGAATTCCTGTATGGTGTGAATAGTGGCGAATGGCACTAAACAAAGAAAATTGCGAAGTAATCCATATTTTTTGAATTTTCCCATTTTGGGAATGGATATATTTTGGTATATTTTGGGTATACAAATCTAAGGGCTGTCAATTAATTATGTTCTGGACATCAAAGATTATTTCCTGGGACCATTCAGCTTTCAGTTCTTCTCAGGGAATGTCAACCAGATCCCTGCAAGTCACAACACCTTTGCTGTACTTTAAGGTCTTATACAATTCACTTTGTATTGCATACTCCCCAAAGCACTGAGCTTTCTGGATGTTCTTGACCTATTGGAAACTGGACGTTTCGATGAACAGGATCCCATTCTGCAAGCACTTGACAGTTTTAAAGTTACAGTGATTCTGTCTAACTTTTTTGAATGTAAAATGTGAAACTTTCTCAAAGCTCCACTCTTCCTCTTTAATCATAAGAAACACATTCTGGCCACCAGCATGCATTCTGTTACTCATACCTGAGAGAGTCTGTGTGAATCCCAAGTTTGGGGGACTGGCTACATGAGCCTCAGCGTTTGTTTGGATGTTGTTACCTACAAGGAGCCTATCCTTTCTGCTCGGAGGAGGAAGAGAAGATTTCGAAAGATCAATCTCGGTCCCACAAGCTAGACAGAGCCCTGCGTGCCTAGAATCTGAGGTGCGGCAGGTTCCCCAGAGGTTGCCCCCTAACGATTGTTCCACGTCAACAGCCATGCATCCCATCAGCGCACAGCACACCTCCATATTGAGAGGTTTTTATAGAGGTTTGCTCTGTCCTCACGATCCGCTAAGATCCCTGTTTTCTGAGACACACAACGTTCCACCACCGCGCAGAACGGTGATCGCTGAAGCATGCCCAGCGCTTATCAGTCCCCAGATCAGGAATCCTGGGGTCGCCAAGCCTGTACCCAGGAAATGATGAGCCCCTGAGGGCAATAAACTCGCCTTGAAAGCATTCCTCAAAGATTTTACACGAAGTTCAAATCCGGGGTACGTGCAAGCCAAGACAAGACATCGATATCTTTACATTCGAACCACTTTTTAGTTGTGCTGAAACTGGCATAGATGAACTATCTGGTTGAAACATTAGATTTTCATCCCATAGTTCCTGATGCATTCTAATCCATTCTATCATTAGCATTTCAGTTTACATATTGCAGTTTATTCTAGTGTTCACAAAGCAATGCGTAATTTCCGTCTAGTGTAGAATGCTGCTCATATCATAACAATGCTATCAACAAAACTTCTGCTCTACTCATCCATAGCTGCTGCTCTGTTCCCAGATCTTGCAGACAACCGTATTGAAATCGGTTCAGACCATCCAAGCTGAATTACTTCTTATCGCTGAAGATCACTTTATCCCATTATGAAGTACATAAACAAACGTTTCGATGTCTCAGGTAATTTTTTACTGTGCTCATATTATCCGTTCTGTCCATATCCAGCACCTATCTCACGAAATTACAAATCACTGTATTTGAAAGGTTCAGCTTCTTTAGGATTTGACAGCTAGAGACTCATATTTTCTTCTGTCCACCAATTTCTGGTTTTTCATTACATGATGATTGTTTTCCGAGTGGCTACGCCTCAGTCGTAGTTTATGTACACAATACGACTTGTCACTAATGGTGTCTGTTTCCTGTCTACAGAAAAGGCACGTACGCACCGACAGACAGACAGAGAGACAGACCGAGGTGACACACTTGTAGTCCATGCACGGTCGATGCAGTTTAAGCAGAGCCTGCGCTTCCTGCTTTGATGAATCACAGTGTTTTCTTGGTTGTCACTCGGGTGTATTTTTCTTCTCTTGCTGCCAGGTGATCATTCCAGGAGCAGGTCCAGTCATCTGGTAGCCGGTCGCCAGTGAAGTTGGATGCTCAGTCTACTAACCAGAGGGTTTGTCGATGTGCGCGTCGACGCGTAGAATCTTGTCGCGAGCTCGCGAAAGCGTCGCTTCAGCATCGGGATTCCCACGATGTCGTGAAGTGGGCTCGTGCCAAAGTCTAGGGGCAGACGAAGCGCCAGCCGGAGGGCTTCATTATTCACTCTTTGAAGGATCTGCCGCGTTTCCCCAAACCACGGCCGCGTACTCGAGCACCGGCCCGATAGGTACTAAGTACAGCGAGTGTCCGCAGTGTCTGGGCAGAGTAGTCGTCGGGTTGAGTATTACAGCAAGCGCATCCTTCCGAGAGCTCGGCCTCATAACTCCCAGGTGTGTGTTCCCCAGGCCAGGCGCGCGTCCAAGCTGACGCCGAGGTATTTTACAGTGCGAGGCCACGGAATGAGGCCTCCCACGATCCGCACTGGCGCAGCGCATCGGGAATTCGCCTGAGTGTAAACAACACGGCTTGGCTCTTACCAGCGTTGAACTTGAGCCGACATTTGGTAGCCCAACCTCCGATTTCGTTGCATGCGAGTTGCAGGCGCCGGCGCATCAGCCGCGCAGTCATACTGTGCGTGTGGAGCGCGGAGTCATCGGCGTCGTCTTCGGTACGTCGGCGGTGTGAAGAGAGTACAATAGGGGGCCAAGCACGGACCCCTGCGGTACACCAGATCGGATGTGGCGCGCTGTTGACACAGCTCGCACATGGAATGCGCGGCCACTCAGACTAGGACAGAGGCAGGCTGGAGTGCGACACGGGCACCAGCAATACCAGCAGCTTGTACAGGGGGCCAACTTGGCACACGCTGTCGAAGGCCTTTGAAACATCAAAGAATACCGATCCGAGGCACTTGTGACGTTCCAGGGCTCTCATCGCCAGCTCCACCAGTCGCAGAACTTGCTGTTGCGTCGAGAGATCGCGTCGAAAGCGAAACTGCTCGTCAGGAGCAGGCCCTCTCACTGACGAGACGCTGCTAACACCGCAGCGCACAGAGCAGACTGCTTTTATCCCGATATCCAGTCTTTACAAACTGAATAGTTCATCTCTTCTTCTATACTGACTATTGATATCATATGCGATAGCACTTGCCTGCATTTGTCAGTATAATGCGTCTCATACTATTACATATACACTGTACGCAAGTAGTCCTACGGACAATGTTAATTTTCCTAGAGATACGCATGCCTTTATATTGATTTCCAGTACTGTAGTTCGCAACTTGCGTCACGATCAAGGCTACGTCAGCCATATCATTGTGATTCAGTACAAAAAACTTCATTTGTACTTACAAACGCAAAAATCTTTGACAGTTATGAGCGGTTCCGACAGTTACGTCTGTTTTCTGAATATTCTGAAGAAGACTCACAGCTTTAAGTCCAGCTTCGTCAAGATTGAGAAGACGAGCAGCACCTGTTGTTGAATATTCTTCCAGCTCGAAAGAGGAGACGTTCCTCACGCACCATGGGCTACGAGAGATGAATGTAAGGAAGGCTCTCGGAAGGTGACGTAATAGTTCAATCGAGATACGGCTGCAATCGTTTGCTGTGATTATATTCCAAATAATTCCTTTAAAGAAAATATTTAATTATTTACTTACTGTTTATTTAACCTGTCCAGATTAGAGTATTAAGGCCTCCGTTACATCTGACGTGGAGCTGTGATGTCACACCACTCGTGTGCTGGCCGTCAAAAGTCCGCCAGCGCTAACTCACAATCTCTGGACCCAGAGCGGCGGCGCCGTCGTGGTATCACAGACAACTCAGGCGCCGCACCTCCCTTCTCCGGGAAGCCAACAGGACACCGGCCCTGGCATAAAGGACGCCGACGACAGTGCTCGGGTGCCAGTTCGTCACGGCGGACCTTCTCCTCAGGTCGACAGCCCAGCTGCACGGGACGGCGGCTGCAGACGTTATAGTTGGCAACGTCTGCGAGAACCAGCGCAGCTACAAAGATACCGGTATTTTGCTGTTGAGTTGACAAAATATTCAGAGCTTGGAAATGTTTGTTCTACATTTCTGCTTGTCAAAAGACAAATAAATATATTTGAGAATTCAATTATAGCAATGTCCCCTGACAATGCGTAGTGTGCCCTGCTGCCCTTGTCTGTCTCCTGCTTCCTCGTCTACGAACTATTGTTATGATCACATGAGGTACTATTGGGACAACACATACAAAAAAGACTACATATCAGTCACAATAATAGAAGTAATAATGGGCAGTAGTAAAAATAATAACATTAATAATTACGATAAAATAATGGATGACATTAACTACTCATTAAATAACAAACTGAATGATAATATTTTGCATTATTAATAAAAAGTACACTACTGGCCATGAAAATTGCTACAGACGCGAAGTTTAACCGACAGGAAGAAGATGCTGAGATATGCAAATGATTAGCTTTTCAGAGCATTCACACAAGGTCGCCGCCGGTGGCGACACCTACAACGTGCTGACATGAGCAAAGTTTCCAACTGATTTCTCATACACAAACAGCAGTTGGCCGGCGTTGCCTGGTGAAACGTTGTTGTGATGCCTCGTATAAGGAGGAGAAACGCGTACCATCACGTTTCCGACTTTGATAAAGGTCAGATTGTAGCCTAACGCGATTAAGGTTTATCGTATCGCGATATTGCTGTTCGCTTTGGCCAAGATCCAATGACTGTTAGGAAAATATGGAACCGGTAGGTTCAGGAGCGTAATACGGAACGCCGTGCTGGATCTCAACAGCCTCGTACCACTAGCAGTTGAGGTGACGGGCATCGGCATGGCTATAAAGGATCGTGCAGCCACGTCTCGATCTCTGAGTTAACAGATGAGGGCGTTTGCCAGACAACAACCGTCTGCACGAACAGTTCGACGACGTTTGCAGGAGCATGCACGATGAGCTCGGAGACCATGGCTGTGGTTACCCTTGACGCTGCATTACAGACAGGAGCGCCTAAGTTGGTGTACTCAAAAACGAACTTTGGTGCACGAATGGCAAAACGTCATTTCTTCGGATGAATCCAAGTTCTGTTTACAGCATCATGATGGTCGCACCCGTGTTTGGGGACATCGCGGTGAACGCACATTGGAAGCGTGTATTCGTCATCGCCATAGTGGTGTATCACCCGGCATGATGGTATGGGTTGCCATTGGTTACATGTCTCGGTCACCTCTTGTTCGCATTGACGGCACTTGTACGGGCCTTTCTGGATACAGAAAATGTTCGGCTGCTGCCCTGGCCAGCACATTCTCCAGATCTCTCGCCAATTGAAAACGTCTGGTCAATGGTGGTCGAGCAACTACTCTTGATGAACTGTGGTATCGTGTTGAAGCTGCATGGGCAGCTGTACCTGTACACGCCATCCAAGCTCTGTTTGACTCAATGCCCAGGCGTATCAAGGCCCTTATTACGGCCAGACGTGGTTGTTGTGGGTACCGATTTCTCAGTATCTATGTACCCAAACTGCGTGAAAATGTAATCACATTTCAGTTCTAGTATAACATATTTGTCCAATGAATACCGGTTTATCATTTGCATTTCTTCTTGGTGTAGCAATTTTAACGGCCCATAGTGTTCTAGTGTAGTAGTTGGTCATAGTAATAATAACAATAATAATAATAATATTAATATTAATAATAATAATAATAACACTAATAATCATAAAATAATTTTGCTGTGAAGAATTATATTGATTAGTTTAGCAATTTTCAATCTCGTTTGGTACTTGAAGAAGTGGAAGGGATAATGAAAGAGAAGAGGACTGAAATTGAAGTGACTAAGGCTGCTAGAAAATAAGAAAATTTCAATTGGATACTGTTTTGTCACTGCCAAAAGCCACACTTCTAGGTGGTAGCCTTTAAATCAGCCGCGGTCCGTTAGTATACGTCGGACCCGCGTGTCGCCACTATCAGTGATTGCAGACCGAGCGCCGCCACACGGCAGGTCTAGTCTAGAGAGACTTCCTAGCACTTGCCCCAGTTGTACAGCCGACTTTGCTAGCGATGGTTCACTGTCTACATACGCACTCATTTTCAGAGACGACAGTTTAGCATAGCCTTCAGCTACGTCATTTCCTACGACGTAGCTAGGCGCCATTTTCAGTTACTATTCTGAACAGATAACATTGTAACTCATGTACCGTCAAGAGCGATGTTCATCATTAATGGATTGAAGTTAAGTATCCAACTAAGTACCTCCGCTTTATGAATTCTCATTCCTTGTCATGTTCCAGACCTCACGTCAGTATAGTTCTTCCATCCTCATGCTAGCTTTCTTGAGCTAAAACGCGTGCATTTCGGCTTCCACTCGTATCACGGTATTGGCTCTTCTGCTAACACAAAAGATACTCTGTAAACAAGGGTAGGGGAAAGTGGAGACGGATAGAGAGTTGACGAGAGAGAGTTGCTAGAACAGACAGTTATTGCAATAGAAGGTGCTCACCACCTGTATTTAGAAGTCTGAAAAGAATTTAATTCTAGTATTTTCGGAATATTATTCCGAAGTTGGGTTCCTGATACAGAAAATGATATAGTGTATATGACAGTGGTGTGTTGTGGTACAGAGAGAATTTTTATTTTTTTGAGAACGAGTATTTATGCTTTGTTGCCCAGATAGTAGTGTAAGGGTTGAAGATCAGTAGGAATGAATCAGTAGGAAGACCCTACAGCAAACACAGGGCATGATAATCTCTACGCTTATCGAAAGGCAGGCAATTGTTCGTAGGCAGGAGGTATACGGTCGAATGGTCGAAATAGTGTACATCACAACTACTTCGTACACAAGCATTGGCAGTCAGTTCCAGTCGACGTGAGCTCTTACACGAAATTCCTTGCAGAATAGCGTCACTATGATCAAGCATGGAAAGTATTAGCGATTCTACGAGTCTCTTCTTAGCTTTGACAGAAAACACTTTTTTATACTTTTGTGGAGATTGACGTGAATCTGCAGCTGTGCGTTCAGTCCAGCCTAGGTGATAGTCCATAATTATCCCCAGTTTCTTTGCGGTAGAAGAGAAGGTGTTTTCTGTGTTTAGGTTTAAGGGGAGAAATAATGAGACTCTTATGAGCGACTACGATTGGTTTCGTTTTAGATGGATTGAGTTTCAAAACTATGTTCTGAGCCCATTCTGATAAAGTAAGTCAGCAGTTACGATCAGGATGGCTAGGTGCAGATATGTTGGGCGTGCACTTAGGTATAACTGAAGGTCGTCAGCGGATAAGTAAAGGTGTAGCAACAAGTAAGAGAGGGACGAGCATTGCAATGACTTCCCATCCACACAAAGAAGTTTGCAGAATCGAAACGTTTGATAACTTCTGCACTTGGTTGTTAAACATTATAGAACTAATCGATACATTCTTGTTTAGTATTTAATATATTTAGTTCATCTAAATCTGTATCTGCATCTAAATTTATAGGTTCAAATGGCTCTGACCACTATTCGACTTAAGATCTGAGGTCATCACTCCCCTAGAACTTAAAACTACTTAAACGTAACTAACCTAAGGACATCACACACATCCATGCCCGCGGCAGGATTAGAACCTTCAACCGTAGTGGTCGCGCGGTTCCAGACTGAAGCGCTTAGAACCGCTCGGCCACCCCGGCCGGCTAAATATGTAGGGAAAAACGATTGACTATATGCCTCTGTACAACCTAGGGATGGGAAAAACGGTTAAATGCGGTACCGGTATTTTAGTTCTGAATAACCGATTACAACACTTTTTTTTTAAATAATAACCGGGTAAAAAGCTGAAATATCTGGTAGGCATAGCAGCACTGCTAAAATTTGTTGTTTATAAATAAACATTTTTCTAAAAACGATTAATTTTATTTGTCAATTTTCCATTGCTTTGGAACATTGCTTCATAGTAGAAAATGTCAAACGCGATCAGTGCTATTTTAATGACATTCCCTACAGAAACAGACAATAAACAAGCGGCATAAGAACCGGTACAGCGTTGCTGAGACGATACTGTAAGTTGTGATGCAGAATGGCACCAACCCTAGGTGTGTGTGAAATCTTATGGGACTTAACTGCTAAGGTCATCAGTCCCTAATCTTACACAATACTTCACCGAAGTTATCCTAAGGGCAAACACACACAACCATGCCCGAGAG
This sequence comes from Schistocerca gregaria, assembly GCF_023897955.1. NCBI lineage: Eukaryota > Metazoa > Arthropoda > Insecta > Orthoptera > Acrididae > Schistocerca > Schistocerca gregaria. The sequence goes on from NC_064927.1 coordinate 54,473,107, forward strand.
AGGACTCGAACCTCCGCCGGGACCAGCCGCACAGTCCATGACTGAAGCGCCTCGGACCGCTCGGTTAATCCCGCGCGGTGGCGACCCTAGGCTGGAAGTATTTTATGAAGTGTGGTATCAGTGAATTACAATGGTCTATTTGATTCAAAAGGTTAAAAGAGGGAGGAGCCACAACAAACTTACGACCTCGTATGAGGAGAAAATTTATAGTTCAACACTTCATTCGTAGTTAGAGGCTGATTTGCTGTCAGTGTCTACATTATATGTCTTCATCTGCTTGTAGCCCTCAAAAACTGACAAGTTAACACAAAAAAAGTAGTTCTTCAACAACAGTTTCCAACCTTCAGCACCAACTATGCGTAATGCCCAAATAGTGGCACGATCCTCGATTCCGAGCAGAGTTTCAAAAACTTAGAATCAGTCTTAGAATACTGGTGATTTTGTGTAGCATTCATCACTTATCACTTTTCAAGAAAAGCAGCTAACGGTTGACGGACAAAGGTTTTCCTTTTATTTGCCTATTTCATTTAATATTTCGAACTGTGGGAGTCAAAAGTTTTCAGTATTTCTTCCATTTCTACGTTTATTACAGAGTCACAGAACTGTGACAATGGCTGCAATAGTCAGGTTAAACTAGCGTTAAGAAACTGTACAATAAATTACCAAAAGAAATGAAAGAAACTGCCAAAATTCAGGTAATTAAAAAGGCAGCTAAAGCGTACCTGTTATGCAATACTTTTTATACATTGAAGGATTAATTAGCTAAAACAGAGTAGGGGTTTGATAAAAAATGTTATACAAATAAATAATTAATAATAATGATTGTAAAATATCCAACATACCACATAACACCTTCACTTTTTGTTTTCCTCCTTTTTTCCTTTCTAGAAATATTTACTCCCAAGCTATGCATAGCACAATACTAACACCTCTTTCTCTTTCTGAGCTCAACATCTCACTCACTATGGAGGGATGCTGACCTAGTTCTTCAGGATAGCAAATGGGAATTGCGGTACAGAAAATGGCCCAGATATCACCAGTGTGTGTGTGTCTGTGTGTGTGTGTGGGTGTGTGTAATGAGTGAAGTGTTATGAAACAGTTTGTGTATACAGAATGAGATATTCACTCTGCAGCGGAGTGTGTGCTGATATGAAACGTCCTGGCAGATTAAAACTGTAGCCGGACCGAGACACGAACTCGGGACCTTTGCATTTCGCGGGCAAGAGCACTTCCTGAAAGAAAGTATATTGCGGAGACATGGCTTAGCCACAGCCTGGGGGATGTTTCCAGAATGAGATTTTCAGTCTGCAGCGGAGTGTGCGCTGATATGAAACTTCCTGGCAGATTAAAACTGTAGCCGGACCGAGACTCGAACTCGGGACCTTTGCATTTCGCGTGCAAGAGCACTTGACCGCGAAAGGCAAGGGTCCCGGGTTTGAGTCTGAGTCCGGCACACAGTTTTAATCTGCCAAGAAGTTTCAATGTGTGTATAGTGTGTGCAGTGACTGGTAGTGAGACATGAGTGAACCATATGGCATTAAGTTATTTAATAAGTTATTTGTAAAAAAAGTATTGTATACCAGGAGTAAATCTAATGATTGTCTAACTATAAGTCTGTAGATATATGTGTATACGAATTAGCTTATTTTTAATTGATCTAAATTTGTAAATACTTTGACTTGTCCTATATCCTTGTAAAAAGAGATCTACAGATGAATAAATCTACTACTACTACTACATATAACCGATAACTGGCATCCCTCTACAACCGCTAATGCGTAACATCATGTCCTCGCAGTCTTCATATGAGGAGTACGTTTCTGGTAGTAGAAACTTTCTGTAGGCTGCTGGCGCAAGTGCCGGTGCTCTAAACTTTCAAAAATGGTTCAAATGGCTCTGAGCACTATGGGACTTAACTTCTGAGCTCTTCACTCCCCTAGAACTTAGAACTGCTTAAACCTAACGAACCGAAGGACACCACACACATCCATGCCCGAGGCAGGATTCAAACCTGCGACCGTAGCGGTCACGCAGTTCTAGACTGTAGCGCCTAGAACCGCTTGGCCACTCCGGCCAGCTCTTAACTTTCAGAACAGCGTTTCCTGAAAAGACCGTCTTCTTCCCCCACGAATTTTCCTTTCCATTCATTGAACATTGTCGTAACCCTCGCACGTTCATCGGCCCTGCCGCCCTTCCGCTCAGTGTGCGCGGCAGTTTGGGATTTATTTGGGTCGGCAAGTGCGGGCCCTGTTCCGGCGGACACGGGAGTCCGGCTGCGACTGACCGCAGGGGCTGCGGAGGTCCGGCAGGTGCGGCACTCAGCGCTGGCAGCTGACGCGCGCTCCCTCCCTCTGTGTTCCTTGGCAAGGCGGGCGCGATATTTTCAGGGCTCGTGCAATACTTTGGCAGCTTCTTGGAGGGAAAAAGAAAGCAGGCATCTCAGGCATCTAGAAACTGCGGCCTGATGAGGAATGTGTGAAACGACGAAAACAGCCCCACGGCAACTGTTCAGGAGACATTTTACGGGCTGCCTAATTGCATAGCTGAATCAGCAATCGATTCCGCACATTGCCTTCTGCCCCAGTGTCAAGGAACCTTTCGTCATAGGAGCATTAAAGTTGCTACAAAATATATAACCCCTATGTTTCTTGGCAGTGGGGCGCAGTGGTTGGTTACACACGGGACTTGCATTCGGGAGGACGACGGTTCAATCCCGCGTCCGGCCATCCTGATTTAGGTTTTCCGTGATTTCCCTAAATCGCTCCAGGCAAATGCCGGGATGGTTCCTTTCAAAGGGCACGGCCGATTTCCTTCCTCGTCCTTCCCTAATTCAATAAGACCGATGACCTCGCTGTCTGGTCTCCTTCCCCAAAACAATCAACCAACCAACCTTGGCAGTGATACGTTAACAAAGTACTTCGTATAACAATAAAAGAGCAGATTTAACTTACCGAAATCTATTTCAAAAGGTTTGTGCGGGACAGTTATTTCCCTATGATTTTTCGAATGAATCACAGCCAAACAGGTAACTTACCGACTCGATGGGCTGACATAAATAATGGCTTCATCTATTGAGCAGTATAAAATTAATCGCGAATCAACCGATATGTTAAAAATTTATATAAAGTCACATATGTGAATATGTATAGTATACAGTACACGAAATTCCTAACCTGTGAAGATGTCAGTGTGAATGCAGTGGAAATAACTGAGTAGTTATTACCATATAATCAGCTGAGGTGTCATATATTAAATTGATACTAGAAATACTTACGATTCTTTGTTTTTGTAACTCCTGTTTGAAAGGATGTGCGAAAAACTCACATTACTTACATTGCCTACCCTGTGAAACTATATTTCAACGAGAATTTTGAATGCTCGTATATCGGATGAATGAATATCGATGTATCATTTATATCTCTACACCTGCCAACTTCTAAAGAAAGACTATTCATATCGTGGTATGCCACAAACGTAATAAAGTGTCGAGGTCAACAGTCGGATGAATTTCAGTTAATGTAAGGGCACCGAGTTACCCAGAAATCAAAGCTTCGGGGATGTAATACCTCACATCAAGGGACGAGATAATTTTAAAGAAAAACACTTGGAAGGTGGACCCACATATTTCGTCATTTGTCATTTCATGGAATACAACAATTCTTGCGATTACAAATTAAAAATCTTGTCAAAAGAATAACAACGCTCACCACAATTTAAAGAACTTGAACAGGATCAGTTCATTAATAACAAACCTTAACTAATTATTCCATTAAGAACAAGGCTTGAAACACTGCACTGTAATTCCAATCTCTAGATTGTCACACAGATGAAAAACTGGTAGATATCGAAATATGCGACGGAGGTATGGGGAAACAACTAAAATCGATCAAAAGAGGAAAGGCCTCTGGACCTGATAAGATACCAGTTTGATTTTACACAGAGTACTCGAAGGAACTTGCCCCCCCCCCCCCCCCTTCCTGCAGCGGTGTACCGTAGGTCTCTACAAGAGCAAAGCGATCCACAGGATTGGGAAAGGGCACAGGTCATCCCAGTTTTCAAGAAGGGACGTCGAACAGATGTACAGAACTATAGACCTATATCACTAACGTCGATCAGTTGTAGAATTTTGGAACACGTATTATGTTCGAGTATAATGACTTTTCTGGAGACTAGAAATCTACTCTGTAGGAATCAGCATGGGTCTTGAAAAAGACGGTCGTGCGAAACACAGCTCGCGCTATTCGTCCACGAGACTCAGAGGGACATAGACACGGGTTCGCAGGTAGATGCCGTTTTCCTTGACTTCCAGAAGGCGTTCGATACAGTTCCCCACAGTCGTTTAATGAACAAAGTAAGAGGATATGGACTATCAGACCAATTGTGTGATTGGATTGAAGAGTTCCTAGATAACGAAACGCAGCATGTCATACTCAATGGAGAGAAGTCTTCCGAAGTAAGAGTGACTTCAGGTGTGCCGCAGGGGAGTGTCGTAGGACGGTTGCTATTGACAATATACACTCCTGGAAATGGAAAAAAGAACACATTGACACCGGTGTGTCAGACACACTGCGAGAGGGCTGTACAAGCAATGATCACACCCACGGCACAGCGGACACGCCAGGAAACGCGGTGTTGGCCGTCGAATAGCGCTAGCGTGAATGGAGGGACGAATGGAGACGTGTCGTCTTCAGCGATGAGAGTCGCTTCTGCCTTGGTGCCAATGATGGTCGTATGCGTGTTTGGCGCCGTGCAGGTGAGCGCCACAATCAGGACTGCATACGACCGAGGCACACAGGGCCAACACCCGGCATCATGGTGTAGGGAGCGATCTCCTACACTGGCCGTACACCTCTGGTGATCGTCGAGGGGACACTGAATAGTGCACGGTACATCCAAATCGTCATCGAACCCATCGTTCCACCATTCCTACACCGGCAAGGGAACTTGCTGTTCCAACAGAACAATGCTCGTCCGCATGTATCCCGTGCCACCCAACGTGCTCTAGAAGGTGTAAGTCAACTACTCTGGCCAGCAAGATCTCCGGATCTGTCCCCCATTGAGCATGTTTGGGACTGGATGAAGCGTCGTCTCACGTGGTCTGCACGTCCAGCACGAACGCTGGTCCAACTGAGGCGCCATGGGAGAATAGCAGCCTGCATTGCTGCGAAAGGTGGATATACACTGTACTAGTGCCGACGTTGTGCATGCTCTGTTGCCTGTGTCTATGTGCCTGTGGTTCTGTCAGTGTGATCATGTGATGTATCTGACCCCAGGAATGTGTCAATGAAGTTTCCCCTTCCTGGGACAATGAATTCACGGTGTTCTTATTTCAATTTCCAGGAGTGTATTTTCTCCTTTCATCAATTAAATTCAATATTTCTTCTGTTACCCAAGGATTTCTAGCAGCCCTCATCTTTTTACCTCCTTTATCCACTGCTGCTTTCACTACTTCATCCCTCAGAGCTACCCATTCTTCTTCTACTGTGTTTCTATCCCCCATTCCTGTCAATTGTTCCCTTATGCTCTCCTTGAAACTCTGTACAACCTCTGGTTCTTTCAGCTTATTCAGATCCCATATCCTTAAATTCCCACCTTTTTGCAGTTTCTTCAGTTTTAATCTACAGGTATTAAAAAATAGATTGTGGTCAGAGTCCACATCTGCCCCTGGGACTGTCCTACAACTTAAAACCTGATTCCTAAATCTCTGTCTTACCATTTTATAATCTATCTGATACCTTTTAGTATCTCCAGGATTCTTCCATGTATACGACCTTCTTTTATGATTTTTGAACAAAGTGTTAACTATGATTAAGTTATGCTCTGTGCAAAATTCTACCAGACGCCTTCCTCTTTCATTTCTTAGCCCCAATCCATATTCACCCATTAGTTTCCTTCTCTCCCTTTTCCTACTGACGAATTCCAATCACCCATGACTATTAAACTTTCGTCTCCATTCATTACCTGAATAATTTCTTTTATGGGTAGGCATTAGGAGTGATTTAAAATGGAATGATCATATGAAGTTGATCGTCGGTAACGCAGATTCCAGTCTGAGATTCATTGGAAGAATGCTAACTAAATGCCATCCGAAAACAAAGGAAGTGGGTTACAGTACACTTGTTCGCCCATTGCTTGAATACTGGTCACCAGTATGGGGTCCGTACCAGATAGGGTTGATAGAGGAGATAGAGAAGATCCAACAGAGAGCAACTCGCTTCGTTACAGGATCATTTAGTAATCGCGAAAGCGTTACGGAGATGATAGATAAACCCCAGTGGAAGACTCTGCAGGAGAGACGCTTAGTAGCTCGGTACGGGAATTTGTTTAAGTCTCGAGAACATACCTTCACCGAGGAGTCCAGCAGTATATTGCTCCCTCCTACGTATATCTCGCGAAGAGACCATGAGGATAAAATCAGAGAGATTAGAGCCCACACAGAGGCATACCGACAATCCTTCTTTTCACGAACAATACGAGACTGGAATAGAAGGGAGAACCGATAGAGGTACTCAAGGTTCCCCCCGCCACACACCGTCAGGTGCCTTGCGGAGTATGGATGTAGATGTAGATGTAGATACTCACAAATACAAGTAAGAAGTCACACCAACTAGTTGTGAGATCAAGGTGGTTCAACAAAGTGAGTTTTACCAGTAAAATGAATTACAAATCACTGCCATGAAAGATACAATTCCCAAGCATGGATAACACCTTAAAGACATTGGCAACGCCCACACAAAATTCAGTAAGAATAACAAGTCACACCACTGATCGTGATTGTTGGAAAGCCCTTAATAACGTATAAACCTTAATAAAATCCCTTATGCTATAAAGTACACTATCCCCCAAAATACAAGAAAAGCTTATAAGGCATATATTTACACGTGATTCCCAACTGTGCACACCAGCAGAAACACTAACAATGACCCTTAAATAAACAGGCAATCCTCCAAAATACAATATATTACTGCAGACAGCTGTCACAGACAAATTGCAACAAGCGGGCAAGCTTTTCAGTGAATGGATTTACCTAATGACTGTGGGCAAAAAAAGGAAAACCTGAACAGTTCATTCTCATAAGTAAAGGTCTTTTAAACTTAAAACGCTCCAGAAACGGCAGTAGGGGTGCAAGGTTTAAAAAAAGCTGACTTCACAGTAATGATTAGATCAAGACGTCCGCAATTAATTGACGACACTCCGCCGTGGCACATATGAAACGATCAAGTTTTCTTAACTTGAACCAACACGCGGCGGCCAGTAGAGGCGTTAGATTGCTGGCCACCCTCAACGTTGTGCGACGACGTAAGTGTTGCCGCACCAGAAGGAAAACACGTCTCTGCTCCGAGCCCAGGAAACAGGCACGCGTTGTCTGCTGCCAAAACTACCCCGACAATACACATCAGAATGGAACAGTAATCTGCCAAAATAAAGCCACAAACGAGCAAGTCTAGGATATAGGCTATATTAACTTATTCCACAAGTGACTACACATTCAAGTTAAAAGGTTAACACTCCTTAAATTACTTGGAAATTAACAAGGTGAAATATTAATGCCCGCAAATCAAATCACTAGCGCATACCCACCTAGAAAAAGTGTCTTGCCTTCGACAGGGACTACGTTACAATTTCAGTTTCATCAACTGAATGAACGACAGGGAATGCTGATACACTTGCCCGGAATATGGCCTGGAACAACAAATTATCGGTTATCCTGACCCATGACCACCAGCACAATCACTCGGAGGCACTTAATAGGGCAGGTCTAATCCCAATTAACACGGGAGATGGTTCAAATATGGCTCTGAGCACTATGGCACTTAACGTCTGAGGTCATCAGTCCCCTAGAACTTAGAACTACTTAAACCTAACTAACTTAAGGACATCACACACATTCATGCCTGAAGCAGGATTCGAACCTGCGACCGTAGTAGTTGCGCGGTTCCAGACTGAAGCGCCTAGAACTGCCCGGTCACTCTTGCCGGCACAGGTGATGATGATTATTATTTATGGTGGAGGCGCTAAACAGCTAGGTCATCAGCCCCATTGCTTTAATGATATACCGAAGATGATTTTCACGATCAGTGGAAGAAGATCAATAAATCGGAGAACTATGTTTCATCCCACCACAGGAAACATAAAGCAACTATAGGAAAGTGACGTTCGTAAAATCTCGCTGGTCCAGGGAGACACAGTGGGATAAGTCAATAAAGTCATGGATAAAATACCTGTAAGTATGCTATTAAAAACGTGAGAAATAACCATGGCTTAATGATGACTTAGAAATAATACGTGAGCCACCCACTCTGTGACACATTAAGATCACACACTCAGTACTTTGGGATGAATTCCGGACACCACACAAAATCTTAAGACACGAACAACACTCGCCTCGTTATCAATTAAAATTGAAGGAAAATCATGTTGGAGACCCAGTTCAAACCCCAGGTCGTCATATAAAACATATTCAGTTACAGTATGTCGTATTGACAGCTGTGTCCCGTATATCTGACTTCCTGGGGCGTCAATGGACAATATCCCATTCTCAGCCGAGTAAGGGCTGATTCTTCATACCGTCGCGAGTTGAAGGAGGTAATCCATGGTCGCACTGGAGTCTTAATGGAACGGAATTTTTGTCACTCACTTCCAGCCACTGGGACTCCCACCAACATATGGCCTCCTTGGTCACAAATGAAGTGACAGCCCGCACAGGGACTGAACAGCGGACAGGACGAGGAAGGGAGCAAGCCACGTTAGCAGCAGCATCAGCGAGTTTGTTTCCCTGGATGCCTATATACCCTGGAACCCAGCAAAATAAGATTTCCTTCTTTTGCATGTGCAGGAGGGCTCTAAGTACTATGGGACTTAACATCTGAGGTCATCAGTCCCCTAGACTTAGAACCACTTAAACCTAACTAAGTTTGTGTTGATTTTAATCTTTCCCACTGTCTCTTTAATTTGCCTGTTTTAAAACTGGGGGGACACCATTCTCACATTTAAGGAGAAGGTCTTATCTTTGATGAGAAGTTAACATGGTCGCCATACCTTAAAAACTGGAACTCAGATGTCTCAAAGCCTTAAACATCCTGAAATGAGTAAGTCATAGGTCTAGGGGAGCTGACAGGGCACGTCTGCTCCAACTTAATAAGGCCTTTGTGCGACCCTGGCTTCAATACGGATGCCAGAATTATGTCAGCAAGGTCTACATACCTTCAAATGCTGGATTCAGTTCACCACGAGGGTATTAGGCTGTCTACAGGGGTCCATCGCACGAGCCTGGTTGTTAGTTTGTGTGCAGATGCTGGTGAGCCTCCACTGCCTGTTCGACGTCTTCTTTTCGTGGTATGCCAAGCATATAGGAAATTGCCTGTTCCTACATCGCCAGCATCCAGTTATGTTGTTCAGCCGTCCCGGAACGGCTGTTCGATCATCGTCCACAAGCAAAAGGGCCATTTGGTAATGTTACTTAAAAACCGTCTTGATTGCAATCAAGACGGTTTTTAAGTAACATTATAAAATCACTGATTGCTGTTATCCCATAAGACATTATATCTGTTTTTGCAAAGGGCCATTTGGGATCCGTCCAAGAGAGAGTCTTGAATTATTACATGTGGGAGGCATTATGGTCCAAAGCCAGGGCTGGAGTAGGGCCTCCGCCCACTGGCTACTATCAACGCACATATTGCTTTTACAACTGAAGGCTTATTCGAAGCATTGTACCCGAGAACATGTTTTTATTGTTAAATTTAGGGAAATTTTACGTAGCCACCCCGATTTTATAACCATCTACACGGATGGTTCCAAGCAGGGAGATGTTTCGGTTGTTTGTAGTCCAAGATCTAAACCGTTGGTTGTTCGATGAGTTTTATGTGGCCTGTAGACAAGGAATTACGTGAACCCCTTATAATACGGCCTTCAGTCAGGTGTACTCTATGAAGGAAACTTTTTTTGTAACTGGGAAGGGATTTGTTTGAAATTGCTTGTCTCACTTGTTCTTCAGGTCTTAAGCCATTGTTTCAAATTTGTTTGTGGCCTTCAGCGCTGAAATAAGTTAATATTTTTTTAATTAGGCTTTCGGCTGTTCTGCTGTAATTCCACAAAGAAATTTCTTGTTTGGAAAAATTGCTTGTTAATGTGTTTAAATTATAGTTGTCCTTCAGCGTGTAGTGTAGGCCTTCAGCCGCTAATTGTTTTCTAATGGGAATGTTTTTAAATGGAAAACAGTTTTACCTTCCATTTTTAATTGCTTTTGATCTCTAAGCCAGGCCTTCAGCTGTTCTTGTTTTTGATGTTTTGATGCAGAAAGCATAACAATTTCTTTAACTAGGAGTTCAGCCTTATTAAATGTGATCTACTAAAGCAAGGTGTAGAAGAAAAGTTCTTAGAAAAATAAAGTTGTGTGTTTGATTGTGCAACTCACAGTAACTGTTTATGGCCCCATACACAATCATAACGTTATCCTGTGCGCTCTCTGATTACCTACGAACCTGGTGTCACGGTCGGTCACGGCATTCCCAACCCTGTATCTAAAATATCTGTCCGAGAGAAAGGACCGTCTGTCCGAGAGAAAGGACCGTATGAAGGTCAGTAGATGTCCACGGAATCCCCACTGATGGAGCTGCGACAAATGACTCTAGCTACTATCGTAGGCCTTTTCCAAATCGAAGAAAACACCGAGAAGGTGTTACTTAAGAAGAAAAGCTTGTTGAATCTCAGCTTCGAGCAGGGTCAGGTTATCGACGGTGGAGCAATACGTCCTGTACCCACACTGGGAGCGACTGAGTAGGGACCTGGTTTCCAGAACCCACGCTAGGCGCCGACAGACCATTTGCTTCAATGTCTTTCCTACACAGCTTGTCAGGCTACTACTAAAATATTTACTAGGGTCTGTCCGATCCCTTCCTGGTTTTAAAATTGGGATTAAAAAAGATTCTTTCCACTTGTGGGAAAAGTCGCCAGTATTCCAAATTTTATTGAAGAGCTGAAGGACGACTTCCTTCCACCGTCGGTCGAACTGTTGCAACATCCTATAGGTTATCAGATCGTTACCACGGGTCGTATCGGAGGCAACTGACTATGCAGAATCCAGCACCCGCAGAGAGAAAGGCTGCTTGTATTCTTCCACATTGGTGGAACGAAAATCAAGAGCAACCTTCTCCTGGACCTACCGATATCGACCGAAGTTGGGATCCCGGCTGGAATCAGCCGTAATGGATTTATATGATTCAGCCATTGCCTGAGATATGTCCTTCAACGGTGTTACAAGAGACCACTGTATTTGTACAGCTGCTATTGGCAGTCAATAGTTGTGCCTTGAGATCCTCCTGATGGCTCAACATACTTCACTTGCAGATGTGGTCCTGGGGAGCTCGGGAACTGTTGCCAAGACCTCTGCTTATTCTCCTGAATTGTTCTCCTCGCTTTGGCACGCGCCATTCGAAAGTTTGAAAGATTCGTATATGTAGGGCACCGATTGAATCTCTGCATAACAGCACCCCTGTGCCTGATTACATCCAGTCCTGGATGCTGTCACATTGCTGGAAAACAACTAGAGGTGGATAAAGGAACAGTTAGCCATCTTCAATAACCATCTCAATGGCTTTCTTCCAGGATCTAATCCAGCAGGCAAATGGGCCCAGACAGAGAAATGGTCAATATCATGAACGTCTTCATCCATTGCCCACTGAGCAGTGTTCCCATGAGCAGGCGAGCAGAAGGAGATGTCTGTGGATGTAGACGAACCTGTAGCGTTGCTAAAATGTGTGGCTTGACCCATGTTCAGCAGTATAAGATGTGTTGTGTGTAGCATTTCCTTGAGGCATGTGGTGTTAGAACCCTGTAGTGCACTGTGTGCATTGAAGTCCCCTAAAAGGAGAAAGGTTCAGGGTAGTTCTTCAGAAAGATGAGTGAGGACACAGTATCAAGAGGCTCATGGGGTGATAAGTACACAGAGCACACTGTGATGGCAACATGAGTCACTATCCGAACAGCAATCGTGTGTAGTGTCGTTGTTAAGGGAATAAGTGAAGAGCGAGAAGTGTTCTTTACAAACACTGCTACCCCACCTTTTGCCCTCTCACTAGTAAAGCCGTCGTTTCTATAAAGGTGACAGCCCCCAAGTACAGGAGGTCAGTCTCTTTAAAATGAGTCTGTTAAAGGCAGAGGCAGAGGCAATATGGTCTGCCCTGCACTAGGAGTCTCAGTTCCTCCAGATGAGTCCTGTATCCATTTATTATCCATTGGAGTATGGGAGCCGTTTCATCAATGTAGTCTTGGCTTAACACTGTATTTGCACTGGGGTGGTGAGGTGGGGTTTTAGAGCTGACTGGGTCTGGTGATGAGGCATTAAAATCCATGATGTCCTCATCATCAGTCAGATGTGTCAGAATGAAGTGTGATGGCGCCCAGGTTAGCTTTTGACCCAAATGTTGGAATCCTTTCCCTGCTCCCTTTCCCATCAAGGATGAGGGGGAAACGGGGTGGTGAAAGCCACTTTTCTTTGGAGAAACTTCTCTTTAAGGGGCACTCTGCTTTTCGGGTGCCTTCGGGCTGTGCACTGTAGCAGCATTATTTGTCTGTTCCGTCCTAGCTGTCTGGATCACTATGGCACATACAGGAGCACATACGGTTGCTAGAGGTGGATAAGGGAGCACTGGACGTCGCTGAGCTGAAGCGTCGACCGTAGTAACGCGTTTCTGCAACCAACGAAGTATAAGAAGTGCCAAAGAAGGGATCTCATCGCCTGATAGCCCTTTTTGGCTTCTGTGTAGGGGATCCACTCGGTCACTTTGATTTCCTTAATTTTGCATTTCTCTGCAAAAACATGGCAGGCTCGGCCCCAGACTGGGTGGCTCCCACAGCAGTTAACGCAGACTGCTGGAGATGGACAGTCTGCCCTGACTTTCAACACTTCCCACAAGACGCTTCGTCTATGCAACTAGGCGTTGTATGGTCAAAACGCTGGCATTTGAATCATCGCATAGGGTTAGGTACATAGGGCCAAACCCTAAGTCAGAAGAAACCTGGCATGATGTATTCAGGTAGCGTTGGAGAATTGAAGATCACAATAAAAGTAGCTGTCTTCTCAGACACTTCATTGTTCTTGCGAGTCCGATGTTCCACATCTACGATACCCTGTGTTGCCCATTCTTTTTTTGAGTTCAGCAGTGCCTATATCCATAATATCCCAGCAGGTTACCACACCTTTGCTGGAGTTAAGGGAGTTATGTTACTCAACAATGATGTCGTACTCACCCTATTTATGTGATTTCTTAAGGAGTTCCTCCTGCTTTAGCCCAGTTAGCTTCAACAAGTAAGGAACCATTTCTCAGCTGCTTAATAAAGTACCAGCCAGCCCTTCTAAGCTTTATGGGTATATAAGGAGGACACTTTTTCAGACGTCCCTCCTTCCTCTTGATCACCATGAAGACATTGTGATTCATGACTCCTTGAGCCCCGTTACTGACAAGAAGTTGATTATCAGGAGTACTAGCCTCCCTCATTTATTTGGATGAATGGGTGTGAGAACTCCCAGGTGGTACACCCCTCCCACTGGGGTGAAGAAGAAGATTTCGAGGGTTCCATCTCAGTCCCACGAGCAGCTACGGAAATAAGGGCCCACTCAGACAGAGTCCATGTGCCTTAGTAAGACTTATACCAGTGAAGTGTGGCAGGTTCCCAGAGGTGGTCCGATAACGACTGTTCCATCTCAACAGCCACGCATCTCATCAGTGCGCAGTACGAGTACACCTTGAGATTGAGGGTCAAGCCAATATCTGCATTCCCTGTGGCACACAACATTCCGCCGCCGCGCTGCATGGTGGTAGCTGAAGCATGCCCAGAGATTACGGTCGCAGGGGCTGGCGGCGCTTACCAGTCCCCAGCTCAGGAATCCCAGGGTCGCCAAGCCTGTACTCAGCAAACAAATGCTGCGCCCCTGAGGGCACATTAACACATGCGTGGCCTTACGATGAAAAGTACCAATAAAAACAACACTTAACTCCACTCACGAGCTGTGACATCCACGATTCCAAGCAGGGATGCCATTGTTCTCGAATCTGGACAGTGATCTTTCAGGCGCCATAAAATTTAAGCCTTCAGAGCTGGCCTGGAATTTCCTGATCAGGTTGGACACAGCATCTGTTGAGCTTGTCGCAACTCGCCACTATCAATCCTTAATCCACACGGAAAAACTTGCCTCCGATCGATTTAACCTCTCGCTGCTTCTCGAGGTGAGTACCAAACAGCAGGAGTCCTCCAAAACCAATAACTTGATAGTCACGCGTTCCCCAGCAGCTGTTAGTACCAGGGCCCGACAAACACCAACCACAAACGTCTCGGCCGAAAACCGCGGCCCCCGACTTATGGTCCGGATCGATACGACAACCAAAGTAGTTAGCGGCGCCAGCGGAGCGCCACTCGCGAAGAAATTAAGCCGCCGTGGCTAAGGGTATCGTCAGGATAAAGGTCGAAACTCACATACCACTTGCTTGTGACGTGTTTTCGAATGTGTACCTTTGTGGGCGTAACGTACTACGGTAATAACCTGTATAGTCCATGCCACAACATACTCAAACTTATCAGCGTGACGTGTGCAGATCAACGCGTTGACAAGTGCACTGACTTATCAGTGTATCTTCTGTTGTAGATATAGTATGTATTTACATTTTCTATGTAAATAAATTTCCTTCTCCGTAGCCGAGACCGCTAACGCACTCCTGTTCAGTGGCGCTCTACTCAGAGGATGGAATTTCGAATCCTTTGGTGGAACTGATTTTCACGTCCAGTACTTGACCGGCAAGGGCAGGAGAGACCGGGACAAAGTGTCCCTATTCACCAGAATTTTAGAGAATCCTTTGTAGCCGACATATTCGTCTCGAGAGAATCAGATACTTTGTAAGTATTCACGTTTATTGTTCAGTCTCAATTGCACATTTGTTAATTAAATGATGTGTTTCGATCACTCTGGATTATCTTCAGAGGTAAGTAGTTGCGTCGGTAACCCGTCTTGTCTATTCAGAAACTCATGTCAGAATACTGTCTGTTTCTGTGTTTCCAAATATACAAGACGAGTTGCTGACGCAACTAGTAAGATCTCAAAATGATCCAGCGTCATATAAACATGTCATTTGATTAAAACAAAATGAGCAACTGTGAATGAACAATAAATGATAATTATTTGAGAGAGTTTGTTGAATTAAATTCAAAATCTCTCTTTAAGTTCTCATGAGGTTAGCACATGTAACAGTGTTGGTGGTGATCCCATCGTCGGTTGGGGACTTGAAGCTCTGTGTCCCATTTAGGAGCTTTTAGAGAGCAGCAGGCCATTTGCCTGCCTTTGGGTGCACCCTCTATCTTCCATTTTATCCAACGTAAACACAAAACTGCACTGCACAAATTCTTATCACAGACATCCATAGCGGACAGACACACACTTGAAAAGTCATAGCAGCTGGGAGGAAGGATACAACCTCCACTAGCATCTTGTCCAGGGTGGCAATGCGGTCTCTCGCATTCATTTACAGTATATGAGACTCACTTTTACAGTGTTTTATAAGGGTTGGCAGTAATTATCTTATGAAACTCTCATTTTAAAAATATGAACATATTCATAAAGAAAGAAATGTCTCATTGCACGTAGACTGATTTTGGTTGCCGTGGAGAATACATAATCACCTACCATGGTACGGTTTCTTGTGAAAAAGTTTTCTGCTTGTAAAATGCCTTCGTTTGCTCGTGCCTACATGTGCTGTAAACGCTGCATCTGACAGAATATTAGTTCATTGGGGCGTCATATTATTGAAAAGAATGTCTATTTTCACGGAAATAAATTTACTCTAGGGACAACGCTCCTTTTAAAGACATTAACACATCAAAGTCACTCAACATTTCCACCAAACTGACAGTCCTCATGACACGACGTGACGAACGGACCTGCCATATAGGGATGCCATACGTCACTGATTTCACGGACAATCAGCAATTTGTTAGAAGACGGATGTCCTGGACGACAAGATAAAAGTTCGTGGAAGTAGTAAGTGTTTAAAATATTTATTTAAGTAACCTGTGTTTTACCGCCAACCGACGTTCTAGAATTTCATCTCTACTTACGAGAGTTTTTTTGCAGATGAACACACCGTGGCTGATGGCGTAATGCTTGTTACTTTATTCTCTCATCAAGACTATCAACATATCGCCGGTCTCGCGCTAGCAGTGGCAGCATAAGCAGTGCAATAATCGATTCTTTGTTAAGTTTGCAGTTTACGGCTCCTATATTTCAGGTGCCTGTCTCATGTTTGTATTTCTAAGTCTGTGGTATGTATGAGGGTAATACGTGGAGTGTAATTCTGATTCTGAACTCGGTACAGATTTGCTTGTGACACCATTACATGGAATTTTAATTTTAAAATGTTTTCTAACGAAAATTTTGTTCGAAGGTGAATACACTGTTTCCCAAATATGAATCATGGAAGAAATGATACGAAGGTTTTTGTGAAGTATGTGGATAAGAAAGTTATAACTCATATGCTAAAAAGCAGAATCTATTGTACTATCTGTTGAAATTAAGAATTAACATTCATTTACGATAGTTTGCTGCTATAATCGGCGTAGAAACAATTTTGCAATACTGAACTAAGGCTTAACTATAAAGTAACCCGTTTGCCCCCGTACTGTTTGTACTTCGCTTTTCTAGCACGCTTTTGCGATTCCTGTTATGACCGCTATTCTCAATAACGTTAAATAATTAAAGTCGTCCGAAGACTAACCTAAAGATATTGTTGTAGTGGTAGTGAACATGCCCAGTAAACCTAGGTGCAGACTGATACCTTAGCAATGAGTCAGTTCTATAATTAGCATAGTTGAGGTTATATGATACCCAGTCGTGAATTATTCCATTATTGTTGTATTTCAATCGCTAATGCAACGAAACGAGCGCTCAACAACCATTTTACAAGCAAGGAACACACAAGAGCTGGGGATTCTGGTTCAGTTTGTGAACAATTGACTAGTTTCTCTCAACTGTAACAAGACAATTATTTATATTTTAGTAACTTGTGTTTAATGCTTTAAATAAAAAGCTAATTAATGCAAACTAAAATTAATTTTATTCGTTAATGACAATTCTTTGTCGACGGCTATAATATTGGACTAATTTTCTTCTTTAATGGCAGTTCTTTTGCCGGCGGTTTTAATGTTCGGACTATGTGATTGAGTTCGGCTCTTGCATTATGGCAGAACTACGGCCACAAAACAAGTAAAAGGTCCATTGAACTTTAATGCAATAATTAACAATCGATTGGAGTTCATTGCAAACATTGAACCAAAGATTTTCATTCACTTTGAAATATCCGCCCACCCACCAGCTGTGATGCAGTCTTATGTGTGGCGTCCTTGATATGTAAGAGAGACAACAAAGCAGAGATTAGAAGCTACCAATAAAACATAATTTATAGAGCTCCTGGCGTCGATTATTTGTTGTGAACTTGATAAATTCAGGGACTGAGTTCGTAACTCCTAGTGCTCTGAGGACCAGCATAAACTGAATGAATTTCATGACGAGTGTACCTTTTAAATATACGTCTCTTATACTTCCGTTAGGGCTCCAATTAATTCAGTTTTCGGAGAAATCATAGCTATATTGCTGTAGAATGACTTGTATAGCAGGGGATGGATGTGGCTCCGAAAAAATTCCAAAGCCATCAAACGATCGAATACGACACGCCACAAGTGGTTTCTTCCGTAGAATAAAAACAGAAGTTCATCGTTTCATAAAAGTGATTCTGACAACCCGCCGGCGTGAAAAACTATACTTGCAAATATATGATAATTTCTGTTTCTAGTTTATTTTCTTCGAACTCCAGGTAGTTCGTGCTTAAAAACGGCAGCAAAATTAAGAAACACATATTCTCTACCCGCTTCTAAAACAAATGTCGCACAGATGTGCTGGCAGAAGTTAGGTTGACTAATTTACGATCCCGGGACCGAAATTTTACATAAACACTTTGCTACTACATAAACGTCTACGTGAGCTACAACATCATTAGAGCGCACTCAAAAAAGAAATCATAACAGTAGTAGTAAACATGTCGGCAAATTTGTTCAGACGTTGTACGCACTTAACGTTCTGTCTGATACCCCACTATTTATTCTTGTCTGGCCGTGGCCTCCCAAGAGGCGGTCTTGTTGCCGGAGTACGCTTAAAGATAGCACAAAACAGCTGTCTGCACTCCATTCCGTGGATTTTTAGGCAACGTACTTTAAGCATGACGAAGTATTCTCCATTAATCCTACTTTTAAGCGTTGAACAATTGGCTGAAGTGCCCAATTAAGGAAGGAACGGAAGACAAAGTTTCAACGTTCCTTGAGAAACGAAATAATTGGTGACAGAGTGTAGCCTCAGATTTGACAAGGATCAGGGGATCCATCAGGCTATTCACCTAAGGTTAGTTACTGTCCCCTTATAAACCGCGAGATTATTACAAAGGCCTGTCGTTGTATATACCCAGGAGTGCGCCAGTTGATTTAGGCAACACGGTCACCTCTCCGCATAGCATGTGCACACACGGATCCAAGAACGAGTCATAGGGTCATGACCCGCTCCCCCTTTCCAAACTACATCATATTAAAAGCGTTTACATTTCTACACGTGTTAAATTCCAGTTCTTTCGGCTAACTTTCGGAGAATACATGAATTCTAAAACAATTACAAGTTTCGTTTAATACAGAATACTTTTCATTTGCGTTTTGAGGGCTAGCCCATGCTGAATGATCTGCGGCCTGACTCTGTGCAGAAAACTACACAACCAGGAAAAGGCGGATATTCGCAACCTGGCAACAACAGTTCCCACATGGTTCAGTACCGTAAACAAGGTAGCGAACTGTTTGGTGTTTTTGGTGTCACTTCATACCTTCCACGTCCAAGTTGCGCCCTTCCATAGTTCATCCTGAGTTCAGGAGGATGGGGTCCCACAAGGTTCTATCTTGAGTGTCTGCCTCTTTTTAGTTGCAGTTAATGTGCTTGCTGCAGTGGTGGGAACGTCTGTATCAGCTTCCTTATGTGCTCTGCCTATACTGTAGCTCCACTTGCATTGCAGTTGCTGAACGGCAGCTGCATGGCACTATCCATAAGGTGCAGTCTTGGGTGTAGCGCATGGCTTCCAGGTTTGGCCGCCAAGACTTGCATTATGCATTTCTGCCGGCGTCGCACTGTTAACCCTGGGCCACAGCTTTATCGTGCGTGGTGGAGACGCATTAGTTTTTGGGATTGCTTTTTGATACCCGGTTGACTTGACTCCCTCATATTGGGCAGCTTGAACAAATGTGCTGGCAGCATCTTCACGCTCTTCATAGTTTGAGTCCACACCCGTTGGAGTGCCGATCGGTATATCCTTCTACAACTGTATCAGGCGTTGATTCAGTCCCATCTAGATTATGGGAGCATGGTTTACAGTTCAGCTTCACCTTCCGCATTGCGGTTGCTTAACCCCATCCTTCACAGCGGGATCAGACTCGCAGCTGGAGCTTTCCACACAAGCCCTGTCAGTAGCACACTTGTGGAGGCGCTGGCCGCTTATGCTGCATACGTTTGTAACTTGCCTGGGCATCCCAATTACCGTCTCCTGTTCCCCAACTCGGACGTCCATCTCCCGGAATGGCGGCCTTGGAAAGGGTGTACGATAGCGGTTCGTGTCCCATCTCTTCTCTCTGGGCTTGAGTTTTTTCTTCTTCCAACTCTTTTCCAGTGCACCCTGCCCTTACATTCGGCTTGATTTAGCGCAGAGCCCGAGGGTTTCAGTCCCCTTTGAGGCCCTCTGTGGCCGTTTTCTTTCACTCCTTGCCGCGTTTCACGGCTGTGACGTGGTCCATGACTGTTTGATTGTTGCTGGTCATGTTGGTTATGTTATTACTCTAGGGGATCATTCTGAACAACGCTCATTGCCATCTGGCTCCAGGGTTTTCACTAGCAAGCTACTGGCTCTCGCCCTATAGTACTGGTATATCTGATTTTGCTCAGGTGAGTACTTCATTACCTGTAGTGACTCCCTGAGTGGTTTGCGAGCTATCAACTGGTGTTTTCCTCACTCTCATCTGGTGATGGCTATCCAGGAGTCCGTTCATACTCTTGTCCCTTGCGGCCGCTCCGTAGTTTTTCTGTGCACCCCGGGTCACGTCAGCATCCCGGGAAATGAACGTGTTGACACACTGGCAAAACAGGCCAGCCCTGGAGATCGTCCTTTTGGAATGTGATCTCCAGTCAGTTTTGTGGCACAAGGCACTTGGTACCTGAAGTGATGAATGGCGCACCCTGCCTTCACCCAACAAACTTCGGGTCAGAAGACTACCGGTGTCTGGCGCTCCTCCTTGCTGGCCTCTCGCAAGGACTCCATTGTCCTTTGCTCGCTACACATTGGCCACACCTGGCTGACGCACGGATATTTATTGCGCCGAGAGGACCCACCACTCTGTTGCCGTGGTTTGGCATTGACGGTGGACCACGTATTGTTGGAATGCCCGTTTTCAACTCAGGCTGCGCTGCCTGCACTTTTATCGGATGATGCTGCAGTGGCAGACTTGGTTTTGAGTTTTATTGCTGCAGGGGACTCTTATTGCACGATCTAAGGGTTCGCGTCTTTTTTTTGTGTTGAGTCTGGCCTTTGACCTACGGTTTTAGACTGGGGTTATTAGTGTGTTTCTTGATTGTTGGCTTTTCCTTTTTTGTTTCCATGTTCGGCCAACCACTGTCACACTGTGTGTGCTTTAAATTCCTTTTGTCTGGTGTTTGTGTTGTGGTTGGCAGGAGAGCCAACACCGTGTTCCTGGAGGAGGCCGAGAGTCACGCGTTTTAGCTCACGCAGGCTGGCGTGAGGTCTGGAACAGGGCAAGGAAATTAGAATTTAGAAAGAACGGACGTAGCTGGTGGAAAACGTAACTTTAATCAATTAATGACGAACGTCGCTCTTGACATTATATGATTCACAGTATCAATAGTAACTGATAATGTCGCCTTGCTAGGTCGTAGCATATAACGTCGCTGAAGGCTATGCTAACTATCGTCTCGGCAAATGAGAGCGTAGAAGTCAGAGAACCATCGCAAGCAAAGTCGGCTGTACAACTGGGCGAGTGCTAGGAAGTCTTCCTACACCTGCCGTGTGGCGGCGCTCGGTCTGCAATCACTGATAGTGGTGACACGAGGATCCGACATATACTACCGGACCGCGGCCGATTTAAAGGCTACCACCTAGCAAGTGTGGAGGCTGGCGGTGACACCACACTTTATCTGTGTCTTTCTTGTTCTCTTTCATCCCATGTCATCGTCATTGCTTCTCTTTTATTCCCTGCAGGATTTTATAGTCGTGGAACAAGCGACCGACGGCCTTTGCAGTCTGGTCCCTTCAAGCCCCTTCCCCCGTCCCCCCTCTTACAAACCAACCGACCACCTAACTTCATTCATAGAACTTGACATTCACTCTGCAAATGTGTGGCCACTATTCTCAGCGTTTCTCAAGCGATACAATGGATAACGGTCCATATCCGTAATAGTATTATTTGTATGTTTTTTGGGAAACGCTTCTTACATTTTACATCTTCCACGCTTGGTGATCTCATGTTAAAGTGACTGGTAACAATGTCAACCAAGTCCGGTCAATTAATGGACCCGGAATTTCGGCAGAAATTATTTGATTAATTTCTTCTGAACGGATTTTATCTTCAAGCCAATCAAAATGTGAGAATGGAGAAAACCTAGCTTTTGCCTCTGTAAAATGCAGCCAGCAACGTGTGTTACCGGAAACCACATGTCTTATGATTAAATCAATTAATCATTTTAATTTTTGTTGGAATACACATCTAGTGATATCATGACGATGTTCTGATTATTGGCCTGGTAATAAGAAAGTTTGTAATTTCTCCCCATTTTGATTACATATAAATCTAATGAACAAATTAGGACGACCATGATGGCTTATGTAAGTCATTGCCTCCTGTATGTATTCTTGCGTGTTCCCTCGAATGGTGATGTAGTTCGAACGTAAAATAAACGCAGAACCAATGTCATTGGTGTTTAAATTTTCATCGATATTTCCGATAATAGCATCTTGTAAATGGATGTATTCCTCCGATCGTAGTTTAGCCTGATTGTACCTAATAAATCGTAAATGTTCACTTTCGATCTTAGCGTACATATCCACAACATATTGATAATAAAGCTGACAATATCGAAGGATATGATTATCTTGATTAAGTGTAATCATCAATCGTTTTGCCTAGTTGTTTATTCAGGTAAATTTTTTATTCGTTTCATTACTTAAAAAGGTAGTAATTAAATACATAGAAAAATTAAAAGTAACAAATTAAAATCAATGAAATAAGTAATTATGCAGTTGAAAATCACACTGACGATGGTGTGATACTCGTTCTGCTCTTGCCAGAATATTAGAGGACACTGCAGTGTGTCACGTGAACCGGACAGGTCTGAAATCGTATTGACAGCGCCGTCTCCACGAATGATTTTGGTGTCTCTGTTGTCAACTGGATCGCCAACCATCATATCAACGTCATCTGCGTTTGGTGCGTTGAACCTGCGAGAGTGTTCTCCTGTTGGTACTTTATCGGCTTTTCATAGCAGCCATTTCTTAACTGTGGATATACTCTTTTAAACAACTGAATAAATTTAGTAGAGTTTTCCAAAAAATTTTCTAACAGTTCCAGAATTTCTCGCTCTTCTGCTTCTTCGACGAAATTATACTGGCACCGGGTTTCACGCGTTCCTCACAGCTGCCAATAAAATAAATTTGGAGAAACTTCAGATCATCATTAGACATCGGCATCAGCTACCCAATCTTATGATACACCTGGACTTGGATATTGAATGTAGTTTCAAAATTATCTTCAGCAGATGTGAGATCGCAAAGTTTAGTTTCCCCAAAGGACGTTATTTGAAAGCAAGAATTGAATTTGCATGTCTAGCTTAAAAACCATTTCTAATCGTCTGATTTGCCAGCAAGAAGTGATTGTAATGGTTCCGGTGGAGTAGGAAGAGGTGACATACACTTTTCCTGATGTGCAACACATAACGGCTGCTTCATTGTGGAATTTTAACACTTGGCAGTAGTGGAATATTTTGTCCATCGCAACAATTGTAATTTCAAGATGTGCTGGGTAATCAGTGTCTGGTGGATATTCGGACACAAGGCAAACGAACGATGCACGTGTTCAAGGACGGCAGGATGCCGCCCCTCTCTTTCGCGTCCTGTGAATGCGGCTATGTGCCGTTCTTGCGTCGCTCTTGTTCTCTATATACACTCTTGGAAATTGAAATAAGAACACCGTGAATTCATTGTCCCAGGAAGGGGAAACTTTATTGACACATTCCTGGGGTCAGATACATCACATGATCACACTGACAGAACCACAGGCACATAGACACAGGCAACAGAGCATGCACAATGTCGGCACTAATACAGTGTATATCCACCTTTCGCAGCAATGCAGGCTGCTAGTCTACCATGGAGACGATCGTAGAGATGCTGGATGTAGTCCTGTGGAACGGCTTGCCATGCCATTTCCACCTGGCGCCTCAGTTGGACCAGCGTTCGTGCTGGACGTGCAGACCGCGTGAGACAACGTTTCATCCAGTCCCAAACATGCTCAATGGGGGACAGATCCGGAGATCTTGCTGGCCAGGGTAGTTGACTTCCACCTTCTAGAGCACGTTGGGTGGCACGGGATACACGAGGACGTGCATTGTCCTGTTGGAACAGCAAGTTCCCTTGCCGGTCTAGAAATGGTAGAACGATGGGTTCGATGACGGTTTGGATGTACCGTGCACTATTCAGTGTTCCCTCGACGATCACCAGAGGTGTACGGCCAGTGTAGGAGATCGCTCCCCACACCATGATGCCGGGTGTTGGCCCTGTGTGCCTCGGTCGTATGCAGTCCTGATTGTGGCGCTCACGTGCACGGCGCCAAACACGCATATGACCACCATTGGCACCAAGGCAGAAGCAACTCTTATCGCTGAAGACGACACGTCTCCATTCGTCCCTCCATTCACTCCTGTCGCGACACCACTGGAGGCGGGCTGCACGATGTTGGGGCGAGAGCGGGAGACGGCCTAACGGTGTGCGGGACCGTAGCCCAGCTTCATGGAGACGGTTGCGAATGGTCCTCGCCGATATCCCAGGAGCAATAGTGTCCCTAATTTGCTGGGAAGTGCGGTGCGGTCCCCTACGGCACTGCGTAGGATCCTACGGTCTTGGCGTGCATCCGTGCGTCGCTGCGGTCCGGTCCCAGGTCAACGGGCACGTGCACCTTCCGCCGACCACTGGCGACAACATCGATGTTCTGTGGGGACCTCACGCCCAACGTGTTGAGCAATTCGGCGGTACGTCCACCCGGCCTCCCGCATGTCCACTATACGCCCTCGCTCAAAGTCCGTCAACTGCACATACGGTTGACGTCCACGCTGTCGCGGCATGCTACCAGTGTTAAAGACTGCGATGGAGCTCCGTATGTCACGGCAAACTGGCTGACACTGACGGCGGCGGTGCACAAATGCTGCGCAGCTAGCGCCATTCGACGGCCAACACCGCGGTTCCTGGTGTGTCCGCTGTGCCGTGCGTGTGATCATTGCTTGTATAGCCCTCTCGCAGTGTCCGGAGCAAGTATGGTGGGTCTGACACACCGGTGTCAATGTATTCTTTTTTCCATTTCCAGGAGTGTTTCTTGTTGCAGACATTTATCACGCTGTTTTCTAGATTCTTGTCTACGAATTTCTGCTGTTCTGATTCGTTGAACTGCGTTGCTTGCCGCGATTTGTTCTTCCGATTCATTCGCTCTCTCAACACGGTTGCGTCGTGCTTCTCTGCAACACGCATTCTTAAGGCTATACTTTTTCAGCGGCATTATACTGAAATTGAAAAAAAATGACAGTCTTTTCATTTTAATAAAGAAATCAAATCAAAATTAATTAATTAATTAATTAACAAATAACAGATTAAAAAACCAAAGTAAAATACAAATAATAAAATAGAAAGTAAGCAAGAAATACAAGTTATCGAGATGGTATAATCAACGAAAAAGAAATTACCTATAAACTTTTATGTTTTTATTATTTTTGTGTTAAAAATGATAATAATGTCGAAACGATACACAGCACAATTACAGTACCATAAGCAGTACAATTATAAAAACGAAACAGATGTTGTACAGTGTTTCAGGGAGAGCATAAGGGAACGATTGACAGAAATGGGGGAAGGAAATACAGTAGAAGAAGAATGGGTAGCTTTGAGGGATGAAGTAGTGAAGGCAGCAGAGGATCCAGTAGGTAAAAAGATGAGGGCTGCTAGAAATCCTTGGGTAACAGAAGAAATATTGAATTTGATTGATGAAAGGAGAAAATATAAAAATGCAGTAAATGAAGCAGGGAAAAAGGAATACAAATGTCTCAAAAATGAGATCGACAGGAAGTGCAAAATGGCTAAGCAGGGATGGCTAGAGGACAAATGTAAGGATGTAGAGGCTTATCTCACTAGGGGTAAGATAGATACTGCATACAGGAAAATTAAAGAGACCTTTGGAGAAAAGAGAACCACTTGTATGAATATCAAGAGCTCAGATGGAAACCCAGTTCTAAGCAAAGAAGGGAAAGCAGAAAGGTGGAAGGAGCATATAGAGGTGCTATTCAAGGGCGATGTACTTGAGGACAATATTATGGAAATGGAAGAGGATGTAGATGAAGATGAAATGGGAGATACGATACTGCGTGAAGAGTATGACAGAGCACTGAAAGACCTGAGTCGAAACAAGGACCCCAGAGTAGACAACATTCCATTGGAACTACTGACGGCCTTGGGAGAACCAGTCCTGACAAAACTGTACCATCTGGTAAGCAAGATGTATGAAACAGGCGAAATACCCTCAGACTTCAAGAGGAATGTAATAATTCCAATCCCAAAGAATCAGGTGTTGACAGATGTTAAAATTAACGAACCATCAGTTTAATAAGCCACAGCTGTAAAATACTAACACGAATTCTTTACAGACGAATGGAAAAACTAGTAGAAGCCGACCTCGGGGAAGGTCAGTTTGGATTCCGTAGAAATACTGGAACGCGTGAGGCAATACTGAACTTACGACTTATCTTAGAAGAAAGATTAAGGAAAGGCAAACCTACTTTTCCAGCATTTGTAGACTTAGAGAAAGCTTTTGACAATGTTGACTGGAATACTCTCTTTCAAATTCTGAAGGTGGCAGGGGTAAAATACAGGGAGCGAAAGGCTATTTACAATTTGTACGGAAACCAGATGGTAGTTATAAGAGTCGAGGGACATGAAAGGGAAGCAGTGGTTGGGAAGGGAGTAAGACAGGGTTGCAGCCTCTCCCCGATGTTATTCAATCAGTATATTGAGCAAGCAATAAAGGAAACAAAAGAAAAGTTCGTAGTAGGTATTAAAATACATGGAGAAGAAATAAAAACTTTGAGGTTCGCCGACGACATTGTAATTCTGTCAGAGACAGCAAAGGACTTGGAAGAGCAGTTGAACGGAATGGACAGTGTCTTGAAAGGATGATATAAGACGAACATCAACAAAAGCAAAACGAGGATAATGGAATGTAGTCGTATTAAGTAGGGTGATGCTGAGGGAATTAGATTAGGAAATGAGACACTTAAAGTAGTAAAGGAGTTTTGCTATTTGGGGAGCAAAATAACTGATGATGGTCGAAGTAGAGAGGATATAAAATGTAGGCTGGCAATGGGAAGGAAAGCGTTTCTGAAGAAGAGAATTTGTTAACATCGAGTATAGATTTAAGTGTCAGGAAGTCATTTCTGAAAGTATTTGTATGGAGTGTAGCCATGTATGGAAGTGAAACATGGACGATAACTAGTTTGGACAAGAAGAGATAGAAGCTTTCGAAATGTGGTGCTACAGAAGAATGCTGAAGATTAGATGGGTAGATCACATAACTAATGAGGAAGTATTGAATAGAATTGGGGAGAAGAGAAGTTTGTGGCACAACTTGACCAGAAGAAGGGATCGGTTTGTAGGGCAATTTCTGAGGCATCAAGGGATCACCAATTTAGTATTGGAGGTCAGCGTGGAGGGTAAAAATCGTAGAGGGAGACCAAGAGATGACTACACTAAGCAGATTCAAAAGGATGTAGGTTGCAGTAGGTACTGGGAGATGAAGAAGCTTGCACAGGATAGGGTAGCATGGAGAGCTGCATAAAACCAGTCTTAGGACTGAAGACAACAACAACAACAACACGAAAAATTAAAATAGTACATTTATTTCTTAAACGTAAACAAATATCACGTGCAGTAGGCTGAAACATCTAGAAATCGAATCAGGACGCCATCTGCTGGACGTCTACCCAACCCACATGTCGATAAATTACGCCGTCATCTATTGGGAATCGTAGAACTTACAAATAAGTACACACTCTTGCCGTATAATAAATGTTTACTTCGCAATAACAAATATTGAGGTCAGTAATCGAGACAAAAACTATTCTACCTTTTAAGTTGGACGAAATTACACTTAGTTGCAAAATTTCACCCAATTCGGTTTAGTAGTTTCGGAGTTTATCCCGGGTATACATCGTGACACGAAATTTTATATATCTAAAGACATACATGTCTTAAAGAACAGAAACCAGAGATACAAGGTGGAGCTAACCAAAGTGGCTCAGAGAACAGAGTTTCAGGGCACAAAGAAACACAGCAGCGGAAATGAATTACAGTAGTAACTATAGCCGTTTTAGAAAGTGACCACTGTTCATCTCTTAGCATTTCTGTGCACCTGTCAGCAAGCTGCTGAAGGCGGATCGAAGCTGGACTGCTGGAATTGGTTCAGTCTCATCTGAAATATTCTACTACAGTTCTTCAAGACTCTGAGGGTTGTTTCCATACGCCTCAGATTTGAGGGCTCTCCACACAAAGTAATTATCACAGACTGACAGACCAGATGATTTGTATGACCAGCTAGTGCCACGACCACACTGACCTCTGCTAACAACTCAGTCAGGCGTGAAGACTATGTAAGTGTGCTACAAGAATCAGCCGCCTCTACAGGCAGTTGCTCCAACGTGCTGGAAGTA
The DNA here is from genome assembly GCF_023897955.1 of Schistocerca gregaria. NCBI lineage: Eukaryota > Metazoa > Arthropoda > Insecta > Orthoptera > Acrididae > Schistocerca > Schistocerca gregaria. Next base: position 54,501,200 of record NC_064927.1, read on the forward strand.
ACAGGGTGTGGTTACATGCACACATTCTCTGCTAATCATATCTACTCATCCGAGCCACTTTTATTTTCCCCACCCTGTATATTTTATGAAGGGGTTGCGACTATCCAAATATGCAACATACGTGGCTGTATATCTCGATTACATTGAACTTAGACGCTTCCCTTTTTTACATCGCCAAGGGACCATAGGTCTTAGGATGTTGCATAAATTCCAACTTGGTGCGTATACCCGTCTTTGAGAGAAACTGGTTTGAACCGTACAAGATGATCATCAAAGGTGCCATTTTTACCAATTAATGAACAGAACCCTAAAAATGAAAACTGGAGTGTATGGCGAAAACAATTGCCATAAAGGAAGAAACTGCAAATGTAAAAAGAAGAAAGTGTTGCAGATGTCCAAGAAAGTTTAAAATATTGCTTTAAACACAGTGTATGTAGAGATCTGGCTACTACAGGGAAATGTACAGATTTGCATTTGCTGTAGATAGTAATGGAAACTGGTCACATGTTGGAGTGCTCGCCTGAATCAATGTAACTATTGAAAGATACACGAAAAATCCGTTGATAAAAGTCCATTCCCATTTCGATTCGCTTGGGAAGGATGGTTACATTGTATATAAACGTGGATATACCTACTTTTTTCATTAAATTAGTCAATGGAGAAGGAAATAAATGATTCTAATGTAGATGTAAATCATAAATTAAAATTGAACTAGAAAACGACACCAAACAAAAGTACAGAAAGAGTTGTTTTCAAGGTGGAAATATATATTCAGAAATTAATTAAGTTTCTGTATGAGAATATTTGCCGTCTTATTCGCTAATCCACCAAAAATCGTAAAAGGCCCCCTGCTCACAACACTTGTATACAGGTACCTCTTTGGATAGGTAGTTGTTTGACCTTGAAAAGAAATCGAAATTGAGTGTCTGAAACGCTAGTGACCACCTCCCCCTCCTTTTTACCTATATGAATGCTATAGAAGTTGTATAGAAATCAAAGCTTCTCCTCACATATCCACTATTGAACCCTTGCCCAGAAACATTTGAGTGGCAACTTATGTATGAGATGAATAGCAATGCTACGTCATCTTCTGCTCTGTGTATTCCTTCATGTTGCACAGACAGCCCCACCTGTACTACGGGTACTGCTCATTAGCCCCAACATTTTGAACATTACATACGTTTTGAACATTACATACTTCAATTACTACTCCAAAGTCAATGTCAGTGGCAGTGGATCGTCACGTAATGTGGTCAAAAAATCCGTCAACTAGATGCTGATGGTGGGCTAATGCTGTATGGATGGCAGACTGCAGGCAGACCAGATTGCAGAGAGCAGAGTGGTCCTTACGGAACCCACCCTGAGTCGGAGCCAGAAGGCTCCATGACTCAAGTTGACAACTCAGCCTCTGTCTCACCATGCATTGGAGCAACTTACAAAGAACGTTGGCAAACTAATGTGGCGGTAACTGTCCACCTCCAGTGGATTCTTGCCAGATTTAAACATGGGGATTATCGTTCTTTCCCGCCATTGAGACGGGAACTCACCATCAACCAAGATATGGTGAAAAATTCTAGGAGGCGTCGCTGGCAGTCCACTGAGAGGTGTGTGAGCATCTGACAGTGGATGCGATCTGGTCTGGGAGCCATATCACGTCAAGTTGCTAGGGCACTTTGGAATTCCCACTCACTGAACACAGCATTGTACGATTCAATGCAGTGCATGTCAAATGAAAGGATCCAGTGTTCCAACCGATCTTTCAGGAGCAGAAAGGCAACAAGTAATTCGCAGCAGCAGAACTCTGAGCAAAATGCTCCACTAAGCGGTTTGCAATCGTGTCAGAGTCAGTATAGACTGGCTCCATTCAGGGAAAGTCCAGGTACACTGACGGCTGTCTAGTAGCCACAGAGTAACCTAATCTTGGCTCAGACCTACGATGGAGAGTTATGGAGGCCAGTGGCAGACATACCTTTCTCAGCACTCCTGCTTGCAACAGCGAATGAGGCGGTGGGCTAGTGCATGGAGCCATTTAAAGGTCATGAGATGCTCCAATGACCGATGCTGCTTATGATGCCTGAGGGCCTGCCTGTGATCACTAACCGCCTCAGCGAACTCGGGTGACCACCAAGGCACAGTCCTCCACTGAGGGGAATTGGAAGAACAGGGAATTGCAGATTCTGTGGCAGAAACGATGCTGGTGGTGATCAAGTGGACCACCTCATCAATGGTGTCATTGGAAAGATCCTCAATAGTGGAAATGGAGGTGAAAAATTCCCAGTCAGCCTTATTCATAGCTCATCTGCAGGGTCGCTCAGAAGAGTTGCAGTGATAGAAAGATCGGAAAAAGGACACTACCGCACAAGGCATCATGCACACTCCATTGGAACTGCATACCGAAAGGTCGATGGTTGAGTATGAGCCATCTGCTACACTGAAATGTGTGGAGGCACCATTATTTAAGAGGGAAAGGTCGAGGTGTGTCAACACTGCCTCAACAACTGTGCCTCGGCCCATTGCCACTGATCCACCCCACAGAGGGTTATGGGCATTGAGGTCACCCAGTAATAGGTGCTGGCAACTGGGCTATCAGCGCAGACAATACATACTGCAAGACATCAGCATCCAGTGGAAGATAGAGACTGCAGACAGTAACAGCCTGAGCTGTCCATAGCAGAACAGCAAGATCCTCTAAAGTTGTTTGAAGAGGGACACAGTCGCTGTAAAGAGAGTTGAGGACGTAGATGCAGACGCCACCAGATACCCTCTCATAACCAGCCTGATTTTGATAGTAACCCTGATAGCCATGGAGGGCAGGGGTTCGCATTGCCGAAAACCAAGTTTCCTGAAGAGCATTACAGAAGAAAAGATGAAGGCTGATAAGTTGTCTGAACTGAGCAAGGTGGTGGAAAATCCCATGGCCGAGCAGTTCTAGGCACTACGTTCTGGAACCGCGCGACAACTATGATCGCAGGTTCTAATCCTGCCTTGGGCATGGATGTGTGTGATGTCTTTAGATTCGTTAGGTTTAAGTAGTTCTATGTTCTACGTGACTGATGACCTAAGAAGTAAAGTCCCATATAGCTCAGACCCATTTGAACCATTTTGTCAAAAAACTGCTGCAATTACACGGAGAATGGACGAAAAAGGCACGAATGGTCTGAGGAGGCAGATTACGGCACCGGATCACCTGCTGCCACTGATTGAGTACCAGTGTGATCGATTTCCATGGTGTCTGAGGGTCCAGCGAGAATTAGGTCCTCAGCGGATGCCAGAATCTCCACCTCATCCTCAGACGCAGAGTTTGTAGTTTGCAGTGGTGTGGATGATACCACAAGTTCCTTGGTCTTAGAGGTCTTCTTCTTCGACTTTTCTCACTGCTCCTTGGGTTTCACTGGCCGGGAGGGCTTCACTGATTCAGTATGTGGAGGAACGTGAAGCCATACGACCAGCTGTTAGTAGGCACTTATGCCACTGGCAGGCGTAACCCTTCCCACTGGTGGAAACCTGGGAAGGAAGGGACTCAAGGGACCCTTTCTGAGTGAGAGGAACTGAAGAAGTTGAATGCTTCCCCATCTTGGAAATGGGGATGGACGCCCTTGATGGGTGGTGTGGGGGGGGGGGGGTGTTGCTCCTGAAGTAGGTGGCGCAGGAGCAACAGGAAGGTTAGTGCCCCCATGGTCGAGAGGGCAGGTGTAGTCTTATGGCTTGGTGAGCTGACTGGAAATCTCTGAACAGATGGGGCAATCAATCTTGTCGTAGGGGAGGCATATGCTGAAGTCGTTCGTACAGGATCGAGCCGTTCCTATTTTTCTTAGCCTCAGTGCAGGTCATTCGATCCAGGGTCCTATATTTTTTTTTTTTAAAAAAATCTTTATTTCAACAACAATAATAATTATACATAATAACCCACTCCCTTAGTTGATTAGTGGGCCTTTATTATTATACAATGATTATTACAAATATGCAGCTCTTAATTCTAAATTGTAAGTGAGCTACAGGTGTTTCACAACAATGGGCACTACTAATATTATTGTCTATACCTACAATTAAATACTACTTCTTATCACTAAGTTCTAACATCTGCAGCGTCACATATGTGCCAGCAGAGAGTATAAACCTACTGATAACTGCCTTGCTCTTCGAGCTAAGCCCGAAGAGCATGCCCCTGGCACTGGGCAGGCCAAGATGTTATTTCGCTGCAGTTTCCTAAACGTAAATATCCTAGTCTAATTCCTACAAAGTAAGCTTATCCTAAGTCAAATCCGGTGCTCTCCATTTTGGTAGAGTTGACCCCTACTCCCCCTATTCCTGCACGCGGCGGATCCCAACTATGATGGAAAGTCGGCCAGTCCGCGCACAGGCGGTATGGGAACAGGGATCCAGACGAAATCGGTGTATATTTCTGAGTTTATGTTAATCGGTGTATATTTCTGAGTTTATGTTAATTCAGACGAAATCGGTGTATATTTCTGAGTTTATGTTAATCGGTGTATATTTCTGAGTTTATGTTAATTCATGTCCCTCAGATATTCCATCAACACCTTACGTGATACCTCGTTTGCCAGAGTGTTAAGCAGTTGAAAGGTATCTTCGCGTCTTAGAAGTTGGTATGTGTCTTGGTTTGGTAGTCTGTCTCGGAGTGTGGTTGCAACATCATTGAAGAGAGGACACTCGTAGATCACATGTTCAGGAGTACCTTCCCGAACGCCACAGTCACATGCGGGCGTTGCCTTCTTCCCAAACCGACATAGGTATGTCGGGTAGGGTCCATGTCCAGTGAGAAAGTGGATCAATCCCCTTGTTGGCTCAAAATACTTCATTTGCAAGCGTTCCCTCACGTCCGGAATGAACTGAAAAGTTCTACGTCCGGTTTCCTCCGTTTCCCAAGTCCCCTGCCATAATTCTTCTCCCCTTCTCATAATTTCCCTCTTATTTGCCACCCTCACCCTCATAATGTCTTCAATTTTGCCTTGATTCCCCTTTTTTGCCCAATACCAGGCTGCTTGCTCCCTTATCTTTATATCTAGTGGGCAGAGCCCCATTATGACTAACAGGCCCCCCCCTGGAGACGTTCTATAAGCCCCCACAGATCGTAATATCATACTTCTTTGAACCCTTCTCACTGCCATGGCGGGCACAACCCTCGTGAGTCTGTGCACCCAGACTCCCGAGCCGTAACCCACCACTGAGGTTAAGATACTATTATGATATAGTTTAATGAGGTGTGGAGGGAGGTGAAATCTTTTATGTCCTATGGAAATGAGATTATTTAGAATTTGTAGGGCTTTTTGGGTTACGGTTTCAATGTGCCTCCCGAAGTTCCATTTTTCATTAATGATGACTCCTAAGTATCGTGTGTCACGTCTTCGTAATACTGGTGAACCGTCGATTCTAACTGTCGGGTTCCTGGTTAGTTGTCCTTTCAGCAGTAAGTAAGTTGACTTACTTGGTGAGACTGTCATTTTGGTGGTGTGGCACCACTGTTGAAGTTTGTCTATGGCCCTTTCTATCTTAGGTTCAATGTCTTCTCGGCTCCGGCCACCGACCAACAGGAGGAGGTCATCTGCGTAGGCTATCACCTCTAGCACATCCTCGCATTGTTGTAGGTTGTCCAATAAAGGCTCCATATGGATGTCCCAAAAAAGCGGTCCAAGGACCGATCCCTGGGGACATCCTTTCGTGATCACTTTACTAACTCTCTCGCTAGAGGATGATAGCCAGACCTCTCGTTCCTCGCAATAGCTCCTCAGGCAACCATATAGCGGCCCTGGACACTCTTTCTCCCGCAAGCAGGAGAAGAGCGAAGGCCACCACAGGTTGTCAAAGGCGCCACTGATGTCCACCATGATGCCCACCACGTATTTATGCGGGGTTGAGCCGCAGACCTCGGCTGCTAGGGCGATTGCATCAGATGCCGATCGTCCCGGCCTGAAACCGAATTGCCTGCTGCTCATCCCGCACAAAACTCTGTGTGCCGCCAATCTGTCAGCCAGCAACTTCTCTAATATTTTACCAAGCAAGTCCAACAGGCAGATTGGCCTGTATGACTTCACTTCCGCTGGATCTTTATCTAGTCCTTTCTTTTTTAATGACAACATTTGCCTTTTCCCATCTCCTTGGGAACTGTTGTTGCCTTAGGCATTCATTATATAAATGCGTTAATGGCGCAACCAGCTGGGGGGCCAGGAATTGCACCACCTCCGCCACAATGCCGTCTGGCCCAGGAGCTTTCCCTCTTTTGAGATATTTTATGTGGGCCGCCACCTCCTCTTCCGAGAAGGGGTAGACCGCTGCATCGTTGTTATATTGCACTTGATCCTCCTCTCGCAGTTGCCGCTGTGCTTCAGTTTCCCCGTCCGCATAGTCATCAGGCAACAGGGACTGGAGGAAGACCCCAGCAGTTTCCTGCCAGGACTCCGTCATCCCACCCCCGTGCCTGACAGTTGATAGCTCCATAGGAGAGCGGATCTTTTCCCTCAATAACTTGTAGGGGAGTCCCCATGGATGCAGCACAAGTTGACTGAGCACGTAGCGTTCCCAGCTCCGCATCCTGACCTCGCGTAGTTCCTTTTGGAACTGTTGCTTGGCCTCCCTATACCGCAACTGCCATCTTTGTTTCTCCTGCCAGACGACACTGCGCTGGTAGTACCTCCTTAGCCTTCTGACAGACTGACGCAATTCCTCTAGTTCAGGCGTCCATGGTGACGGAGAGGCCGCCATGGCCCTCCTCCTGGTTGGTACAGCAGCCCTCACCGCTCTAGTTATGGCGGTCACTATGTCGTCAGTTCTGTCGTTTACGTCTATATCTTGTTGTGCGTCCCCTTCCGGTAAAGGAGGAATGTCGCACTCCCTCGCTAGCCGCTCCCAATCTGCTCTATTAAAGTTATATTGCAACTCCCACCCCATGGCCCAGCGGCACTCTCTATCCCCTATGGTGAAAGTTATTAAATTATGGTCGCTTGTGGTGGCATTCCCTATTACCTTCCAATTTTGGAGTATGTTTGTAACATTTGGTGTTATTAGAGTTACGTCAATATTTGTCCCTTGTCTTCCTCCCGCCGTGTAGGTAGGAGGATTGCCCGGCCTATTAGCCACCACAAGTTGTGTTGCCATAATATATTCTTCTACCTTCTCACCATTTGCATCTCGTGTGCCACTGTACCACAGGGGGGATTTGGCATTTATGTCAGCTGTAATTATCAACTTTCTCCCCCGCAATGCCGTGGTCACTCTCGTTAGGTGATCTAAGTGTGTTTCAATATTATCACTGTACTGAAAGTACATGTTTATTATGAAGACGATTCCAGTTGGGGATTGCAACTCCACGACGTTGCAGTGGGTAGTTGTGGATTGAGAGAGCGTGGTGACTCTCAGGAGCTTATTTGTTATTATTATCGCCGCTTTCGGGACTTCTCCTTTACTAATTATCTGCCATGTTGCGGCTGCAAAAGCGACCTTTCCAGCATGGGAGTACGGCTCCTGTAGACAGAGCACATCCAATCTCCTCTCCTCCACCTCCCTTCGGAGTTCCTGCATTACGAGTCGGCTGTTATGTGTATTTAATTGTCCTATGGTAAACTTTGTCATCAAGGGAAGTATGTATGTATACGGTCATTTGGCCAGGTTTTAGTCCAGTCAAATGCAATTCTTCCATTGGCTAGAACTGCCTGCTCGTAAATGTCGTCTAAGTCGAATTTCTCACCTCTCCTTTCGAAGACTTTTCGTAGCAGGTCCCGCAGGGCTCCGAAGTCGGTGGGGAGATTCACTGATTTTAGTTGGATTCTGTCAACAGCCTCCATCACCGAGAAGGTTACCCTTCTTCCTTCTTCATGTCCTACACGAACCACATGTCTCAGGGCTGTGGTCAGGGTAGCCGGCTGTTCAAGTCTTGCTAGCTGCATAGTATATTCTAAATTAGGGTAGACCCTCACAGGATCCACAGGTGGCAATCTGACCACTGGAGTACTCTGTTCGGTAGAATTTATGCTGGAGCTAGTTACTTCATTTTCTTGAATCGGTTTCTCATGCTTGTTCTGTTTCTCTCCAGAGACTGTTATGGCCGCAGGATGCCCTTGCCGTTTCTGATGTTTTATCGGCTCTGCTCCCCGGCTTTCAGAGGAGGGAGCTGCTGCTATAGGGAGATCTGTTTGTATAGCTATGTTCACCCTTTGGGGCTCAGTTTGAATGGCTATATCTGTTGTTTCCGTTTTTCCGGCGCCCGTAAGCGACCTCAGAAATAACTTGAATTTACTTGCCCTCATAGTGTCCCTCCTCCTCTTGCTCGGGGACTTATGCTTCGGCATCCTGTTTGGTATGCCGAGTTCAGCCATAATCAGTTCTGGAGATTAATCTTTGTTCTAACATTCTGTATGTTGGGCAATTCCGACCTACGGCTCCACAAGACTTCTTCCCTCTACTTTTGCATGGTATGCAGATTTGTGTACCTTTACAGTCCTTGCGATTATGGCCACTTTCTCCGCACTTGGTGCACGCCGACTCCCTGGTGCACAGCCTGAGAATGTGGTCCAGGTCACCACAGTTGTGACAACGAGGTACCACTACATAGTCTCTGGTGTTGATGGCATGGAAGCCAACATAGATCCTGCCCATTGTTGTGATATCCTTCCACATCTGTGCTGTCACTTCAGCGACATGATGTACAACATCACGACCTCGTGGACCCGTTTTAAATCTAAGTTTGAAACAATTATTAAATTCATCAACGCTTAAGTGCTCAAAATTTTGTGCCCTGATTGTATCTGACAGCTCTTCGTTCGTCATAATAGATGGCACGTCATAAAGTATGACGAGAGGATTTCTTTTTCTTGGTGGCTCACATTTCACCACTGAGTTCAGCTTTTGGTTCTTCAACAGCTTTTCTTTATCCACTTCCGAGGCAACTTCTACGATGACTGAATTCCTACTCGGTTTGATTCTCTTTATCTTTATTTTTTCCTTCACAGGGTCCACTATTTTCGTGAATAACTCCTGTATTTTCTTTATGCTAGTGTCTTGTCCAGGAAGTGTTCTCAAAAAGACTGCCGTATCTGGCCTCTTAGTTACCTTGTCTATTGTCTCTCTAGTGGTGTTGGGCTTGGTGGGAGCTTGCGCTGCCACTGCCGCCCAAGTTTTCACTGGCTGCTTTCTTTGTTGTTTTCTTTTTCCAGTTCTTCTAGCCTTCCTTCTAGTTTTGCATGGACGATGGCCCAAGCTGCCAATTCATTTTTAATGGCTGACATTCCGGCTTGGCTGATCTTGCCATTTTTTTACAGACTGCTCCATGATCGTAGTTATTCTGGCAAGCCTTTGCATTACTGTCTCATTCTCGACCTGTCCCAGCTCGTCCTGAGGAGAGGGATCAGGCGCAGTAGACGCACGTTGAGGCGCACTCGAATCACTCGTATCTGTCGTCGCCATGATTTACGAGTGATATTAAAAAGGTGGGAGCCCGTCTCTTGCCCCGGACCGGCTCCTCTGGCATGGGGGGGGGGGGGGGGGGACTTCTTGCAGCTCGCCCACCGACCTCGCCCCAAGGTCAAGGGCCCTCTCGAACTGCCGGGTTCAGCGCGCCGTTGCCAGCGCACTGGTCCCCATCGATGGCTCCGTCATCGGCGATTTCACGCGACGCTCCTCGGCAACTGCACCCCGCACTCCGGGGAGGCGGATGCACCTCTCGCCCTTCGCCGCCTACTAGCCCGAGTTTCCACCTTTCGGCCAAGGACCCACTCCTACTAAGGTGGCGGGCCGGTCCCCCAGACGTTCGGCGGTCTGGACCCAGTTAACCTGGCCCAGGCGATGTCATCACCTCCTGGGTTTGGCAGAACACGCCCCGGTTACCCAGGGGCGCGGCGAAGCGCCCTTGCCGACTCGCGCCGCGATCCCACGCCGACAAACGAAGTCGCCGGCATGCAGAGCTCCTGCTGGTCTGGGACCTGCGAAAAGAAAGGGACAGATGTTCGTCCCTCGACACAGCTCCCCCTGTGCCACGCACCCTTCGCTTTCGCATCGAGTTGGGTCGCAGCTCTTCCTTTTGTCGCAAGGCACACCCGGGCAAGCCCGAGAAATGCCGAGCTTAACGTCCGGCACCACTTGAAGGCGGAAAGAGCCACTTGAGAAGGAGAGGCTATATATGACGAATCATTTTCTGCTCTTTCTGTAAGATCCTGCAGTCTGGCGAGCAAGGTGAATGATGCTCTTCGCAGTTGACACAGATGGGTGGCGGGGCACATGGAGTATTGGCATGTGATGGGCGTCCGCGATCTGGCTGGAGATATAACTTGATACATATGGCCGAACTTGCAGCACTTAAAGCACCGCATCAGGGAGGTATCAGGGATATAGGGCTTGACGTCGCAGTGGAGCACCACACATTGACCTTCTCAGGCAATGTATCACCCTCAAAGGCCAAGATAAAGGCACCGGTGGCAATCTGATTATCCCTCGAATCCCGATGAGCGCGCCAGACGAAATGAACACCTCGCCTCTCTAAATTGGCGCGCAGCTCGTCATCAGACTGCAAAAGAAGGAACCTGTGGAATATAATAAGCTGGACCATATTTCAACTCTTATGGGGCGACATGGTAACTGAAACATCCCCCAACTTGTCACAATCGAGTAACCTACCTGACTGATTTGAGGATGCATATCGGACAAGCCCTCCACCTTCTCAAACTTGTCCTCTAAATGCTCTACGAAGAACTGAGGCTTCATGGACACAAATGATTCCTCATCAGCACTCATACAAACCAGATAGCGGGGCGAATGAGCTTAGTTCCTCCCATGGTGTGATCAGGGAGGGGAACGATTTGGGGTTGTATGTGGTTGCATTAAATTGAGCCCTCGAGTGCTTAGAGACTGCCAGAGGCTGGCGACCTGCAAAAGATGATGTACCAAGCTTCATTGCGGATCATCCGCCCTGATGCCACCCACTCCGACCAAGGGCCCTTCCCACAAGCGCCACTCAGCCGCAGCAAGGGCCACCTGGCAGGATGGCCATTGCCGGGAGTCTCGATGGGAGATAGCCATCTACTCCTTGGCATATGTGGGGAGTTAATGGCGCAGCCATCAGCAGAGAAATCCCTGTGTTATCAGGGGGCTGCTATCAACAGGGTACATGGCGGCACCACTACAACGGACTGGATACCATGCTGGATATGAGGCGCAAAGAAGTCCGGCATAGAAAACGACACGTCATAGTGGATGGCGGAATCTGCACCCAAGAAAGTATCCTCGCCCAGGAACTGGAGAATGAAGTGACTGCAATGCGACGAAAGTGGGCTACAGATCTCAATGCATAATGGAAACGATGCACCAAGTAAGGCACCCTTCCCCAGTTGGCTCGCTCTTCGGACCTACAGGGGACCATCACGTAACGGCCGAAATGTGTGAGACTCCTTTTGTCGCCTCTTACGACAGGCAGGAAGTCCGAGGGCCTCTTCTTACCCTCGAACCCGCAGGGGGTGAGTCAAGTTGAAATTGACGATCAGTGGGTAGTACCATACTTAATGTTGCTTTCGAAAACTTCTAAAGCTTGTATTAATGTCGAGATTTGCAGTTCCGTAAAAAGCGTTATTAAAAGTAGTGGTTTGGCCGTATTTCAAGTACAAGATATAAACAAAAATTACAAAATAACACGAAAACAGGGAGCAACGAAACTATCTGGCGTATTTTTTGTTTTCTCCTTGCAGTACACCTAAAAAACGGTGAAAGTGTATATTTTATGGAATACATTTTTTTCCAAAGAGCACCTGAGTCACCAAAAACAACACGAACTGAATTTTTCACATTGCGACTAAAATCTGATGTGTTCGACCGATTCTCAAAAACGTTTTTATATGCTGATGTTCCCCGCGATTTTACATGGAATAAATTAAGGAAAATGAAAGCCACATCAACAAGAAATATCACATCCATCCATACCAGTCATATTTAAAGCCAAGACATTAGGACAACTTTACACAGTACTTCCAAATCAACTCGAATGATTTTTTTTTTTTTTGCCTTTGTAGTTGGTGAATATTACCGGACCAACATCTTTCGAATTTTTGCGAACAGTTAATGGTCGGGTGTTTAATCCATATCAAGACACATGTCGCGAGTTGCAGTTACTGGAGGAAGACAATCATTGGGACTTGACACTTGCGGATGCACCAATGCCAAATAGTATTCATCATCCATTTATTTCGAAGAAATGTTATCCAACACAATCATTGACTTTGTGGGATAAATGTTCAAACTATATGACTGAAGACATATTGCACCGAGTGACACAAACAAACCGATGTGCAAATCTACATTTAACACCAGAATTATATAACGAAGAATTAGTGCTGATCGAAGATTTGTCTATTTTAATTTCAAATTTGCCGCTTAGTCATTATAGTATGCCATCATCTGATCGCCAGTCCATCGACTTAGTTAATAGTGATTTGCTACGAGAAAAACAATATAACGACGTTGACTCAGCTACAAGCATTGCGTGCGAATAATGATCCATTACTGACAGGCACCAGATGGCAGTTATAAGAGTCGAGGGACATGAAAGGGAAGCAGTGGTTGGGAAGGGAGTAAGACAGGGTTGTAGCCTCTCCCCGATGTTATTCAATCAGTATATTGAGCAAGCAATAAAGGAAACAAAAGAAAAGTTCGTAGTAGGTATTAAAATACATGGAGAAGAAATAAAAACTTTGAGGTTCGCCGATGACATTGTAATTCTGTCAGAGACAGCAAAGGACTTGGAAGAGCAGTTGAACGGAATGGACAGTGTCTTGAAAGGATGATATAAGATGAACATCAACAAAAGCAAAACGAGGATAATGGAATGTAGTCGTATTAAGTAGGGTGATGCTGAGGGAATTAGATTAGGAAATGAGACACTTAAAGTAGTAAAGGAGTTTTGCTGTTTAGGGAGCAAAATAACTGATGATGGTCGAAGTAGATAGGATATAAAATATAGACTGGCAATGGCAAGGAAAGCGTTTCTAAAGAAGATAAATTTGTTAACATCGAGTATAGATTTAAGTGTCAGGAAGTCATTTCTGAAAGTATTTGTATGGAATGTGGCCATGTATGGAAATGAAACATGGACGATAAATAGTTTGGACAAGAAGAGAATAGAAGCTTTCGAAATGTGGTGCTACAGAAGAATGATGAAGATTAGATGGGTAGATCACATAACTAATGAGGAAGTATTGAATAGGATTGGAGAGAAGAGAATTTTGTGGCACAACCTAACCAGAAGAAGGGATCGGTTCGTAGGACATGTTCTGAGGCATCAAGGGATCACCAATTTAGCACTGGAGGGTAGTGTGGAGGGTAAAAATCGTAGAGGGAGACCAAGAGATTAATACACTAAGCAGATTCAGAAGTATGTAGGTTGCAGTAGGTACTGGGAGATGAAGAAGCTTGCAAAGAATAGAGTAGCATGGAGAGCTGCATCAAACCAGTCTCAGGACTGAAGACCACAACAACAACAATAACTGACAGCTAAACAAAAAATATCTATAATTGGATTATGCTGACCGTTGATGCTGAACAAGGCAGTTTTCTTTCCGTAAACCCTCCAGGTGGAACCGATAAGACATTTTTAAGTTCATTAATCCTTGAGAAGATACGGTCGCAACAGAAAATGATATTGGCAATTGCATCGTCAAGCATTGCTGCCACCTTTGCTAGATGGTAGACGACCGGTACATTCAGCATTTAAGTTACAATTCGACTTTCATAAAAAACGCAACTCAATGTGTAGTATCAAAAAGAAAAATAAAAAAAGAGCGAAATGGCTGCAGCGTTGTAAAAGAGGTCAATTATGATTTGGGATGAGTGTACTATGCCTCATAAACATTCACTCGAATACTTCATACAAACATGCAAGATTTGAAAGGCAACGATAAACTTTTCGGTGGTACTACAGTCTGGTGACTTCTGGCGACATTACCACTCATTCTTCGCTCTACTTTTGCGGATGTGATTAGCGCATGTCTAAAACAATCGTTTTTTTGGCGAAGTGTCGAGACACTTCCATTGACCATGAACATGTGAGTACAGCTGCAAAGTGATCCATCGGCATAAGTGTTTTCTAAGCAATTGCTGGATATTGGAAACTGTGAAACGGAACTGCATGATAATACACAATACGTCAGATTGCCGGACAATTTTTGCATTGCTGTTGGGACAAAAAATGAATTTATTGCGAGTCTCCTCCCGTATATATTGAACAATTTGTCGTATCATAATTGGCTCAGTAATCGTGCTATTTTGGCAACAATAATCTTGATGTTGACGAAATTAATTTTCAGATGGAAGAATTGTTGCCCGGTGATTTGATGTCTTTCATCACTCGACACAATAGTTGAAGAAAACGAAGCCATAAATTTTCCAAGTGAATTTTTAAATTCTCTGCATATACCAGGAATTTCACCACACAATCTTCGGTTGAAGATTCGTTCACCGATTATTCTTCTCCGTATTTGAAACCTACCTAGATTATGCAACGGTACACGTTTGTTCATCAAAAGCATCACCGGAAATGTTCTAGAAGCAACCATTTTGACGGGAAAATTTAAAGGAGAAATGGTCCTGGTGCCACGTATTCGAATGACACCGTCAGGATCTTAAATACCATTTAGAAGGCTTCAATTTCCAATTCGTTTGGCTTTCCATCAGTAAGTCTAAGGCCAAACAACGCCTATCTGCGGTTTGGATTGGGAAAATCGTGTTTCTCCCATGGGCTACTATATGTCGCCTGCTGATGTGTGCCGCACCGAGTGGACGCGCGGTTTGGGGCGCCATGTCACGGATTGCGCGGACTCTCCGGCCGGAGTTTCGACTCTGCCTCTGGCTCGGGTGTGGGGGTGTGTGTGTGTGTGTGTGTGTGTGTGTGTGTGCGTGTGTGTGTGTGTGTGTGTGTGTGTGTGTGTTAGCAAAATCTAAGCATACACGGAAAGGAAGCAGGGAAAGAAGGAAAATGTTGTATGAGAAAGAAAAACGTAAGGAAAACGAAAACGGAGCGTCAAGTCTGCCACAGGAAATGGTCATTGGCTGGCCACTTACTTAAAACATGGGCGAGCTTGTCACCCTGTGAAGGAATTAAGACCCTCTTCCTAAAATTTGATCAAAACATTGGACAAGTCACAGAACTTTAAAACTTTAACCACATTCGCTGGAATATTTCCTAAAAGAAGTGGCAGATCCGCCTGCAAGTCAGCCACGGACCGCTGGTCAGAAAATAAAACGCAATCCAATAAAACGTGACGCACTGTTACCTGGACGCCACAAGCACCACACGTTGGAGGGTCCTCTCGCTGGAGCAGGAAGCAATGCGTCATAGGACTGTGGCCTATCCGAAGCCGAGTGAGGAGAACCTTGTTCCACCTACAGTCCTGGAAAGAAGTACACCACACACACTTTGGGGGCTTGACTATACAGAGCTTATTGTCAGTCACTTCCAGCCACTCATCCTCCCACTGACGCATGATCGTGAGCTGAATAGCGAGGTGAATGCGTGCAGGGGGATGACACACTGATATACCTGCGGATAGAAACACCCCCCCTTGGCTGCGAGATTTGCCCTTTCATTCCCAGCAATGCCGACGTGCACTGGAACCCAGCAGAAATCCACCTTCCCTAGTCGTTGTAGCTGGAGGAGGGCATCTCCGATGGCCTGGAGTATTTTACCTACTGGATACAAACTTTGCAATGAGTGAAGGGCACTTAGTGAATGGGAACAGACAAGAAATTTAGGACGGGAAGAATGCTTCATCTGCTCCGGTGCCCACAAGATGACAGACAATTCAGCATCAAACACAGTAAACGATTAAGGCAGTCGGATCTTCAGGACGCGATCAAGAAAAACACAAAACAACCAGACGAATCCCCCTGTTTCGACCCATCCATGAAAACACGACATAGCTTTGGTGCTCAGATAAAATGGCAGAAAATATTGCATTAAGAACGATGGCAGGAGTGCAATCCCTCTTGTGCTGCACCAAAACTAAAATCACTCTGAGCCTCTCCCGTAACCAGGGTGGCATGGAGTTAAAACCCTGGATTTGGGATCGTACAGACGCTACACTGAGGGACTCCAACACTTGTTGCACATGGATCCCAAACGGCATCGTGGCCTGGGGATGGTGGGGAAAAAAGATGGTCCAGAGGTGGATGAGCAACAAGATGGTGAGCAGATGAGGTTGGAGACGCAAGAAACTTACAAGCCTCGTCCACCAGCAGTAGCTGCCACGGGATGGTGAGTGGCAGTTACCCGGCCTCACCACAGACGCTGGGTATGGGGACTAGTCTGATAAGCTCCCGTGGCCAGTCGAAGCCCCACATGGTGGACAGCGTCAAGGATCCACAAATAAGAGGGCCTCACTGATCCATACACCGTGCATCCGTATTCCAGCCACGAAGGCACAAAAGTTTCATCAAACTGGAGGAGACGCGCGCTGTCCGCTCCCCTAGACCATTAGCCGAGGCACTTGAGGATGTTCAGTGCCTTCAGGCTTCTGGCTGCCATGACAATCTGGAATGAAAAATGAGGGCCAAAAACAGCACCGTGTCTCTAAAATGTAGGATGGTGTCCTCCATCTTCATGGCAAGCAGGTTAAAAAGACGACGAGAACGATTAAGATAAACACACACAACTTATCAGCAGAAAACTGCAAACCAGTCTTTGCAGCCCACTCCTCTAACTGCCGCACTATAAGTTGCAACTGACGGCTCACTGTGCAACACTGGAGCGGGAACAGAAATCGGCAAATTTGCCCACAAATAAGGAGCACTCTACTGAGCTCCTTACCATAGACGTTATACTGTTGATGGCTATGGCAAAGAGGGTAACTCTTAAAACACTGCTCTGGAGGACACATTCTCCTGCTCAAATCGATCAGACAGTGTGAGGTCCGAAAAAACCGTTGAGACAGGAAAGACCGACTGAAAATGGGGAGGTGGCCACGAAAGCCCCATTCATTCAGTTGTGCGAGAATACAGTGTCTCCAAGTAGTATAGTACGCTTTACTGTTATCAAGGAATATGCCGATACAGTGATGCTGACATAGGAAAACCTGCAGAACAGCCATCACTAGGAATGTCAGGTTGTCGACCGTGGACCGAAATTTTCGGAATCCACACGAAGAGTGGCTAAGGAGTTGCCTGGTCTCTAAAAGCTAGACCAGACGGCGGTTAACCATCCATTCCAGGGTCTTTCTTACACAGATCACGAAGGTGATACTCCGATAACTACTGGGACATGTGCGGTCCTTTCCTGGTTCTAAAAGAGGGTCGGGAATTGCGTGCCTCCACGAGGTGGGGGACACGCCTGTCTCCCATATTAGATTAAAACATTTGAGGAGGATTTGCTTTGATACCGGTGGCAGATGTTGAAGCACGGAGTACAGGATGTGGTCGTGATCTGGTGCAGTGTCAGAAGTCTCAGTCCGTGCCCACTGGATCTCCCACAGGAAGAAAGGGGAGTTGTAGGCCTCAGAACTGTTCGACCGAAACTCCAATTTTGCTCTTTCGACAGTCGCAAGGTAGCGACGAAACGCCGGATCCTGACTTGCATTGTCAAAATGCTCCGCCAGTGTCTCAACAATGTCTCTTGGCGTCGTTTGGAGGCACCCCCGGTTCAGGACTGCAGCTATTGGTAAATGGCTCTGTTTACCGGAAATCCTCTGGATGGCTTCCCATACTTTTGAAGAACAAGTGGAACGTTTGATGGAGTTCAGGAACTGGTGCCATGACAGCTGCTTGCTCTCTTTAATGACATGGTAAGCCTTTGCTCTCGTCGAAAGATTGAGAGATCGTCCACTGCCAGGTGGCATTTAAACCGTCAAAGAGCCGCACGCCTGTCCCGGATAACTAAGTGGCATTTGTTTGCTCACCAAGCGACAGATCGCCTGTGGAGAGGGCCGAAAGACTTTGGGACGGAGAGATCAGCAGCGTGATGGATCACATACGTGATGTGATCCACCCATTCCTTGAATCTGTCACGGCTTTTCTACTTTATTGCAATGCGTATACGTCATACACATTTATCAGCAATGTATTCTCAATGGCTACTACAGCCACTGCAATTATTAAGTTACTCTGGTGTACCACTACACACGTATCCATGGTACTGTGCGCTAAAGCAACGAAAAATCGGAAATCACTAACAATACCCACACGTCTGCTACAGCAATAAATTGGGTACGTAATGTGCACAATCAAGACTTTAAAAAGTTCGGTATCTTCACAACCTGTGAACTCTTTATCGTTCCCACATCTACGTTTTATTGAAAAAATAGTCTTGTGTGATATATTTTTGAATAGCTCTTGAAGAGGGTAAGCGTATTCTTGAATAAAATGTACACAGTTACGTTTAAAAAAATTAACATCTACCCTGTATCTCCTCCATCTGTGGAGATATATGAAACGTATATCCTCATCAAGAATTAACCAATGATGTTAAACAATATTGGGTGAAACAATTTTTCATTTAACATATCATAAAAAGTTATTTTGTTTGAACAAGATAATGGGACAGCCAGTTATTACGCTTACTCAAGAGAATGAGCATTAATACTCATATGTCGCAAGTCGGTTTCAGAGGAAACTCATCACTAATGTATTCAACACCAACAAACTGTGTTTAAAATGTGCTCCACTGTAATCTGTACCAATCGCTTGTACATGGTGCCAACTAACGAATAAGTTACAGAAGAGTTGCTGCGTGGTGTTCAAGAACATTTGGCAGTTTGCGTACTTGGGCAGTAAGAATACCTGCAAAATTAACGGGTTTACAAGTAAGCCGTCCAGTGAATGACGCTCGAGAAAAGCTTACAAACGGTTCTGGCTGTATACAGTTTTAAGTAAGTACCTGCTCCCAGGGGCTCAGCATTCATTTGCTGGGTACGGGCTTGGCGACCCCGGGGTTCCTGAGCTGTGTAATGGTAAGCGCCGCCAGTCCCCTGGCACCGTATGCTCTGAGCATGCTTCACGCTTACAGACCGCACTCAGTGGCTGAGCCTTGGTTGGAGAAATGGCGTGTTAGAGTAAACGTCGACAAGTGCGAAGCCGTTCTGTTCACTAGAAGACGGAAGCAACTGCGCAAACACCGATACTGCAGACCAACACATGGCCAACCGAGCAAGCGCAAGGCTCAAGCAGCGTAGCACACTGAACAGAAGGTGTCGAGGTCCATGTACATGACACTTATTCGGCCCCTGATGACGTACGCAGCTCCTGTCTAGGGATACGCTGCGCCCACACGCCTGCACCGTCTGCACATAATACAAAACAAAGTACTCAAAATTATAATCAATGCTCCACGATACACACGCATCGTGGACCTTCACCGGGAATACCGACTTGAGACTCTCACGGAGGTAATCCACAAACTCACCACAAGACTAAACAGAAACTCCAGACATTCACAGGACCCGTTAATTCTGAATCTGGGGAACTACGACCACAACCATAGATGGAAACATAAAAGACATACTTGTAAGGACCTAACATGATGGCCAAGCACATGCAAACACAACGGTACAGGTGAGCCTGTTAATCAGACGCCATTACTGGATATCCAGCAGGAATACAATGCCGAATAACTGGCACCACGCAGGGAAGCTGTACCGTACACTACATGCAGACAAGCTCCGCACACCCCCCACACAGTTACATGATCTATGGCCGATCTCCCACTACTATATAACGATCTTGATTGTTCCAGGAATACAGCGACTGCAGCAACCTCGGATCCATCGCCATCGCTTGCCACGGTAATCATGATTGATACCCATACTAACAAACCCAAGCTTGCATGAACTGTCGCAGCTAGTGAGCCACTACTGCTCTTACTACAAATCCCACTGTCACAGAGATTTTCTTTCCCACGGCACGAGCCATGGAACTTTTCCCTCTGCTCTTCAAATTGCTACCCTCACCCTCACTCGCGGTTCGTCCACTATCACCTGATGGACCGTGTTAATGAGTAGTCTTGCCCCGAAGCACGGATAACATCACAGCCCAGCATCCTGTGATATACTTACTAGATAACTAACACGTTGATGGAGGTGACAGTAAAACTTTTGGTCTGGTCACCAAGTTGTGCGGGCGTGGAGGGGCCCCATCTCTTTTTAAAACCATGCGGCGCGGCAGTGGAACGTTGTGTGTCTCAAGGAATGAGGATCTTGGATTGACCGCCCTGATCACGAGGATGGAATAAACGTGTATATATAAAAAAAAAAAATCTCAAGTTTGTGCTGCCCGCTGATGAGATGCATGGCTGTTGAGGTGGAAGTCGTTAGTGGGCAATCTCTGGGGAACCTGCCGCACCTCAGTTGTATAAGACTTACCTAGGCACATAGGGCTTTGTCTAGGTGGACTTCTAGTTCCCTAGCTGCTTGTGGGACCGTGATGGATCCTTCTAAAACTTCTTTGCCTCCTCCCAGTGGAAAGGGTGGGGCGATGGTAGTTTCCAACACTCAGTCCAACAAGAGGGCTCGTGTAGCCAGTCCTCCTGACTCAGGAGTGAAATCTCAGGTATCATGACTAGTAACAGAACACCTGCTGAAAGTCAGAATGTGTTTTTAATCGTTAAAAGGAAAGAGGGCAGCTTCGAGAAAGTTTCCCCTTTCTACGTTCAAAAACGGCTCGAGGGCATTGCTGGCGGTTTTAAGTCAGTTAGGCGATCGCGTGATGGGACGCTGTTGGTGGAAACCACTAGTTCCCATCAAGCCAAGAATCTCCAGAACGCACACTCCTTTGGGGGATATGCCATAGAAACTCAGCTGCACACCACCTTGAATTACAGAAAAGATGTTGAGCTGCTGCGTTTCTGGCGCCAGTTTCCATCGATCGTCATTTTGATCTCTGAGTCGATTTCGTTGCTTATTTGTCTTCTGCTCATCTTTGGCCGAGCGGGTTTAAGGATAGGCGCAAATTGAGACGCGTATAGCGCGTGTGGCGCGACGCAGCGTAGCGCGCGTTTTTGTAACATCACAGGTTCAAATGGGACCGCGCAAATTGCGACGCGACGCGACCGGGACGCGACACGCGCCTGCGCCAGGTCGCGCGGCGCTATGGTTGAGGCACAGTTTCTCGCGCCGCGCTTCGCGCTTGCCTCGCTAGCATCGTGGGAAATTTGAGGAGGGGAGCGGACAAGTAGCCCGGCCATGTGCTCACATCGGAACGGCGCATATCAGCAGTGGTAGTACTGCCAATACGATAATTTTTGCCTTACTGTGTACCTAATTTTACTGCCCTTGGGTAGTGTTTCGTTTTTCGCCATTTATACGCTCCAGCTTTCTTCTTTTCTGTTATTTATATGTGCATAGTTTTGTTTTGTTTTTCTTCTGTCAAGAAAAATGTATACTTCAGTAACTGATGAGCCATTGGCCGCTGGAATTGCACCATATGCCTCCGTCATGTTTTCAGATCGCAAGAAGGGACAGAGGGTAGTGAATAAGGAAGCAAGGAATATTATAAAATCATGTGATTAAGAATCAAGGCAGGAAAGTAAAGCAAGGTTATCTTCTCGCTGCCCAGTAAGCTAGCGTATCTGTACTATCCGTTACAAAAATTTAGAGAAGGATAATCTCCACAGGTGTGACGCCTTCGTGCTTCTGGTAAAAAGCGTCCAAGATCTGAAGTATAGAAGTTTCACTGTGATTACTCTGATATGGACGTAATAATGTAATACCACACACTGTACTACTTGGATGTGAACAACATATTTCTACTGCAAGCTAGAAACAGTTGTGGCATGTCATATATTGGTCAGACAATCAGGACTGTGGAAGACGGTGTATGGAACATAAGCGTCACGCACGTTTACAACAGCCGAGCAAATCCGCTATTGCAGATCACTGCCTTGACACCGGTCATCCTATGGAATACAACGACACGGAGAACAGTGATGGTGGATTTTGTTTAAATGCTGCTTGGAATCCGGCTCTGTCTCTCATCATAAAGCAAAGGGACAGAATTAGTGTTACCTCACCTGTTGATTAATAACTATCGATATTTCTGGTGTTGGTCATCTTTGTTTGTGTTGTTGTCATTTGTTCTGTGTGTGGTATCTTCCTTGTTTCTTCTCTGTGAACCGAGGTATTAAATTTCCTTGCACATTTCTTCCTCCTTGCATTTGTGCCTTGAGAATGGTAGGGTGTGCTCCTGTCGAAATATCGGCGGTTGTCGACGACGTCACCCGGCAGCAAACCCGTAAGTTATTTTAATATTCAATTTATTGGGAAACGTTAGAGTCTCATACAATTATGCGTTTTCCTGTTTTTTTTTTTTTTCTTTCTGGTTAGGATTTTTATTGTGTTTCGTGAAGTGTAAGCTAGAGAAGTGAATTCTGAATTCTGGAAACATTACCAAGGCTGTGGCTAAGTCATGTCTCCACAGTACATTTCGGGTGTCTCACAAGCTCCGCCGGAGAACTACTGTGACGTTTGGATTGTAGGAGATGATGTGGCTGAACAAAAGTTGTGGGGCCTATCATGAGTCATGTTTGGGTAGCACTTCACTGCAAAAGGCTAAAGATCCAACTTTGAGTCTTGGTCCAGCACACAGTTTTAAGCTGCCAGGAAGCTTCATAACAGCGCACAGTCCACTGCAAAGTGAAAATTTCATTTTGTGTTTATGAGTTATTTGAGGAGCCTTTACGAGAAGATTTAAGTGGTTAACCTGTAGAGTGTAATGAAGAGACTGTGTAGTGCTTCATTTTCGATGGACAGAACTGAAGTTAAACACTGTTTGAAACTTCTGCCAGGAAGTTTCATATCAGCGCACACTCCGCTGCAGAGTGAAAATCTCATTCTGGTAAACACTGTTTATTACGAAATACATGGTTAAGGCTACACTAAATACATATGGTAGTATCAATGTGATGGTAATATGTCCATCTTCTCAATTAAATGTCGCTATCACATACTAATTGTTATCTGTTGGCATGCGTTATATTAACTGGAAAAATGAACAAAAATATACCAAGAATTAGTACCCTTCCATTTGACATACTTGTGGGCTAACGAATGAAAATACTAAGGTATGTCGAAAGCAACAACCAACGCGATTAACACTATTCCCAACTTACATGTTTATGTTCTGATTTACTTAGACCAATAATGTTCAATATGGTTCAAATGGCTCTGAGCACAATTGGACTTAACTTCTCAGGTCATCAGTCCCCGAGAACTTAGAACTAATTAAATCTAACTAACCTAAGGACATCACACACGTCGATGCCCGAGGCAGGATTCGAACCTCCAACTGTAGCGGTCGCTCGGTTCCAGACTGTAGCGCCTAGTACCGCATGACCACTCCGGCCGGCGACCAATAATGTATTTTGTTGAAGAAAGAGATATGCACTTATCAGACGGATTACTGAAAACAGTAGATGTGCAACCGAAATGTAAGTGTACTAAACAGTAGCGAGGCAAACGCGACATGACGCGAAATTTAATGTATTTTAGATGGCGGACCCCTCCACGCTTCCCGTTGCCGATTCTATTGACACCGAATTAACTGAGTAATTAAATAAATTGATCAATTAATTACCCCATCCGCTCTGAGATATCCCGAGACTTCTGTCCAACCCATACTAGTTGTAAATTTAAAAACCAACAGGAAGTTGAAATTTTCTTGACAAATTCAAGTTTTGAAGCTAAACTCAAATACTAATTGCATTACATTTCAGAGGGCATAATAATAATAATAATAATAATAATAATAATAATAATAATAATAAATTCATCCACCAGGTAGCTATAATTAAACTTTCCCTATTTAACACGTTATAGCACGGAAATTAATTACTGTACTAGTTCCAAACTTGGTAGCATTAGTGGTCAGAATATGGGGTGTATGATTTCCATGTGTCACA
This sequence comes from Schistocerca gregaria, assembly GCF_023897955.1. Classification (NCBI taxonomy): domain Eukaryota; kingdom Metazoa; phylum Arthropoda; class Insecta; order Orthoptera; family Acrididae; genus Schistocerca; species Schistocerca gregaria. The sequence goes on from NC_064927.1 coordinate 54,525,069, forward strand.
GCGCCACCGTCCAATTCCAACTATGGCCACCAGGTGACGTGACTAGTCACTGTGACTCATAGTCTCATACATCTGACCAATCACAGTGCACTTATTGATGTATCAACATGAGCACGGACAAAAGAAGCAGGGTATTATTGGTGAAGCTCTATTACAAAAACAACAGTAACGTAGCAGCTGTGCATCGAGAATATCCCCAGCTGAAAGGATTATGGAATCGTCCTCTTTCTGCTGTGTGGAGCATGATGAATTAGTTCGAATCAACTGGAGAGCTGGACGTCGCTCTGGGAAGAGGCCGACGACCGGTTGCACCACAGTGGTTGATGAAATCGCTGTTGCCATGGCAAACCATTCTGTGCCCAATTCCCGATCGCCAGGCAGTGCGCGTGCTTGCCAAGGCGGTTGAACATCCCGTGGTCCACTGTACGGAAGGTGCATTCTCAAACAGTATCCATACAAGATCCATATCGCACAGCAGTTTGCACCACAGGATGCACAACGAAGTTTTCACTTCGCTCTCCACTTTCTTGCAGGGACTGTTTTCTCTCTCGGGTGAGGTGAACACACAAAACTGTCGAGTGTGGGGATCTTCATCTCCGGTCACTGTGCATGAAGTTCCTCTGTGTGGTGAACATGTCACAATAGGGTGTGGCTTCACGGCTGCGTCCAACATTGGCCCATGCATTTTTGAACCGGTTGGCGCTAAATGACCGAAGACCTGCAGTGTGACTGGCCAGCGTTACTGCGACATGCTTCGCCAGCACGTCATACCGGCACTACGCGAGATGGACGCATAGAACTCAACAGTTTTGACACAAGATGGCGCCCCACCGCACTCTCGTCTGTGAAGTCCACCGGCTTCGCCAAAACACATTTTGAAACGATCAAACTATCAGCCGGTCGTTTCCGAATGCAAGGCCAGCACGATTACCTGATCCCACTCCCTGTGATTTCGATTGTGGGGCTACGTGAAGCACAGGGTTTACCAGGGTAACATTCACGCATTTGCCGATCTGAAGTGTAGCATATCAAGAGACAGGGCCAGCATACGTACGGACATGCATCGTTCTGCTGTGCAGAATGAAATCCTGTGCTTTCAGATTCTTCTGGACACTGATGGGCACCATGTTGAGCCTCTTTTGTAGCAGTAACGGGACCGGTATGTAATGGTATGATGCGCCGTAGCGGCACATTAAAAGTGATTGAATTGGAATATTTCTGCATTATTTCTCTTCCCCACGTCCTTAAAATTAACAGTATCCAATTTGGTCGTAGTACAGTGGTTACCTTCCGTGTTATAACGTGTTACATAGGGAAAGTTTAATTATAATCAAGTTCAGTTTGTTATCGCTGGTGTGGAAATATGTAGGGTACTCTCTGTATTTCACCATCTTTAAAGACTAGCACACTCTAGTTATGATGTCACAATACAAGATAGCCGACACACAATACTTTTAGAGTCTAAAACCCTCTCCTCCTATTGACGGGAAATTCAAAATCAGTGGTAAAATTTTTTCCCTCTTCTTGTGAACCATAGGAATTGGGGAGAGGCAGCTGTCATCGATAGAGCAAGACAGAGTAGTTCTAGTGCGTCTTGTTAATGACTGCTGGATGCTGAGGGCATATCTTTGCTGTGAATCTAGCACTAGAGAGTTGCTCCAGCCAGTCTAACCAATAATAGTAAGACAGCAGACTATCACTTAAGTACAGGAAGACTGGCCTCCTGCCCACTTACAAGCAAATAGTTGCTGCTGAGAGGTACATAAGGATGAGTGAAGATCACAGTCGCTTAATACCAGTTGGCGCTACGTACGTTTGACTGGTGTACTCTTATACTTAGTTACAGATCCCACTACTCTGTGCAGTGGCTGGTTACTACGATGTTTGAGTTTGGTGTGAAGTGAAGACCCCACTGCTGTTTTTGCAGTGGCTGGCTGTTGTCATCTTGTCGTTGATTGTGTTTGTAGTACTCCTATGCTTGTTCTTGTTGTTTTTCACCCAGGTGTGGTGGTGTTTCTTCATCCTCGGTGAGAGGTGTCATTGTTGTTGCTAGTTGTGGAAACACTTTGGTTGTGGTTTGGGATACTTTGTTTCGTTGATTCTTATTGTTATAATGTGCTTTAGATCAGGACTATTCTGTGGTATTTGTTGGCTGTAACTGGCTCTTAGGTTAGCTAGAGGTGTTTGTAATGATGTAATTTTGGCGATACTGTACACCTCGTTGTTTGTTGTAGTGCCATTTTAGGTGAGCCGTCGCTGACTCATGCTATGCGCTGGATTAAACCTTCATTGCTATTCTGTGTTTAGACTCCCGCAGTTATCGCGATTACACCATTATCCTCTCCTTCCGCAGGTGGCAGCAGCGGAGTGTATCGATATTCGCAACTTGGACTATCTTCGACCTGGCGCTTATAGTTTCCAGCTGGGCGGTGTGCAGCCAGTCGGTCGGTTAGCGTGGAGCAGAGAGGAATTCTTGTCGAGATGTACTTTGGCCGGGGCCGCTGGCGGTGTCAGAGTGTGTGGGGCTCTTCCCATGCTGTGAGGTCCCTGGCTCACAGACCCTGAACGCGGAAGTTGAGTTTTGATTTAATCTACCAGCAGGTCAAGACTGTTCACATTGTGTCGTTTGGAGTTCGTTGTCGGCTATTGGGATATTCCCGCTAACAACAACGTGGATTTCAAGTTGGAAAATTCTAGGCACCTGCTGGTGGAGCTTCACTGTATTTGGTTGGTTGTTTGGTTTGACTTTTTAAGGGACCAAACTACGTGGTCATCGGTCCCTTGTTCCACTGAACTAAGTCCATGGGATAAAACGGAGAAAACACAGTACACACCACAGGAGTTCTAGATGAATAAAAAAACACGAAGCTGAACACACTAGGGACAGCAGAAGATAGGAAATGCACAGACATACAAGAAACAGACAGAAGAGCTTAAAACAGTAGAGCAGTGTCCTGGGCTGGCTGATCACAACGATAAAATATGATGGGTCAGCCACTCTGGAACACATTAAAATCTCTAAGAGTACTAGGGTAGAAAACACAGGGAGACAAAGGACAGGAACTAAAACTTCTAAAACTTTAACAGAAGATTAAAACCCAGCGTAACATAGAAAAGGTAAAACCAAATTAGCCGTGGAGGCTTCGTTTCCTAAAATAGAAGGAAGGGAGTAAGGAAGATTAAAATTCTGTCTTAGAGCGGCTAGATGTGGACAGTTCACCAATAGGTGGAACACACTGACAACAAGGTGGGGCCTCACGAGGGAGAAGACAGCCATGTGTCAGCCAAGTGTGGCCGACGCGAAGGCGGCAGAGGACCACAGAATCCCTGCGAGAAGCCTGCAGGGAAGACTGCCACGCAGTTTATTGGGCGTAACTAAGCTGCGCCATTCAGCATCCCAAATCCCGGCGTAACACCGATGGGAGTACAGGTTCGGGCACGCCAATCTCCAGAAGTGGCTTACGAGTGGCCTGTTTGGCCAACCTGTCAACGAGCTCATTTCCCGGGATTACAACATGCCCCAGGGTCCATACAAAGACCACTGAACGGCCAGATCGTTAGAGGGCATAAACCGACTCCTGGGTAGTTGCTGCCAGAGGATGGCGTGGGTAGCACTGATCCACTGTAAACCACTCAACGAATCACTACAGACGAGGCAGGACACACCGGGGCAGGAACGCATATGCTCCAGGGCACGAGAGGTGGCCACCAGCTCAGCAGTGATGACACTGCAGCCAACCCGGCAAGGAGCGCTGTTCGATATGCGCCAGTGAGCATTGACAAAACCTATGCGACCGTCAACCAGCGAGCCGTCGATATAGATGACTTCAGAACCCTGGAACTCGTCAAGGATCGATAAAAAGTGACTGTGGAGTGCCTTAGGAGGAATGGGGTCCTTATGGAATTGCGAAAGGTCCAGCCATAGTTTTGGCCGAGGCATACACCACGGAGACGTATGTGTAGGGACCCTCACGAGACACTGTAAATGAAATGAATCGAGTTCAGACAACAGGAAATGGACACGCACAGCGACCGTTATGCCTGAATGAGGCGTCCGGGAGATGAACCACTGTGTTCAGGAACAGAAGACGGTAAGTAGGATGCTGAGGCGAGCTGTGGACGTGCGCTGCATGGTGGGCGAGCAGTTGGCGGCGCCTGATGTGCAGTGGAGGAACTCGCCTTTGCCAGTGGACTCATTCGAAAAGCGCCCGTCGCTAGACAGACCCAGCACTACTGCACAGGCTTGCTTCAACGCTAAGGACACTGACGAACAATGCGCTGCACTCCCATAATCACGTCGTGAGTGAACTAGGACCTTGTAGAGCCGTAGCAACGTAGAGCGATCTCCCCCCAAGTGGTGTTGCTCAGGCAGCGTTAAGATGGCGCCAGCACTTTCACTTAAGCTGACGAATGTGGGGGAGCCATGTTAGCCGGGCGTCAAAAACCAGTCCTAAAAAGCGATACGTTTCGCCATCAAGAAAACAAGAAAAAGTGCAGGGTCAGGATGAACTGTCCGTCACCGAAAGAAGTGCAAAATGCAGGTCTTGTCGGCAGAGAAGAGAAACCCATGGGCGAGAGCCCATGGCTGCACAGTCCGAATGGCTCCCTGTAGTCGGCGTTCAGCAACACCAATGGTGGAGGAACTGAAGTAAAGGCAGAAATCGTCTCGCGTGTGTTTGGAGTATTCTCCATGGAAGTTTGTGAAGATTCAATCTGTGAGTGAGTTCGTGCTGGACTATGATTCCCTCCGATGTAAATTGATCATTTGACTGTTTCTACTACCATTCTACAAATGTGCCGTCTGTATTTAGTTGAGAGAACATCGATTGTGGTGTACATTGTTTGCATCCAGATGGTGCAAAACACGTGGAAGAGACGTTTGCTGGTTCTCTAGACATGGGAAACACATTACTACAAGGATATTTTGAAAACCGTTGTATGACTGAAATCAGTATTCCTTAAAAAGTAGGAGTGGAAGTTTCAATTTCTTAGTGATCCCACATAATGATATAATATCCTCTCTTTGTCTTCGGGATTATAATCTCCAAACTATCAGTATCATACTTCTAAATAACATTGACGCCTTTGTGCCGGGGCAGCCAGCCCATTCCCTGTACACCGGCCCAGAGAGCGGCTGCTGCCTCCGGAGGGCACTATGACCGCGCATCAGGCCAGCGTGTGCGGTCGGCAGTTCACGTGTGACCGTTGGCCACGCTGGGTGACCGACTGATCTCGTCTGTGTGAACTGCGACTATGTTATTTGGGATCTGTCAGTTTTCAAGACACACGTACGAGTGTCTGGTGGTCGATAGCTATATGCTGGAAGTAAAAGTGATGATTTGTATGGTGCAGGTTACGAAATGTATTTACTACATCGATAGGCTACGATGGCACAATCGTTTGTGCTAATATACCCTGGCTGGGTATCCGTTTCACACAGACAAATTCAATGTTTCCTCTACAGTAGCAGATTAGTGTAATTGCACAAGTGTCTTTGGTGGTAGTTCCCGCGTTTCATAATCTGTAGAGTGCTTTTGAAGGAGTTTAACCGTCAGAGCAATATGATTGCTGCATGTTTTTCGATCTGTACCAAATAGTTTTCCGCTGAAAGTCTCGTAATTAGTCTGCCTCCAGAAAGTGGCGGACAGTGCTCCCACACCGGCGTCAATAGTTTGGCGGGTAAATTCAGTAAGAACCAGTCAGAATTCTCCACTCACAGGAAGCTCCAGGAAGTCAGAGATTCACAAGACGTCCTTTGTGCAACGCATTGGACCCTCTACATACTTTCTTGAACTACATAGGGGGCAAGGTAACTACAGAAAATTCTGTAACGTCTGAGAGTCACGTGATGTCTTCTTTGTTCGAGTGTTCAGGCACAATTCCAGGTAGACCATCTCCTCTGGTTCGGACAGGCGGGGTGCTGTTCCCCACCCGCTATTGTGGCTTTCGAGCATGTTCAAACCAACAGCTTTAGGACCTCGAAAATTCACCGAAAATTCAAGCAATTTCTCTCATCTGTAGAACAGTGCTTCGAATTCTGTTGTGGGATTCGAAATATGTCATAAACTTTTATATATTTAATTGTTCTGATTTTCACGTTTAGAGTTACTGAGATATTTGTTTCGACTTGCTGGCTTGCAAAACCATATATTGCAGCTTACATCGATTTAGGGATCTGTTTCCCACAAAAGCGAGTGACGCGCCTCAGGAGGTGAAGGCTGGGAGATTCGAGAAGCGTGTCGCTATCTGCTTAGAGTCTGCGTTGAAGTGTGGTGGTATACATCGCAGAATTGAGGCAAACTACCATGCAGCAATATTTTTGAAAGTGTATCTAGAGACATATTCAATTGGATTTAATAACTGCTGAAGCAGCTTGTGCTCAAAGACACACAAAAGCGCAAGTGTCTCAAGGAGTGAGGATGGAAGGTTTCACAAGTGTGCCAGAGTCTTTTTGTAGAGTCAGTGTTCAAGTATGGTGGTGGTATTCCTTGTAATGAAACGTGTAATTACACTGCACATTGTTTAAGGGGGTAGGACGTCAAACGGGCCGACTTGGGGCAGGAGAGGCACCACGGGACATTTTAATTTCCACTGTCTATACTTTTACAAATAAATTCATAAGATATTGTAACAAATAAGCCCTCGGTCACAAATATTAAGTCAAAAATTGACCTGGTTTCGACGCTACTATGAGCGTCGCCTTCAGAATTAGACTAACTGTACTAAAACATTAGGTATATAGTATATTCATAAAATTAAAGTTGGTACTGACTCGAGAAGATGCAGTACTTACAAGTCACATATTAAAAAAGATCTCAGCCGGAAAGGCGACGTCATGAATACTTGTCAGATGGCGAGCCGCTAAGGGCTGCTCGTACTGTGGACAATGGTTGCACGACTTTGTCAGCATGACCAGGAAGGATTCAGAATTCACACTCGTAGCAGTGAAAGTTTGAAAGCATAACGAAGTATTTTTTTTTTTACATGTGAAATTTCATACTTTTTTTCACTTCCTAATGGCAGCATTTGTTGCTATAGATACACTTTTCTTCATAAGCAAGAGAGATAGTTCGATGAATTTTGCACAGCATACAAACCATACTAAAAGGTCTATCAGACTCTAGAATTTTCCAAATCTACTAAAAACTGTGGTAAAAATTGAGGTAATTTTCTACAAAATTTGTATTTTTTCTAAACATAAAGTTTAAAACACAACAGATCATTCGTTTTTTCATAAATTAAATAAATTCTAGAGTTTCATACACCTGTAAGTATGGTATGTATGCTGTGCAAAATTCATCGAAGAATCTCTCTAACTTATAAAGAAAAGTGTACCTAAAGCAACAAATGCAGCCATTAGTAAGTGAAAATACGACGAAATTTTACACGTAAAAAAATTATTTTGCTATGTTTTCGAACTTCCACTGCAATGGGTGTTAATCCTGAATCCTTCCTGGTGATGCTGACAAAGTCTTATGAATTTGTTTGCAAAAGTATAGACAGTGGAAATTAAAATGTCCTGTGGTGCCTCTCCTGCTCCAAGTCGGCCCGTTTGACGTCCTACCCCCCTTAAATATTATTGCGCCATCTGCAAAGGTCTCTCTGAGCTCTCTCTATCTCTCTCTGTGCAGTGGTACATTTAGCTCCTGTGACATTTGTAATATATGTATGTTACAATGTTCCATACATTGCTTAACCACCAGCTTTAATAACTCCTGCAGCAATTCGCATTCAATGACAAGGGGCACCCATGTGCCGGAGATGGGAAGGAGCAAGGCTGCAGGTACCTCCAGCACGACAGGAGGTGCTCAGCGCACAGCCACGTATTGGCACTGCGGGCCTGGCGTTTGGCTGCTTCTTCCAGAGGCCAGCACCGACACTGGCAGTTCCAGGTCCCTACACGACTCTGGGCAGCCTGTGTGGGGTAGCGTAACTACGTGGTTCCTTATGCGATTGAAATGAAAAAGCGCTGCAATTGCTTAACATTGTATGAATTGTTTAAAACGGCAGCACCAACTGTGAGGTGAATTGCGATTTCAGAAATGAATAAAGAATATTCTTAAACAAATTGTCCAAACAATTCCTTGAGCACACTGTGATAGCCTACCATCGAGAGATCCTCCCAGACCAGCACCTAGAGACAGACCGAGCGAATTTCCCGCCATTTTTCCCTGACCGCCATCTTGGATTACGCTATGGGTGGGGAAGGGGCAGAGAGCCTCTGTTGGTGAGGTCATGCATTAGCTCAGTTGGCTCCAGACTTCATGGTGAACAGAATGGATGACAAGTCAACTGTTTAAATAAACGGTATACCACAACGCATTTATGGCCATCCTCTCCAGCAGAGACTGAGTACTTTCCCGACAGTTTCCAGATGGGAGAAGGGAGGGGAGAGGAGGGATGGTGAGTTGAGGAGGCAGAGGACAGGAGGGGTGTGGAGTTACATTAGTCGAGTTAGCCCAATTGACCTATTTTCCCTACAAAATTTGAAATTCCCGCCATGACATCAGCGCTACGTTGCCACATCTATTGCCGCAATCTGGGATCCGCCATCTTCAATAAATCTGGCATGAGTTCAAAGTGGGGTGGCTTTGTCGCACTACATACTAAATCAATGGCAAGGATCGCCAGTGTGGGAGCTATCTGCATGTTTGTTGTTGTGGGACCCTTAACGGAAATGCAAGTTAGAGGCCTGAATCAAGATGATATGCAAATCACACGCGAGTGAGTTTATGTTGAATGTACACCAGGTGTGTAAGCAATCTTATAGTGGCCCTGTATAAACCCTATGTTTGCTGTCTGGCCTCTCATATAATTTAGTCATTAAATTAATTGATCAGTTCTCCTCAAAAGATGGGTATGGATTCTGGTGAGTGTGACTTTAACAGATAAATGCCATCCAATTTTAAATGTAAACAAAACTGATCAAGAACTTGTTCAAGGAACAATCACGTATGTTAACGTAAGCCAAACATGTAAATAGCCCTAGCTTGATAGTGGCGTTAGCAAGAACCTAGTACAAACAACACTGCATGCATTCTAGTGTGCTTCACAACCACGTGAAGTGTGAGCAAAGAGAACAAATGAAATGTATAATGTCGATAAACAAGTGGGTAATCGAATGTAGTAAGACAGTATCACCTAAGGAGACAAAGTGGTTCTACAGATGAAACTGATAAGAACCTCAATCAGAATATTAGGTGGCTAAGAGATCAGCTGAAACCGGAGCCGCGTATATTGCCGAAGTGCGGCGCAAGGCGGCGTGCTGATGAGAGTTGCTACTCGCGTTCGGCTGCGATGCATGGATATGGAGGGACTCCTCCTAGAAGCGCGAACACGAAAAAGAAAAACAAAACTGTTAAGTGCTAGTCAGAATGGCTGGACAAGTGAATCTGCGTGCGAATGATATTACCCTGTGGCAAGGAGGGGGGGAGGGGGGGGAGGGCAATATACGGGACCAACTCCTGTGGCGCACAGAACCATCTTTTCTGATTTCCCTTCTGCCCCATCTAGAGACTGACCGCTCCATTGCGCCAGACGTCCGCCAGTCGTCGCCGATAAGCCAAGTTTCGCCGATTATGGCCTTACAAGGAAGTCGTCTGGGCTCCCACTACCATACTCCATCAAACCAGGTGCCAATACCATTCCTTCTGGCCAGTTGCCGATGGTGACGGCAAACGTGTGCTGATGTAACAGTCGAGCAGCCCGTCGTAGCCTCCGCCAGGACTTGGCACGTGAAGCTTTACGGCAACGGGCGGCAATGGAATGTGGTGGTTGGCGTGCTCCGTGTGATGCTGTTCTGTCAGCTATCCCGTGGAGTTCGGAGACCATTTCTCCGAAACGTCGCAGGCAATAACAGCCGTGGGGCCTAGCTGAAGCGTTTCCGTGCAAAAGTGAGGCTTTCGCGAGAAAACTGCCCCCAGTCATTGTAAAAACAGCGGGCGTCCGTCGCTCTGGCCCCCGAGGACAGACATCATGAAAGAAAGCGGCCAGCCAGGGGTCGGGACTCTGCCCCGAATTCCCAGTGACCGGATGTCCCCCCAGCGTCCTGGTATTATGAGCGGTTGGCCTCCTCACAGTCAAAAAGTTCCCACACGTCTCCTGCGCGAAACGAACGGATTAACAAAATGCACATATATTACATCGATCAGGATCATTGAGAGAGGACAAGTTACTCTCTCACTGATTTTTCAGAAAGATTTTGTAGTAAATAAACATTTTTGTTACAACGTTACGCAACTGGTGTGAGGCCTGAGAAAGTTAACTGCCTGAGCGGGCGTTGACGGAGCTAGAAGCATGAGGTATTTTTATGGTTATTAGTTCTCAGAAAGGGAGTGTTTGAAGTTGAAAGCAAGTGGCGGCGAGCCACCCCTCAGTAAATCTTGGCGCACAGGCCCACGGCCGCATAGGGGCCGACAGAGCACCCCCTAGTCGAGACGGGTTTCCAGCAGGACAACGTCCGCTTTACCTGCCGGGGGCGATGGACTGAAGGGACGCGTCCACCCACTGGGGCTGTAAACAGGGAATTGTGGTCTGCGCCACGCCTAATAAAAATTTACAAGTTTTCGTGTTCGCCGAAAACTGCAAATGGGCCTGTGATCCACTTCCATCAGCCGCCTTGGTCGTAAGGAAACGCTGGCGTCTGGGAAACGCTTAGAGATACAATCTTTATTACACAACGTAGCTAGGACTAACTTGCTCCAAGGCACAGGCAATTAAGACAAAGATCAGAAAAGTTGTATCTGTTCGCTTGTTGCTGTGGGAAGCGACGCGACTTCACACCTTCTCCCACCCCGAAAACTTAAAAAAGTCAGTAATTGGCTGTATCCTCTTTTTTCAGAGATGCAGGTATCTTAACTCTTGCGCTGGTTGGCCGTGAGTTTGTACTGGCGTGTAGGAGGGGAAATTTAGCGCCTCTAAAGCTATGTGGTTGGCTCAAGACGGAATGGAAGGCGTTGCCGTTTGTATACTGTGCAGAAAAATGGGAATTTTTGTTTATCTGGATAGGTGCGAGGCAGTCTGGTTCGGGACTGTCTGGTAGGCACTCTGGCTCTGGACTTTGGTCTGGAAGCAATGTCTGGTCGAAGCTGTTGCAGGTGTGGTTGACATTTGGGACCTGTCTTAAGACTGACTCCAACTTGCCTGTGGTGAAGTTTTCACACTTCCGACAGTATTACTTCAGTCGTCTCGAACCACTAGTTTGGCGAGGGCACACTTATTCGATTTGGTTTACCAGTCTCGACGTTCGACATCCTTGGGCCCTCTGCCGTATAAGTGAGCCGAACTGGTCTGTACACTCGTTATAATACCTCGAGCGTTCATGTATCACTGCGCAAGTGTGATCCGCCAGGAGAAAAGGTTCCACGTTAGCAGCAATCTCACTGGCTGCGTGACATTTTAATACGTGGATCGGCGGAAGCAGAATTTGGTCCGTCTCTAAGACAGCACCATCTCGTAGTGAAGAGACAGACGAGCGCTGCACCTGCGCTGTTGTGCTTAGCTTGGCGCGCACTAGTGAGAAAGTTGTGTAGACGCTGACTACGCGGAACTATGTACACAACACGTGTATATATCTCATTTTACATCTGTGAGTACAGCAAGATAGATAAAAGATAATTGTCTTACAGTGATAGCTATAGATGTGCAGTACAGTTCAGTTAGACAGAGCGCCTCTAAGAGGCCAAAAAAAAAAAAAAAAAAAAAATGTCCCGTAATGCATGCTTCCCTCGCTACAGACCATTTATCCTTCAAACATTGTTATAGAGACTGCAGTCTAATATGCACTGTACAACGCAGCTAGAGTTACAGTATATGATGCAAATGGTTTTCATGTGCCTCATCGCATTTGTGTATACGCCATTGCATGTTCTGTCTCACACATTCACATCAGCTGGGATGCATCCGAGCTGTGTTAGAGGGAACATGAATAGACTGCTCCAGTGTCTCCACATCTGCAATGGGCTGTGCATACACGATACTTTTGAGATGACCGCATAACCATCAATTGAACGCATTGAGATCCATTGCACGAGCAGGGCATCCAGCTGGACCCCCTCGTCTGATCCATTGACCGTGGAAGACACGATTGAAATGCTTCCAGACATTAACAGCGAAATGGGCTGGAGCACCATCACGCAGCAGTCACATAACCCTTCGAATCATCAATGGCACTTCTTCCAGCGGGTAAGGCAGTCACCTGCAAGAAACACCGATAGCTCGGACTGTTAGGCAACATGGCAGGAAGACTGGCCCCAAAATACAGTCGCCAATTATCTCGGCCCATACATTCCAGCTGCAACAATGATGATGATTCGCTCCCGTTATACCATGAGCGCTTTGTATACTATCCCACAGATGATACCACCCTGCCTCTGTGAATAGGGTGGATGATATAAATCCGAGAATTGTGTTTGTCTGGTGAAGAAACCATCGAGAAAACTGCTCCCAATGTGGAAAGTCTGTCGCTAGAAAGCTCTGAATGCGGTTGTAAGTGGTGAAGGTAGTAACAATTGTAATGGAGAATGTTTCACACGGTCGTTTGGCTTAGCGTGTACTGCAGGGCCAACTGGCCTCTACTGACATACTGGTCTCTTCCACAGTGTTAATCATATTTTCCTCCAAGTCTGATGTCCTATCATTTCGGGTACGTCCTTCATGATTTACTGCTTCCTGAAACGACCCAATCTCAGACAAATGGCGAACCACTGCTGCAAACACTGAACGCTGTGGTTGTTGTCAGCAGGGATAGGTCTGACCGCTCCTCATTGCCATTTTCCTTTGCATGTGTAAACAACATGTTGGCAAGCTCTCGATTCGGATACAGAACCATTGCGAACAGTGCTGTATCACATCAAGGAGAGTCAGCAAGAGAAGCGAATCAGACAGAACAATACCTATTACTATGGCAGCAGAGAGCTCCAGGGTGTAAATATGAGGGATATTACCACCCACCAAGAGGAAACCATTCATAATAGAACTGTGGCTGCATGGGACAGCACACATTAGAATGCGGTCTCTGTAACATGGTATGATTGAACAAATGGTCTCCAGCATGGAACCTATGAATTTGCACACAGAAGTTCATTTGACCTTTATTGTTCCGTATCCTCTCATCGGTCAGTCCCTACAGTTGTACAAGGTGAAAAACATCTCCCTCTATACTATCTATACTAACCAACCTCAAGCAAATGGTGAGCTGTTCTCTTGGTGTGATGTCTTTTCTGCAGTGTGTGTTTCGCTTATTCAGATAAACTTGAGAGATGTCAGGGCACTCTCACTTCTGATTCAGTGTAGGGAATATGATCTATGGCGATTTGACTTCATACATTGTGATGAAATGGTGGGCAGCAGTTTAAGATCTTGTTTGTGTGCTCTAGTGAAAGAAATACAGTAAGCTTTACCTGCGTTCAAAGGAACCGGGAGCCGACTTGAACGACTGCAGTAAAAGCATGGCATTGGTGAGGTGACAAAGCGCGTTTTTTTGGGGGGAACGATGAAGACACATTCCAGACGGCCGCATGCAGCAGTCGCTTTGTGCACAACATGTTAGCTTTGGTGCCAGAACTCCAGGTATACGGCCTACCGCCGAAAACTCGCCGACAGCGCATTGTAGGCCTTGTTAGCGAGCAAGCCGCCAAAGGAAATGTAAACGTTCTACAAATGTCCGTGGGACAGGGAAACTTCGTCGCAGACGTCCATACTCTGTTTCAGGTGTTTTGTCAATGCGAGTTTATTGTCGTTCTTTGCAAACTTTGAAATAGACGCAACAGGCGAGATAACAAGCTGTTTATGGAGGGCTGTGCTTCCACCCTGTATTGTGTTAGAAAATGGGACGACAATCATGTGGGAAAGAGGCCGCAAAGCTGAATTTTTTTTCCGTTTTCTGCCAATTAACTTTAAGTCTCTGATTGATCAAATCGGTTTGCAGTGCAAAGACAATCACCGAGCTTAGAATGCCGGGCTGCAGCTTGTGACTGACTTGTGTGAGAATGGGAGAAGTCAAAAAAAGATAAATATGTTTTTGGAACCGATCTGACGAGGAAACGGGGAGGAAGGGAGATCAGCACTCTTGTACAAGTCTCTTGTACTGCCACTTCACTAGTAAAGAACTGCAGGTCTGTACCTAATCGGTGAGACTTGTGCCCTTTGCTAGGGTGCGACTTAGAGCCCGTGCCAGTCACCTCCTGAGCTGTCAGAGGGGCTGCTTATATCATCAAGGCCACAACGAGTGACGCGTGGGTGTACTTACTTGTCTTGAGTTGGCTGTCTAAACATTTGACGTATTCCAACTTGCACAGTCGTGGCACAAACTCAAATTGGTTTGGCACACCAGAAAATGGGTCCACCTGCACACTGGAATCCGTCGGGGCTTCAGAGGCTCTTAGGGAAGTACCTTAACCGAACGCGAGACCAAGTACTTGCATTTTTCGGGGACGCGCATTTAATAACAGATTGCCGCCGTCCCTGACTTCAGTCGTCGAACACATCGTGGTGTGCTCCTTGACAAGTAGGATGGTAAAGTATTCGCTGCTGCGACGTAGGGCTATATTATCTATTTCTCAGCACCCTGTTCTTTCGAACCATATTTTTCCTTTTTTTTTGTATGGTAGAATCCCCTTACAAAAATTACACATGACTGGTCTATGTGAAACGTCCTCTTTGAACAATTATACACGAATGTGCTTAAACTGACACACAATATTTTTAGCGCAACGCAATCTGACTGTCAATAATCCCTACAAAAGAATGGCCCTGACTAACATTAACCTATACCTTTCACAAATCACTTACCTCACCAAAAATCTTCGTTACTCGAACTACTGCAATACAGTGAGCACCACTACTGCCAGTTAAATAAAAGATTCAACCTACTGAAGCCACTAACTACTCATAGGCATAGTTAGCAAATGAAAGATTTTAACACAGAACAAATAATGTATTTACCTTAATAGTCACAATATATATATATGGCCCTGACTAACATTAACCTATACCTTTCACAAATCACTTACCTCACCAAAAATCTTCGTTACTCGAACTACAGCAATACAGTGAGCACAACTACTGCCAGTTAAATAAAAGATTCAACCTACTGAAGCCACTAACTACTCATAGGCATAGTTAGCAAATGAAAGATTTTAACACAGAACAAATAATGTATTTACCTTAATAGTCACAATATATATATATCAGTTCATGACACCAATTCTTACAAATTTCAAAACTCCGCCATCTCTCTCCCCACGTCCACCACTGCTGGCGGCTCACCTCCAACTGCGCAACGCTACGCGCTGTTAGCATCCAGCTGCCGCTGCCCAACACTAAAATTGCAGACAACAATGCAAACCAGCCACAGACTGCGCACAGAACAGCCAGTGATTTTTCATACAGACCGCTACATGGCGTTACCAATAAGAAAATGTAAACAGCCTACTTACATAGCCCCCATGCTCCCCACAAAAAATTTACAAATTGTTTTGGGCCGTGGCCAATACAGATTTGAAAAATTTTTTCATAATTACAATAACAAAGAAATGAAATGCACACACTTATCGAGACAATGTTGGTCAAAAGCTAAAATTCTCTCACAGTCCATAAAGACAGTCCTGATCGTCCATCATAGTAAAATTGCAGTGTTTTTTTCAAAGTCTGAGCAATAAAAGAAATTGCACTTGGAAGTAGTGGATTTCTAAGCAGTCTTGAAGAAGTAATGTTGTCCTTCCAATGAGAGACAGTGCTGACTCTTGACATGCAGACAGGTAATAGGCCACAGCAGAGTCAGTCGACGTTGAAGACTATCGGTAGGTAGGTCATCACAGAGCAGACCCACTGTAGTCCTGGTAGAGATTACTATTGGTGGGCCACCAGAGATGCAGACCCATTGCAGTCCTTGTAGAAATGATGGTATTGGTGGGCCATCAAAGGTGTAGACCCACTGTAGTCCTTGTAGAGATGGCCAGCAGCCATCTGTTTGACTGTGCAGGTGCACAATCACCATTGAAGAGTCTTGCGGATAATATAGCAAGTCCATAACCACCACTTGTGCACTCACAAAAAATGTTTTTGAAATGTTCTTACAACCAGCAATGCTGTTATCCAGTCCCTTACGGAATTATTAACACATGTGCAAACACTATCAGTCCCTACTTCTCACATATTGTCCATATACTATGACCAACAGAAACGTGTGCAGTGAAATGTAATTTACAAGTTACTTAATTTGATGAACTGGTGTCAATTACAATTTTATAACATAAGAATACAATAACAAAGGTACAAAATACATCATTAAAGAACATAACAATACAGATAACATTAGCAGTAGTACAGGCTTTACAAAAGAATCGAAATAGCAAATACATCAGTGTTACAAAATTACGACATGAATACATACATAAAAGATCAGAATAACTTTTGAAACATCAACTTCACACATGAGCATTAAAACAAAACACAATAAATAATGTCTGAACATATTTACAAAGAAAATAACATAGTATTTGAAAAATTCTACAACATAAATCTTATTAGCTAAACACATAAAGACAGGAAAAAGACAAATACACAATGGTACATAAACACATAGAGGGATAATACGAAAGGAAAGGGCAGGGTTTGTTTTACTGCAGTATTTTGCAAACAAAACTTTCTTTACTTCTCGGAGATCTCCCTTCGTTCTTCATTATTTCCAAAAAGTCCTATCTATACCTGCTTTCTGTACTTTTCTCATATAACCTCTCAGTGCATTTCTTCAAATCCATCGCAACTCATTCTCTTATATAGGTTACCCCCACTTAAGCTAACTTAAATCTACTGAGCTCTGATGCTTAACTAAGGGACGAGGCAATGCAGCAGCGCAAAACAATTAATACAAATAGCAATGATAAAAAAATGGAAATTGGCAAATATTACAACTAATATAAGGCAATGCGCAGCAAACAAGAAAAATAAATCAGTAATAAAACTGGCTTAACCTAGTAATACAAAGTGACATTCAGTAGCACTATGAATGGCAAACAGCCGCAGCAAATGCTATAACTTATACCTAAACATGACAAAGCTCAAACAGAAAAAATAGTACACTAATGACAACAACACAGATAAGGGAAATGTATATTCACATCTTAACGTCTATGTAATTAAAATGGTGCACCACTACTTATTCAATGAAATAAATTACCAAGTACTTGAAAAGAAAATTATGTATGCAGTTCCTGTGAAGGGCAATGTCTTTTTGTGCTCCCTCATTTTTTTGGAAGTATGTCACGAAGTTATTCTTTACTGGGTCTTAATAGTCATTATATATATATATATATATATATATATATATATATATATATATATATATATATATATATATATCAGTTCATGACACCAATTTTTACAAATTTCAAAACTCCGCCATCTCTCTCCCCACGTCCACCACTGCTGGCGGCTCACCTCCAACTGCGCAACGCTACGCGCTGTTAGCATCCAGCTGCCGCTGCCCAACACTACAATGGCAGACAACAATGCAAACCAGCCACAGACTGCACACAGCACAGCCAGTGATTTTTCATACAGAGCGCTACGTGGCGTTACCAATAAGAAAATGTAAACAGCCTACTTACAAATATATATGCTTAGTGGTGGCATAGTTTGTTGCCATAATCTGGATTCACGTGTATGAAGTGAGACAGAGCGTGTAGTGTTCTGGTTAGTCTCGTGTGTCGATCCCGAGCAGATCACTTTATCTACCATAGATCCCACTTTATTCAGGCTTCTGTTAAATAAATACTTTTTGTGTGATTTTCTTTAATAATTTTGTTGTCTTGTCTTCTTTAAGATCAATAAATCGATTGTGAATTAGACTACAACTTCTCCCTGAGTTCTGATTAACAGTTCCTTCGCAATTTTATGGCAGTCTAGACCATAACATAAGGAGTAGCTTTTTCATTTGGTGTCCACTGCTTGTATCTTTTACTTCATTAACAGTAATCCTCTTTCAGACTTCCAACTCGTTCAGTAATAAGTTGACTGAATTTTCTGATATTTTGAAATATTCATACAACTTTGCCCCATTGTCCGTCAGTTGACTGTACAGAATGGCAAGGTCACCTCCTGTTGTTCTATTTTTCTACACCAATTGAACACAGTTCGGTTTCTACACTTGTTGTTTCTCCTCTTCATCTAAATTCACGACACTCAGCATTAGATCATTGTCTGAGAACTAGGCCATCCCAGGCCCTCAACTGCACCTCCACATGCCAGAAGAAACACTGAACACTGTGAATGGGCGTTACTATGGCATCAAGGCCGGTGCTATCACCAGCCAGTCATGGAACTGTCGCGTCGCTGATCCTCGTGAAGCGGCCTCTACAGGTCAGATTCCTACGCAGGGTCTGCTGTTACATGTCAGCTGCATTCTGCTGCTGCAGGCGGTGTTACATGGGGCTGTGTCCCACAATGTGACATCTGCCTGCAGCTGATGACAGGGCAACATGCGACTGCGGCTGAGTCAGTCAGAGAGCGTGGCTCAGATAAAAGTGTTGCTTATGATGGCTGACAATGAGGAGCTGGCGGACGGTCTTTACCATTATACATGGGCGAAACTGTGAAGGTTAATGCTCAGAGAGAAATAGCAGAAGTCGTGGAGAGAATAAGTGTGCTGGTGTAAGCTGTCGCCAAAGGGGCTGAGAGAAGATCGATAGCAGGCACTGGAGCAACCGATCCTATCAGGACAGAGGCCAAAGACAAACTCGCAAGAAACGTGTCGCCAACTCCCTCTCCACTGCCAGTATTTAGATCACCGCCGCGGACTGGAGGGCCCAGTGCATCGCAAACAGGGTCATCAGTCGCAGCCCATTCGCTGACAGTCGCAGACAGTTGCAGGCGCGATGAGAGTCTCTGAGACAGCACACAGCGTGCATAGGGGACGTGTACTTCACTAAACGACATCCTCTCCATGCTTCCCATGGTACAGGCCTACAGTCACAACAACACTATTCAAAAATAAGTGCCTGCCGAAGTGGCCGTGCGGTTCTAGGCGCTGCTGTCTAGAGCCGCGAGACCGCTACGGCCGCAGGTTCGAATCCTGCCTCGGGCATGGATGTGTGTGATGTCCTTAGGTTGGTTAGGTTTAACTAGTTCTAAGTTCTAGGGGACTAATGACCTCAGAAGTTGAATCCCATAGTGCTCAGAGCCATTTGAACCAAAAATAAGTAAGCAAACTGCTACAGATTTTCAGTTTAATAATATTATTTTTTAGTTTATTTCCAGATAAATAATGTGCATTACGATAAACCAAAATAAGCTTATTTTTAGCATCGTTCAACTAATTATTCATTTATTATTGTGATAAAAAAGACTACACACAGAGTGAATATTAGAACCTGATGTATACCATACTAGTTTCATTTATGAAAATATGGATACGTATTAAAAGAAAATATTCAATACCGTAACACTTGGAAGTCCGAAGCCTACTGAGTCCTGTTAACCTTACTAGTTTTCCAGTATGCTGTCCCTGCACCTTTACGCCCGCTCAAGCATTCTGTAAATGAATCTCGCACAGAAAATCCATCATCATGTGCGTAACTGCCACTCGTTGCTGGTGGTTCAAGGTTTTCACTAGTTATTGCTTCATTCCCGTTTAATTCAAAATGAGAGTCGTTATTTTTTTCTGACAATGTATCTCTAAGTAATCTGTGTAAACAGCTACCAACAGTAACCAAATTGTCAGTCGTTTCTGGTTTTAGACTGTTTGGCGAAAAAAATAAACGAAATATTTGACTGAACAGAGCGAAGACATATTCAAACACTCTACGAGCTCTTGAAAGACGATAGCTACAAATACATTTCTCGTCCCTACTTGCAGTTCGACGAGACAAAGGGTTCACCCGGTTCGAATGTAAACGAAATGCCACGCTGCCTACAAAAACATGTATTCTGCAGTTCGGTAGTTTAGAAGACGAAGGAAATATCTTACCACTTGCAAGTAATTTCCCGATATTACTTTTGTCAAAAAATCCACTTTCGCCCTCCTTCCCGAATGACCCGACATCGATGAAACTCAATGTGTAGTTCACGTGAACCACAGCAAGAACGACGGCAGAATAAAATTTGTAATTGTTATACGGTTAGCCACATTGCGCAGGGAAAAAGTTCCGAAGTGTTTCCCGTGTACTTCTTAATCTAATCGAGGACATAGATGAACTGGGCTATGTTCAACCTGAAATGCTTCCGAAAATTCTTGTCATATTTAACATATGCCGATTGATGAATCTTCCCCAGTTCTTCTTTGGAAAATCGGTTGTTTCAGCGTTTCCCTCACATAGCTGTGGTTGAATTTCTCCACCTTCAACTTCTTTTAACGTCAGAAAAATCAACAAATAGCGCCAGATATTCCTTTCGGTAAGGTCACAGGAGGTCCTCAGCTAACTCGCCGCACTGCGTCAAACACGCTCTACGTCAGACACATGGCGCCGGGCGCATACTTCAGACGGTGCATACGAATCCCGTCTTAAACAGGGTGTTTCAAAAAGGACTTTATAACCTTAAAAATACATACAAATTTATTGACAGAAGATACAGAGCAGGGTTTAGTATTACTTTGTAGGAGAACACATAAAGTGCTTTTTTTTTTAGTAGTTAAAGATGTTGTATGTGGCTTTCGTTGGTTATAGTGCACACATACCCAAACTATCTGTAGCATTGCAAGTGTAGCTTGCTCAGTGGCGACGTAAATTCTTGCTCTAAGTTCAGGTAGAGAATCCAGCACAGGAGGTACAAACACAATACCCATAAAAAAATCGAGTAGTGCCAGGTCTGGGGAACGTGGGGGCCATGCAATTGGTGCATCACGGCCAATCCATTGACCTGGAAAGCGGTCATCAGCCAGGTAGTGGGGTGGTGCACCATCTTGCATGAAGCGAACATTTCGTTCTTGATAATCCTCATCGATCTGTGGTATAAAAATTGTTGTATATATCCAGGTTCACTATCCCGTTGATGGTTCTCTGACGAAAAAAATGGGCAGTCCTAAGTTTATACCACTCATAAATTGTAGGTCTACCAGGAGGATCTTTAGCGTACTTGGTGCGGAAATTACGTTGAACTGTTGTTGCCGATTTAGATTCTTCAAATCAAAACACACAGCTAGAATGCTCGGGTCCAGTGAGGGCAGCCATTTTCAACGCAACTGCCACTAGCGCTCCTTACAGTGCGACATGCCCCGAGCGAACTACGCGATACAAAACTTGATGTATTTCCCTACAAATTGCCACTATAATAGCCTCTGTAGGTACTATGAATTAATTTATATGAGTTTTCAAAGTTGTAAAGGCATTCTTGAAACAGCCTTTATAAAGGCGCCTGTCAAGCGTATTGGCAGGTCCAGGAACCCCTTCACGCGATGAGGCCTGAAGTGAGCTGATGAAAATAGTCCTTTGTAGGTAGTAAGTTGTGATTCCTAAAATTTTTTACATTCCTGAGGCTCCTAGAATCACTCTACTTTATTCTCCCGATGTTGGAATGTGATAGATATGTACACACACTCCCTTTGTCAGAAAATTTCCAGGGTAGTTTTTTTTTTATTTATGAGTTTGCAATATTAAAACCGAAAAGATGTTGTTTTTATGTTACCTCGTATGTGTGCGTTGTTGAAATGACCTGGGCCAACTCACTAGGTGTCAGAACTGTGCCCGCATCTCGTGGTCGTGCGATAGCGTTCTCGCTTCCCACGCCCGGATTCCCGGGTTCGCTTCCCGGCGGGG
Organism: Schistocerca gregaria; assembly: GCF_023897955.1. Classification (NCBI taxonomy): domain Eukaryota; kingdom Metazoa; phylum Arthropoda; class Insecta; order Orthoptera; family Acrididae; genus Schistocerca; species Schistocerca gregaria. The sequence continues at coordinate 54,546,821 of NC_064927.1, forward strand.
TCAGGGATTTACTCTGTCTCGTGATGTCTGGGTGTTGTGTGATGTCCTTAGGTTAGTTAGGTTTAAGTAGTTCTCAGTTCTAGGGGACTGATGACCATAGATGTTAAGTCCCATAGTGCTCAGAGCCATTTGAACCACTATTTTATTTTATTTATTTATTTATTTTTTTTTGTTTGTCAGAACTGTGTTTAGCAACGCAGTGTTCGGGTCTTGGCGCCTTAATTACGGTGCCGCAGTGGATGCTGATTGTGAACAAAAAAATATATTTTAAGTTCCCCATGAAGCCAGGGAAAACCCTCATTAAACATGGACAGTGATTAAGCGAGCATATGCAGGCGAGGCACATCCAAAAAGTATTGTTTTCAAGTGACACAAAAGGTTTTGTGAAGGCAGAGATTCAGTGCTAGACGATCCCAGTTGCCAGAGCTGGTCGCCGGGCTACAGCCCATACCAATGCATACGTGTAGCGTGTAGAGCAGGTACTGCAAGGAGAACGTCATGTAAATATGCGTGCTTTATCAGAAGAACTTAATTTGAACCGTTATGCGTGTCATAAGATTTAGAACCCAAAACTCGTCCTCACATACTAAGAGACCAACAGAAAGAGACGAAGAATTTCTGCTGAACCACTGGACGAGCTAGATGTGATTACACATTTCTGTAAGAGATTATTGCTGATGATCAAAGTTCGTGCTACCAGCATGACCCTCAGACGAAGCGCCAGAGTGCTGAATGGCAGAGTCCTGTATCATCAGCCTCGTAAAACATCAAATGTCAACGTTCGAGAACAAAGACAAAGTTAATCAGGTTCTTTTATAGTAAAGGTGTCGTTCACCATGAGTGTATTCCTCCAGGTCAAACAGTGAACCAAGTTCTTTACATCAAAGTCTTGAAACGTTTGCGACAAGCAACTTGACGTAGCCACCCTGGTTTATGGCGTTCTCAAGGCTGGTTCTCAGTGCACGACAGTACAGGGCCTCATACCGCGTTGTCTGCTACCGGGCATCTGACCAGGCGTTCTGTTGTCTCCACCTCACATCTGCCATATGGGCCCATCTGTCGCCTTGCTGTTTTTTCTTCTTTTCGGGAGGTAAAAGGCGACTGAAAGGAAGGCTACATCAGGATACCGTAGGCATCAAACACACTTTCACAAATGCGCCTTTAATAGTTTCCACAACGAAACATTGTCTCGAAATTTGGTAGAAAATCCGAAGAAATTCTGGTCGTATCATCAGCCTCGTAAAAAATCAAATGTCAACGTTCGAGAACAAAGACAAAGTTAATCAGGTTCTTTTATAGTAAAGGTGTCGTTCACCATGAGTGTATTCCTCCAGGTCAAACAGTGAACCAAGTTCTTTACATCAAGGTCTTGAAACGTTTGCGACAAGCAACTTGACGTAGCCACCCTGGTTTATGGCGTTCTCAAGACTGGTTCTCAGTGCACGACAGTACAGGGCCTCATACCGCGTTGTCTGCTACCGGGCATCTGGCCAGGCGTTCTGTTGTCTCCACCTCACATCTGCCATATGGGCCCATCTGTCGCCTTGCTGTTTTTTCTTCTTTTCGGGAGGTAAAAGGCGACTGAAAGGAAGGCTACATCAGGATACCGTAGGCATCAAACACACTTTCACAAATGCGCCTTTAATAGTTTCCACAACGAAACAGTGTCTCGAAATTTGGTAGAAAATCCGAAGAAATTCTGGTCGTATCATCAGCCTCGTAAAAAATCAAATGTCAACGTTCGAGAACAAAGACAAAGTTAATCAGGTTCTTTTATAGTAAAGGTGTCGTTCACCATGAGTGTATTCCTCCAGGTCAAACAGTGAACCAAGTTCTTTACATCAAGGTCTTGAAACGTTTGCGACAAGCAACTTGACGTAGCCACCCTGGTTTATGGCGTTCTCAAGGCTGGTTCTCAGTGCACGACAGTACAGGGCCTCATACCGCGTTGTCTGCTACCGGGCATCTGGCCAGGCGTTCTGTTGTCTCCACCTCACATCTGCCATATGGGCCCATCTGTCGCCTTGCTGTTTTTTCTTCTTTTCGGGAGGTAAAAGGCGACTGAAAGGAAGGCTACATCAGGATACCGTAGGCATCAAACACACTTTCACAAATGCGCCTTTAATAGTTTCCACAACGAAACAGTGTCTCGAAATTTGGTAGAAAATCCGAAGAAATTCTGGTCGTATCATCAGCCTCGTAAAAAATCAAATGTCAACGTTCGAGAACAAAGACAAAGTTAATCAGGTTCTTTTATAGTAAAGGTGTCGTTCACCATGAGTGTATTCCTCCAGGTCAAACAGTGTACCAAGTTCTTTACATCAAGGTCTTGAAACGTTTGCGACAAGCAACTTGACGTAGCCACCCTGGTTTATGGCGTTCTCAAGGCTGGTTCTCAGTGCACGACAGTACAGGGCCTCATACCGCGTTGTCTGCTACCGGGCATCTGGCCAGGCGTTCTGTTGTCTCCACCTCACATCTGCCATATGGGCCCATCTGTCGCCTTGCTGTTTTTTCTTCTTTTCGGGAGGTAAAAGGCGACTGAAAGGAAGGCTACATCAGGATACCGTAGGCATCAAACACACTTTCACAAATGCGCCTTTAATAGTTTCCACAACGAAACAGTGTCTCGAAATTTGGTAGAAAATCCGAAGAAATTCTGGTCGTATCATCAGCCTCGTAAAAAATCAAATGTCAACGTTCGAGAACAAAGACAAAGTTAATCAGGTTCTTTTATAGTAAAGGTGTCGTTCACCATGAGTGTATTCCTCCAGGTCAAACAGTGAACCAAGTTCTTTACATCAAGGTCTTGAAACGTTTGCGACAAGCAACTTGACGTAGCCACCCTGGTTTATGGCGTTCTCAAGGCTGGTTCTCAGTGCACGACAGTACAGGGCCTCATACCGCGTTGTCTGCTACCGGGCATCTGGCCAGGCGTTCTGTTGTCTCCACCTCACATCTGCCATATGGGCCCATCTGTCGCCTTGCTGTTTTTTCTTCTTTTCGGGAGGTAAAAGGCGACTGAAAGGAAGGCTACATCAGGATACCGTAGGCATCAAACACACTTTCACAAATGCGCCTTTAATAGTTTCCACAACGAAACAGTGTCTCGAAATTTGGTAGAAAATCCGAAGAAATTCTGGTCGTATCATCAGCCTCGTAAAAAATCAAATGTCAACGTTCGAGAACAAAGACAAAGTTAATCAGGTTCTTTTATAGTAAAGGTGTCGTTCACCATGAGTGTATTCCTCCAGGTCAAACAGTGAACCAAGTTCTTTACATCAAGGTCTTGAAACGTTTGCGACAAGCAACTTGACGTAGCCACCCTGGTTTATGGCGTTCTCAAGGCTGGTTCTCAGTGCACGACAGTACAGGGCCTCATACCGCGTTGTCTGCTACCGGGCATCTGGCCAGGCGTTCTGTTGTCTCCACCTCACATCTGCCATATGGGCCCATCTGTCGCCTTGCTGTTTTTTCTTCTTTTCGGGAGGTAAAAGGCGACTGAAAGGAAGGCTACATCAGGATACCGTAGGCATCAAACACACTTTCACAAATGCGCCTTTAATAGTTTAGACAACGAAACATAGTCTCGAAATTTGGTAGAAAATCCGAAGAAATTCTGGTCGTATCATCAGCCTCGTAAAAAATCAAATGTCAACGTTCGAGAACAAAGACAAAGTTAATCAGGTTCTTTTATAGTAAAGGTGTCGTTCACCATGAGTGTATTCCTCCAGGTCAAACAGTGAACCAAGTTCTTTACATCAAGGTCTTGAAACGTTTGCGACAAGCAACTTGACGTAGCCACCCTGGTTTATGGCGTTCTCAAGGCTGGTTCTCAGTGCACGACAGTACAGGGCCTCATACCGCGTTGTCTGCTACCGGGCATCTGGCCAGGCGTTCTGTTGTCTCCACCTCACATCTGCCATATGGGCCCATCTGTCGCCTTGCTGTTTTTTCTTCTTTTCGGGAGCTAAAGGCGACTGAAAGGAAGGCTACATCAGGATACCGTAGGCCTCAAACACACTTTCACAAATGCGCCTTTAATAGTTTCCACAACGAAACATTGTCTCGAAATTTGGTAGAAAATCCGAAGAAATTCTGGTCGTATCATCAGCCTCGTAAAAAATCAAATGTCAACGTTCGAGAACAAAGACAAAGTTAATCAGGTTCTTTTATAGTAAAGGTGTCGTTCACCATGAGTGTATTCCTCCAGGTCAAACAGTGAACCAAGTTCTTTACATCAAGGTCTTGAAACGTTTGCGACAAGCAACTTGACGTAGCCACCCTGGTTTATGGCGTTCTCAAGGCTGGTTCTCAGTGCACGACAGTACAGGGCCTCATACCGCGTTGTCTGCTACCGGGCATCTGGCCAGGCGTTCTGTTGTCTCCACCTCACATCTGCCATATGGGCCCATCTGTCGCCTTGCTGTTTTTTCTTCTTTTCGGGAGGTAAAAGGCGACTGAAAGGAAGGCTACATCAGGATACCGTAGGCATCAAACACACTTTCACAAATGCGCCTTTAATAGTTTCCACAACGAAACAGTGTCTCGAAATTTGGTAGAAAATCCGAAGAAATTCTGGTCGTATCATCAGCCTCGTAAAAAATCAAATGTCAACGTTCGAGAACAAAGACAAAGTTAATCAGGTTCTTTTATAGTAAAGGTGTCGTTCACCATGAGTGTATTCCTCCAGGTCAAACAGTGAACCAAGTTCTTTACATCAAGGTCTTGAAACGTTTGCGACAAGCAACTTGACGTAGCCACCCTGGTTTATGGCGTTCTCAAGGCTGGTTCTCAGTGCACAACAGTACAGGGCCTCATACCGCGTTGTCTGCTACCGGGCATCTGGCCAGGCGTTCTGTTGTCTCCACCTCACATCTGCCATATGGGCCCATCTGTCGCCTTGCTGTTTTTTCTTCTTTTCGGGAGGTAAAAGGCGACTGAAAGGAAGGCTACATCAGGATACCGTAGGCATCAAACACACTTTCACAAATGCGCCTTTAATAGTTTCCACAACGAAACATTGTCTCGAAATTTGGTAGAAAATCCGAAGAAATTCTGGTCGTATCATCAGCCTCGTAAAAAATCAAATGTCAACGTTCGAGAACAAAGACAAAGTTAATCAGGTTCTTTTATAGTAAAGGTGTCGTTCACCATGAGTGTATTCCTCCAGGTCAAACAGTGAACCAAGTTCTTTACATCAAGGTCTTGAAACGTTTGCGACAAGCAACTTGACGTAGCCACCCTGGTTTATGGCGTTCTCAAGGCTGGTTCTCAGTGCACGACAGTACAGGGCCTCATACCGCGTTGTCTGCTACCGGGCATCTGGCCAGGCGTTCTGTTGTCTCCACCTCACATCTGCCATATGGGCCCATCTGTCGCCTTGCTGTTTTTTCTTCTTTTCGGGAGGTAAAAGGCGACTGAAAGGAAGGCTACATCAGGATACCGTAGGCATCAAACACACTTTCACAAATGCGCCTTTAATAGTTTCCACAACGAAACAGTGTCTCGAAATTTGGTAGAAAATCCGAAGAAATTCTGGTCGTATCATCAGCCTCGTAAAAAATCAAATGTCAACGTTCGAGAACAAAGACAAAGTTAATCAGGTTCTTTTATAGTAAAGGTGTCGTTCACCATGAGTGTATTCCTCCAGGTCAAACAGTGAACCAAGTTCTTTACATCAAGGTCTTGAAACGTTTGCGACAAGCAACTTGACGTAGCCACCCTGGTTTATGGCGTTCTCAAGGCTGGTTCTCAGTGCACGACAGTACAGGGCCTCATACCGCGTTGTCTGCTACCGGGCATCTGGCCAGGCGTTCTGTTGTCTCCACCTCACATCTGCCATATGGGCCCATCTGTCGCCTTGCTGTTTTTTCTTCTTTTCGGGAGGTAAAAGGCGACTGAAAGGAAGGCTACATCAGGATACCGTAGGCATCAAACACACTTTCACAAATGCGCCTTTAATAGTTTCCACAACGAAACAGTGTCTCGAAATTTGGTAGAAAATCCGAAGAAATTCTGGTCGTATCATCAGCCTCGTAAAAAATCAAATGTCAACGTTCGAGAACAAAGACAAAGTTAATCAGGTTCTTTTATAGTAAAGGTGTCGTTCACCATGAGTGTATTCCTCCAGGTCAAACAGTGAACCAAGTTCTTTACATCAAGGTCTTGAAACGTTTGCGACAAGCAACTTGACGTAGCCACCCTGGTTTATGGCGTTCTCAAGGCTGGTTCTCAGTGCACGACAGTACAGGGCCTCATACCGCGTTGTCTGCTACCGGGCATCTGGCCAGGCGTTCTGTTGTCTCCACCTCACATCTGCCATATGGGCCCATCTGTCGCCTTGCTGTTTTTTCTTCTTTTCGGGAGGTAAAAGGCGACTGAAAGGAAGGCTACATCAGGATACCGTAGGCCTCAAACACACTTTCACAAATGCGCCTTTAATAGTTTCCACAACGAAACAGTGTCTCGAAATTTGGTAGAAAATCCGAAGAAATTCTGGTCGTATCATCAGCCTCGTAAAAAATCAAATGTCAACGTTCGAGAACAAAGACAAAGTTAATCAGGTTCTTTTATAGTAAAGGTGTCGTTCACCATGAGTGTATTCCTCCAGGTCAAACAGTGAACCAAGTTCTTTACATCAAGGTCTTGAAACGTTTGCGACAAGCAACTTGACGTAGCCACCCTGGTTTATGGCGTTCTCAAGGCTGGTTCTCAGTGCACGACAGTACAGGGCCTCATACCGCGTTGTCTGCTACCGGGCATCTGGCCAGGCGTTCTGTTGTCTCCACCTCACATCTGCCATATGGGCCCATCTGTCGCCTTGCTGTTTTTTCTTCTTTTCGGGAGGTAAAAGGCGACTGAAAGGAAGGCTACATCAGGATACCGTAGGCATCAAACACACTTTCACAAATGCGCCTTTAATAGTTTCCACAACGAAACATTGTCTCGAAATTTGGTAGAAAATCCGAAGAAATTCTGGTCGTATCATCAGCCTCGTAAAAAATCAAATGTCAACGTTCGAGAACAAAGACAAAGTTAATCAGGTTCTTTTATAGTAAAGGTGTCGTTCACCATGAGTGTATTCCTCCAGGTCAAACAGTGAACCAAGTTCTTTACATCAAAGTCTTGAAACGTTTGCGACAAGCAACTTGACGTAGCCACCCTGGTTTATGGCGTTCTCAAGGCTGGTTCTCAGTGCACGACAGTACAGGGCCTCATACCGCGTTGTCTGCTACCGGGCATCTGACCAGGCGTTCTGTTGTCTCCACCTCACATCTGCCATATGGGCCCATCTGTCGCCTTGCTGTTTTTTCTTCTTTTCGGGAGGTAAAAGGCGACTGAAAGGAAGGCTACATCAGGATACCGTAGGCATCAAACACACTTTCACAAATGCGCCTTTAATAGTTTCCACAACGAAACATTGTCTCGAAATTTGGTAGAAAATCCGAAGAAATTCTGGTCGTATGTAAAGTACACAAGTGGCAAGACGCAGTCAATACCTTCGCTGCGCAGTGCCGATGGTACTGTTACCGACGACTGTGCCGCTAAAGCGGAATTATTGAACGCAGTTTTCCGAAATTCCTTCACTAGGTAAGACGAATAGAATATTCCGGAATTTGAAACACGAATAGCTGCTAGCACGAGTTTCTTAGAAGTAGACACGTTAGGGGTTGCGAAGCAACTCAAATCGCTTGATACAGGCAAGTCTTCAGGTTCAGATTGTATACCGATTAGGTTCCTTTCAGATTGCGCTGATACAATAGCTCCCTACTTCGCAGTCATATACAACCACTCGCTCACCGATAGATCTGTACCTACAGATTGGAAAATTGCGCAGGTCGCAGCAGTGTTTAAGAAAGGCAGTAGGAGTAATCGATCGAACTACAGACCTATATCATTGACGTCGGTTTGCAGCAGGGTTTTGGAACATATTCAAACATTATGAACCACCTCTAAGGGAACGATCTATTGATACGTAATCAACGTGATTCCGTATTTCTAGATTTCCGGAAAGCTTTTGACACCCTTCGTCACAAGCGACTTCTAATCAAGCTGCGGGCCTATGGGGTATCGTCTCAGTTGTTCGACTGGATTTGTGATTTCAGGAAGGTCGCAGTTCGTAGTAATAGACGGCAAATCATCGAGTAAAACTGAAGTGATATCAGGTGTTCCCCAGGGAAGCGTTTTGGGACCTCTGCTGTTCCTGATCTATATAAATGACCTCGGTGACAATCTGAGGAGTTCTCTTAGGTTGTTCGCAGATGATGCTGTAATTTACCGTCTAGTAAGGTCATCCGAAGACCAGTATCAGTTGCAAAGCGATTTAGAAAAGATTGCTGTATGGTGTGGCAGGTGGCAGTAGACGCTAAATAACGAAAAGTGTGAGGTGACCCATATGAGTTTCAGAAGAAATCCTTTGCAATTCGATTACTCGATAAATAGTACAATTCTCAAGGCTGTCAATTAAACTAAGTACCAGGGTGTTAAAATTACGAACCACTTCAGCTGGAAAGGCCACATAGATAATATTGTGGGGAAGGCGAGGTTGCGTTTCATTGGCAGGACACTTAGAAGGTGCAACAAGTCCAGTAAAGACACTACACTCGTTCGTCCTCTGTTAGAATATTACTGCGCGGTGTAGGATCCTTACCAGGTGGGATTGAAGGAGGACATCGAAAGGGTGCAAAAAAGGGTACCTCATATTGTATTATCACCTAATAGGGAAGAGAGTGTGGCAGATATGATACGCGAGTTGGGATGGAAGTCGTTAAAGGAAAGACATGTTTCGTCGTGGCGAGATCTATTTACGAAATTTCAGTCACCAACTTTGTCTTCCGAACACGAAAGTATTTTGTTGAGCCCAACCTACATAGGTAGGAATGATCATCAAAATCAAATGAGAGAAACCAGAGCTCGAACAGAAAGGTTTAGGTGTTCGTTTTTCCCGCGCGCTGTTAGGGGGTGGAATGGTAGAGAGATAGTATGGTTGTGGTTCGATGAGCCCTCTGGCTAGCACTTAAATGTGAATTGCAGAGTAATCATGTACATGTAGATGTAGAACCATCACAGTAGAAAGTTTCCTTAATTTCTCCCAAGACCTCCAGAAACGTTGTTGACGACTGTGTATAGACAGCGAAGGAGACTGCTTGGATAGGAGCAAAGATACTTACTTGGTAAGTGCAGTTTTCGATTAAAAAAAGAAGGAAAGCACCTGTTCTGGAACTTCCTTGACAAAGTGATATGAAAGGTTTTACACAATTGTTTTCTTACATCATTTTGTTTTGGCCGGGAGGGGGGTGGAGGGGGAGGCGGGGTGGAGTAGTGGATCGTGACTCTATGACTCACACACCCTCGCCATACTTGGATCCACGGATGGTTTGTACGTCCCTGGATTGTTTTTACATCAAAAGTGGAAGGGCAGTTGCGTGTCCACCACCAGCCACCGCTGCGGAGACGTATGTCACAGGAGGCGTTTGCTAGCCCGCAGTTCCGGCCGCACCTGGCGACCCCTGCCGGCGCTTTCAGCGTAGCGGCCATAAATCGTGGCTGAGTAAACCGCCGGCCGCTATTCCTGGCCGCCGTTCCGAGGTGGAGGCGCGCCGCGGCCTCGGCGTGCCTACCCGCTCGCGCAACCTGCCGGGCTGCCCCACAAACACAGCCGGCCGCCCGCCAGTCTGCGCTGCGCCACTGGAAACGCAGCCCCACCCCACCTCAGCCGCGTTCTTCTCTCACGGCTGCGGTGATGTCGCCATCCGTCCACCGAGGATCAGCAGCAGTAGAAAAGAACCAATCACTGTTTCCAACATACCCTCTTCTTACGAATTTTTAAGTTTTCCTCTGTACGGAACATCCAGATACGTTTAGGGCTTGGAGCCAGTCCTCGATCACTTCGCTGCACGATATACTGAATGAGCACCTGCCAGTCATGCGCAGGTGAGTAGACTTAAGCTATACCAAAATTACAGGTCGGTTGTTGTTGTTGTGGTCTTCAGTCCTGAGACTGGCTCGATGCAGCTCTCCATGCTACTCTATCCTGTGTAAGCTTCTTCATCTCCCAGTACCTACTGCAGCCTACATCCTTCTGAATCTGCTTGGTATATTCATCTCTTGGTCTCCCTCTACGATTTTTACCCTCCACGCTGCCCTCCAATACTAAATTGGTGATCCCTTGATGCCTCAGATCATGTCCAACCAACCGATCCCTTCTTCTAGGCAAGTTGTGCCAAAAACTCCTCCATAATTCTATTCAGAATCTCCTCACTAGTTGTGTGATCTACCCATCTAATCTTCAGCATTCTTCTGTAGCATCACATTTCGAAAGCCTCTATTCTCTTCTTGTCTAAACTATTTATAGTCCACCTTTCACTTCCATGTATGGCTACACTCCATACAAATACTTTCAGAAATGTCTCCCTGACTAAAATCTATACTCGATGTTAACAAATTTCTCTTCTTCAGAAACGCTTTTCTTCCCATTGCCAGTCTACAGTTCTCTACTTCAACCATCAGCAGTTATTTTGCTCCCTAAATAGCAAAACTCCTTTACTACTTTAAGTGTCTCATTTCCTAATCTAATTCCCTCAGCATCACCCTACTTAATACGACTACATTCCATTATCCTCGTTTTGCTTTTATTGATGTTCATCTTATACCCACCTTTCAAGACACTGTCTATTCCGTTCAACTGCTCTTACAAGTCCTTTGCTGAATCTGACAGAATTACAATGTCATCTGCGAACCTCAAAGTTTTTATTTCTTCTCTGTGGATTTTAATACCTACTACGAAATTTCTTTTGTTTCCTTTATTGCTTGCTCAATATACAGATTGAATAACATCGGGGATAGGCATCAACCATGTCTCACTCCCTACCCAACCACTGCTTCCCTTTCATACCCCTCAACTCTTATACCTGCCATCTGCTTTCTGTACAAATTGTAAATAGCCTTTCGCTCGCTCTATTTTACCACTGCCACCTTCAAAATTTGAAAGACAGTATTCCAGTCAACATTGTTAAAAGCTTTCTCTAAGTCTACAAATACTAGAAACGTAGCTATGTCTTTCATTAATCTTTCTTCTAAGATACGTCGTAAGGTCAGTATTGCCTCACGTGTTCCAGCATGTCTACGGAATCCACACTGATGTTCCTGGACGTCGGCTTCTATAAGTTTTTTCCATTCGGCTGTAAAGAATTCGCGTTAGTATTTTGCAGCTGTGACTTATTAAACTGATAGTTCGGTAATTTTCACATCTGTCAACACCTGCTTTCTTTGGGATTGGAATAATTATATTCTTCTTGAAGTCTTAGGGTATTTCGCATGTCTCATACATCTTGCTCACCAGATGGTAGAGTTTTGTGAAGACTAGCTCTCCCAGGGCTGTCAGCAGTTCCAGGGTCCTTGTTTCGACTCAGGACTTTCAGTGCTCTGTCAAAGTCTTCACGCAGTATCATATCTCCCATTTCATCTTCATCTACATCCTCTTCCATTTCTATAACATTGCCCTCTATATACCTTCTATATACTCCTTCCACCTTTCTGGTTTCCCTTCTTTCTTAGGACTGGTTTTCCATTAGAGCTCTTGATATTCGTACATGTGGTTCTCTTTTCTCCAAAGGTCTCTTTAATTTTCCTGTAGGCAGTATCTATCTTACCCCGAGTGAGATATGCCTCTACAATCTTAAATTTGTCCTCTAGCCATCCCTCCTTAGCCATTTTGCACTTAGGTCGGTAGTCTCGCTGAAGTACGTAAATGATATAATAAACGGTTGGATCACCGGCAGTATTGGTAGCACTGGTAGGAAAAGTAACATAAATGAATGTGAGAGGGAGAAATTTTGAAGCGGCGACTTCTCCTTGTTCGTTAGATTATATGTTTCGCACATATTTAAAGTCGCACATACTTCAGAATTACTCCTTTGTGTATTATACATCCTTACAAACTATAAGCTATATAAAATAAGTAATAAAATTAGTTCATAGCGTAAATTCTGCTCTTTTATGTAACCGATGCAAATCCAATTTACAGGCATAAACATTAAAATTACGTTTTAATTGAATCAATTCTTGGTGAAACATTGTACATTAACTAAACAAATGCCGTTTCTCGCCTTACTTCACAAATTTTGTTAAAATGTTACTGCAGAAACAACGTTTTGGGTTATAAGCCCATTTTCAAGTACATTACTGATTCCCAAAGGTGATAATCAACATATAAACATGATGATAACGCAAAGATAGTAGTATTAACTTCTTAAGGTATCGATCCATAACCCAACGTTAAATTAATTCCATATGTAATTTGTTAAAAGATGGTTATTGAAGTAATTTTACATTAGCTATGGATAGATACCTTTCGAAGTTGAGACGACTGTTTTTGCCTTATCATCATGTTTAACAGTGCATTATCTTTTAGAATAAAACCTAGACCAAACATTCACAGTTTCAACATTACTGTAAATACTGTTTGTTATAGGTAACAGACAACAGGATAACTATGTAGAACAATACTGTTCCCTAGGTTACACAAACCTTCATATATCCTCACTCAATTTCTATTCAGTTCACCACTTTCGATTTATAGGGGAATCTGCTTAGTAAGAAGGGGATCACAGATGCAAACAAAGTGATCAAAATGAGATAACGACCAATAGATACACAACACATGTAACGTGGACGATAAATACACTCCTGGAAATGGGAAAAAGAACACATTGACACCGGTGTGTCAGACCCACCATACTTGCTCCGGACACTGCGAGAGGGCTGTACAAGCAATGATCACACGCACGGCACAGCGGACACACCAGGAACCGCAGTGTTGGCCGTCGAATGGCGCTAGCTGCGCAGCATTTGTGCACCGCCGCCGTCAGTGTCAGCCAGTTTGCCGTGGCATCCGGAGCTCCATCGCAGTCTTTAACACTGGTAGCATGCCGTGACAGCGTGGACGTGAACCGTATGTGCAGTTGACGGACTTTGAGCGAGGGCGTATAGTGGGCATGCGGGAGGCCGGGTGGACGTACCGCCGAATTGCTCAACACGTGGGGCGTGAGGTCTCCACAGTACATCGATGTTGTCGCCAGTGGTCGGCGGAAGGTGCACGTGCCCGTCGACCTGGGACCGGACCGCAGCGACGTACGGATGCACACCAAGACCGTAGGATCCTACGCAGTGCCGTAGGGGACCGCACCGCCACTTCCCAGCAAATTAGGACACTGTTGCTCATGGGGTATCGGCGAGGACCATTCGCAACCGTCTCCATGAAGCTGGGCTACGGTTCCGCACACCGTTAGGCCGTCTTCCGCTCACGCCCCAACATCGTGCAGCCCGCCTCCAGTGGTGTCGCGACAGGCGTGAATGGAGGGACGAATGGAGACGTGTCGTCTTCAGCGATGAGAGTCGCTTCTGCCTTGGTGCCAATGATGGTCGTAAGCTTGTTTGGCGCCGTGCAGGTGACCGCCACAATCAGGACCGCATACGACCGAGGCACACAGGGCCAATACCCGGCATCATGGTGTGGGGAGCGATCTCCTACACTGGCCGTACACCTCTGGTGATCGTCGAGGGGACACTGAACGGTACATCCAAACCGTCATCGAACCCATCGTTCTACCATTCCTAGACCGGCAAGGGAACTTGCTGTTCCAACAGGACAATGCACGTCCGCATGTATCCCGTGCCACCCAACGTGCTCTAGAAGGTGTAAGTCAACTACCTCTGTCCCCCATTGAGCATGTTTGGGACTGGATGAAGCGTCGTCTCACGCGGTCTGCACGTCCAGCACGAACGCTGGTCCAACTGAGGCGCCAGGTGGAAATGGCATGGCAAGCCGTTCCACAGGACTACATCCAGCATCTCTACGATCGTCTCCATGGGAGAATAGCAGCCTGCATTGCTGCGAAAGGTGGATATACACTGTACTAGTGCCGACATTGTGCATGCTCTGTTGCCTGTGTCTATGTGCCTGTGGTTCTGTCAGTGTGATCATGTGATGTATCTGACCCCAGGAATATGACAATAAAGTTTCCCCTTCCTGGGACAATGAATTCACGGTGTTCTTATTTCAATTTCCAGGAGTGTAGTTTGGATAAGAAGAGAATAGAAGATTTCGAAATGTGGTGCTACAGAAGAATGCTGAAGATTACATGGGCTGATCACATAACTAAGGAGGAGGTATTGAATAGAATTGGGCAGAAGGGGAGTTGGTGGCACAACTTGACAAGAAGAAGGGATCGGTTTGTAGGACATGTTCTGAGGCATCAAGGGATCACCAAGTTATTATTGGAGGGCAGCGTAGAGGGTAAAAATCGTAGAGGGAGAGCAAGAGATGAGTACACCAAGCAGATTCAGAAGGGTGTAGGTTGCTATAGGTACTGGGAAATGAAGAAGCTTGCACAGGATAGAGTAGCATCGAGAGCTGCATCAAACCAGTCTCAGGACTGAAGACCACAACAACAACAACATTTTTGATTCGCGATCGTCAAGTGGGTTTTCAGTTATCTCAAGCCTCCCGTCACTGATCTGCACCTTTGGATTGTAGGAATGTCTCATACCGCGAATATCGACCACGTCTTTCCAGTTTGTCCTTTTGATGAAGAATCATAATACTCGACTTCATACAAGCGATGAAGGATACGATAAGTTCCAAAGTAGCTCTATAGTTATTTTTTCCACAGTTCTACTTTCCGCACAGGCGTAAAAATCCATAGCAAGTCTCCCAGGCTGTAAGTGGTTGCCTTTATAGCGCTCTCACTTTTTCTGCTGGGGCTACATGGTATGCATTTCAGCAGCTGCCTTACTTCTGCGGTCTAGGTGATGAGCTGTTTCACACAGTTATGCTGAGTATCGTTTGGTTGAAACGGGGACAGTGTACGCACCATCGTTTCGTGCACACAGCTGTGGAGGAGAAGGAACGGTGTCAAGCCTGTGATGCCCTGCTCCGTTACATTGTATACGAATGTCACGACGGACGGTATAGCACTCTGATCTGCCTGTTCAACATCAATATACATCGAGGGCATACCTGCTAGAGTCGTATTGAAGCAACCTGTAAGACCATTCTTTTCTGGACCAACAGTTGTCGTCCAGTGGGTGATGTCGCAAACGTGAAATTATCCGTGATACTTGTCTCGACTGAAAAACTGTTCCACGATGAGAGATCATTACACGGCGTGCTACATCTTTCAGAACCATGCCGTCCGCAGGGATATTTGCAGTTTCCAGAGCTCCGACTGTCAGCAAAGCTTCAGTGGCGGCCTAGATGGTGTACCCACTGCAGATGATGGTTCATTTACTCTGATCTGCTGATCTGTCGGCTTCGAAAGCCTCCCCTGGAGGCTGATTCCAGTTCTACGTAATGGCGCTGCTGGGATTGGAAGGCACTTAAGTGTGATTTGTATAGTATCCATGTAGATATAGATTGGTATCAGACGCCTCAGAATATGACTGCGGCATATGCTTCCTTCATTTTCATTCCTTACAGTGGCTCGCATAAAGAGTAATAGTTCAGTGGAGACCTGGCCGTTGATATCTGCATCTAAAAATAGCTAGAGTCTTCATGAGTGCCGAGTTGGAATGTCCATAAGTGAGACAGGATGGCAAGCAACCATTTCCGGCCCACAGGGTAATAGTTTGTCGTATATAATGGTCTATTAATTTGCTGAACCTTCCTGTGGTCGACTTCTCCTCCAATGATTCAGTGGTTGTAAGCGATGTTGGATCTTCTTTCAGCACCAATGGCGTTTAATGCAGAGATGATGTTTCATAGACAGTGGTGTGTTCCACCAAACTATTCCTTGTCGTGCAATCGACATCCTGGAATTTGGATCAGTTTTGATACTCCAGTGCGACTCTGTAATCCTCAAGTCAGTGACCATCTAGCCAGTTAACCTGAGGGATCGTTTAGGTTAGTCAGCGAATACAGAGAGTGGTAGTCCATCACATTGGTGAATAGTTTGTGTAACAAATAAGGCCAGAACTTGTTGATAGCCTAAGAAGCATCAACACACTTTTCCTTATCTGAAGAGTAGTTCTTCTCAGCTTTGGAAAGCATTCTCGAGGCATAAGCTACTACATATATAGGTTCTTCCTGAAATCGACCTGGAATTCCACCTATCCCATAACCGCTAGTGACAGTGTGATGTTCTGTCTCAGAACACTCACCATCCAATTCTAGGGCTGGTGAAAATGTTAGAACATCGTGAATGCCCGCAGAATATTTATCTGACTCTTCAGGAAAATTTTGTGTATCCCTGCAATAAATCTTCGAAAGAATGCACCTTGCTACAGATGCTCTATATGAATCGCAGATGGTAAGAGCACATTCCAAGAAAACTACGTCTTATAAATGCTGAAGTCTGAAGATCTGTGACCACCCTTAATTTCTCTTGATCACTAGGTGCCCAAAGATTTTTATTTCGTGAGCAATTTCACAAATTCTGGTGGATCTCAGGTGGCTTAGATCTCCTTCACATGTCTTGTAGAAGTGAAAGTGTCATCCAAATAGCAAAGATAACCATCCATTTAAGAAGATGACAAAACAGGCTGTCCGTATTCTGTTAAGAAGATGACTGGGGCGTTACACAGATCAAACGGCAGAACTCTAAACTGGCAGGCGCTGTAAAGAATTATGAAGGCACTTTCCCCCGGCCTATTTGCTAGTAGCCTGTCTGCAGCTCCATTGTTGAGCAATAGACTGCTCCTTTCATTGAAGCTAAGGTGTCATCAGTGTGCGACAATGGCTAGACATCTTCCTTCGTCATTATGTTCAGTCATCAGCAGTCTATTCTTAAATGTCATGTGCCATCATTGTTCTTCACAAGGCCAATGGAAAGAACAAACAGGCTCTGAAGCTTCAATGATGCCGTCTTCCAGCATTTTCTCCACTTCCTCCCACATTATCTGTCGTACAACCAGAGACATTCTATATCAGTCGTTGACAATTGGCGGATGATCCCCAGTGCTGATACGGTAATTTAGCATTAGATCCACAGTCTGGCTTGTTTTCCACTCCGCATTTAAAAATTGATGTGAAACGTTTACCACTCGCAGACTTTGTTCCTCACTCAGATCAGATCGTACTGGCAGTTGATAGCAGTCTTCTCCCCTGTGTTATCTATAATGGTAGTGGTGCACGACTTTTCGGTTTGGCCGTCCCTACTCACGCTTCCTTAGGAATTAGTTGTGGCTGCTGGTGACATTCTTCATCTATGTGATCCGCTCACCCGGAGCAACTATATGTCAGAGAAGATGCATTTCTCTTGCAGGCGAAATGCGCTAACTCGTATTTTACAAATTTCCACCTTATGAACTGGTAGTTTACTAAACCGCTAGCTAAATGGCTGAGCTTCAAACCTACAAACGATAAAATATCGCTAACTAGCATTTCATGGTAGGATACACCCCATCGGAGCAGGAGAGTGTTTGATGCCCTGGAGGAGCTCTTCGGGTTCCGCATTGCGAGTCTGGGGTAAGCAGAGGCCACTGGCATTAGCCTAGATTTGTCGCCATATTCTCTGGATCTGAACACATGCGACTGCTCTATGTGGGGCTATATTAAAGACGTGTATACAGCAATAACTCCAGAACCATTGCTGAACTGAAAACAGCCATTCAGGAAATCATCGACCGCATCGGTGTTCCGACACTTCAGCGGGTCATGCAGAATTTTGTTACTCGTCTGAGCCACATCATCGCCAATGATGGCAGGCATATCCAACATGTCCCAGCCTAAATCCGAATACCTGTAGTGACGTTTCCATGTTTAATAAAGTGTCTGCGCGCTGTAGTTTGTAACTAATTTACGTTTTTTTTCATATAGTTCAATAATTCTCACCCCGTGTTAGCAATAAAAGCGAGCTAGGTAAGGCGCCATTGACGTAGATTCTTTAAAACCGAACTGGGATTCCATTTGGACGTGGCATCTTATTCGCTTTCCACTCTTTCAGTTGCTTCTCTGTGCCAGAGATACTCATTTCCATGAACTCCATACGGTTGTCAGTGGAACGGTCAAATGACAGTGTACCTCTAGGGTCCCCCTGCATGAATGGTTTTAAAAGAGAAATTTAATATTTCTGCTGTGTTCTGTTGCCACCGCACTCTGGTCGGCGAGTGACTGGGTAGAAGACTTTCACTCAGTTTCTAATTTTACGTGCGAGCATAATTTTCTGGGTCTCGGCAAGATTTTATGCTAAGGTATGATTGTAGAAGTTGTCGTACGTACGGAGGTAGCCCACTGCCGGTTGGAAACACCTGCTGTTTTGTCAGGACGCAGACCGCAGACTATGTGGCGTCAGTGGACGCAATAAAACACTATTCAAGGTTATTTCATTTACGAGTATTGTCGAGAGTACGAGTCGTTGCCGTGTCTTCTACGACGGCTGTGACTACATAATCCGAAGAGGAATCTGCAGAAT
Organism: Schistocerca gregaria; assembly: GCF_023897955.1. NCBI lineage: Eukaryota > Metazoa > Arthropoda > Insecta > Orthoptera > Acrididae > Schistocerca > Schistocerca gregaria. The sequence continues at coordinate 54,565,234 of NC_064927.1, forward strand.
CCCACAGCGGATTCTCTGCTGCAGAGGACGCTGCACCGGCTCGGAGCGGAAATCGATGACACTGCGGTGTGGCGGTCTACCATCAGCTTGAGGGACAGCTGTGCCTTGTCGCTAGTCCTGTTTCGAGATGGCGGTGATGGCAACATGTGTTTCGATTCAAACGCCGTTTCGGGAAATACTCAATCCCTCCTAGATCATTGCCCCTATTGTCCCCTTTCCAGAATGTCCTCGAATGTCATGCAGAATTGCTGTTATATTGTATTCCAGACGTGCCAGAACAACGTATTAAGGAGGTGGTCATTAGGCTCATGAGCGTGTTTTAAAATTACGCACGTGGCAGGTGTTCCTGGTCTGAATTCTGGAATTTTTGGTGCCTGTTCTTTGGAGAAAGAATTTCCGGAAATCGTGTTTAGTAACTCTGTTTTAGTTGTGCTGTGGTCAATAACATAACTGTTACTGTAATGCAGTGAAGTTGTGGTGCCTTCTCACTGGTATACTTTACATACAATAGGGGCCTCTTTGGAGGTACGGCCTAATTTGCAGTGATCGTTTTGTCGTGGAAATTATTGAATGAACCTCTCCTCGAAGTCTGCAGTACAAGTTTGCAGATACGGCTGTAACCAGTCGCCTTACGGGAAGATACAATTTCGATATTACCATTACTGATATCAATTCGCATAGCCACCCAGCGTCAAACAGTTCAGTGCTTGTTAGCATTAATTAGTTGTGTCACTCGATTCCATAGCATTATCAAATCATTTTTGAAAACATTCTTTACGTTTTTCAGTGATCTTATTTAAACAGCAGAGCATGTGCTTTGCCACAAATAACAACCATCACGTGCTTTACAAGATAGTCTGTTACATTTCTGAATTGTTAGTGTCATTAGCTGAACCCTAGCTTTGACTGGCCTTAATAATTCAGAAACGTAACAGGATGTCTTTTAAAGCTACTTTCAGGAACCTCACCTGAGACATAACGCTTCCCGCTTTGCCCCGACCTGCCTCTATACAGAGGGTTTCCAGCTGATGCTGTGACTTTTGTCACGGCTCCCGAACCCAAGGTCCTCGGCGGTACTTTAGGGGCAACCACCACATATTGTATAAAGCGTGGATAGTGACCAGGATGTAGCTATGTCTGTTAGCCGAAAAATAATTAATGACAAGAACTGCGCCAGCTAGAATGGAGAGATAACTTATCTTTATTTCTGACGAAACATCCACCAGCAATACGAGTCCAAGAAATATCCCACAGTAAACCGTGTACTGAGCCTGGTCGAACACAATAGCAAAAATGACAGTGCAATGGCTGCGCTATAAACTCCACGAAAGGCTAGCAATAGACAATGGAGCTCCTCCTTATATGCAAAAGGCAGAGGGCGCTGCGGACCCGAGCTCAGCCATGGCGCGGCCTCTTCCGTCGGCGGTAACGCCCTGAGACGCCGACGGACGGACAGGAACTGTGGCCAGCGGTGCCACGGTCAGGGCGAGCGAGCGCCAGTTGGTTGGTTGGTGGGTTCGTTGGGTCCGCGGATACAACAGTGACTCCGTAGCTTCACATGATATCCTGGAAAAGCACTCACTCCATCTGTGGCAACGTATCTGTAGTGTTGTTCAATTAACATATATTGTGGTGCCAACGCCAGACACCACACTTGCTAGGTGATAGCCTTTAAATCGGCCGCGGTCCGTTAGCATACGTCGGACCCGCGTGTCGCCACTATCAGTGATTGCAGACCGAGCGCCGGCACACGGCAGGTCTAGAGAGACTCCCTAGCACTCGCCCCAGTCGTATAGCCGACTTTGCCAGCGATGGTTCACTGACTACATACGCTCTCATTTGCCGAGACGACAGTTTAGCATAGCCTACAGCTACGTCATTTTCTACGACCTATCAAGGTGACATATTCAGCTACTATGTCTTCTGGACAGATAATATTGTGAATCATGTATCGTCAAGAGCGACGTTCATCATTAATGGATTAAAGTTAAGTATCAAACTAATTACGTCCGCTTTCTGAATTCTAATTCCTTGTCAGGTTCCAGACTTCACGTCAGTTTAGTTCTTACCTCCTCAAGCCAGCCTGCGTGAGCTAAAACGCGCGCATTTCGGCCTCCTCTAGTAACACGGTGTTGGCTCTTCTGCCAACGCAACGTATATAATGTTCATTATATCGGTTTGTGCACCATGAGTAATACTATGCAATCAAATAACAACAGCTCTTACACTGTTGTGATCTATTACCAAGGGATGTAGTATCTGATGATAAGTCGCTAGGCAGCTTTGGTAATGAGAAAATAAAAAATCTATCTTCACGCATAGCATATCTAAAAACCTTTATTAGTGTCAACGTTCGAGCTCCATAATGGACAAAAATTTTGGTGTGCAGTAAATCCCGAGCATCTGTAAACCACCTATCTGTATTTGGAAATCTCGCATTATTTTGAATCTACATCTACATGACTACTCTGCAATTCACATTTAACTGCTTGGCAGAGGGTTGATCTAACCACAATCATACTATCTCTCTACGATTCCACACCCGAACAGCGCGCGGGAAAAAGGAACACTCAAACCTTTCTGTTCGACCGCTTTGTGGCAGGTGATGAACGGCGCGCCAGATATAAACCGGGACAGCCCGGACCCCCGGGAATTTCCTGTCCGCAGCTCCGCCTCTGCCACGCAGGGGCCTTCAGAAAAAGCGACGCGACGCCCGCTGTACCGCCGCCAGTTCGCCTCCCGGTGAGGCAGGCCTTACTATATTCGACGCCAAATTGGGTGACCTGCGCACCGGATGGGGATGAAATGACGATGAAGACAACACAACACTCAGTCCCTGAGCGGAGAAAATCCCCCACCCAGCCGGGAATCGAACTCTGGCCCGTAGGACGGCAATCTGTCACGCTGATCACTCAGCTATCAGCTAGATAGCGTGTAAGTCACAAGGGAGTCTTGAAAAAAGTTTAAAGAATTAGGACCCAAAACTACTTTATGGAGCATTCTGGGTTCCTCTGACTGTATACTTCAACACCATTTGAAACTCCAATAGTGTACGAATTTAAGCCTGTACGAAACATTTTTTGCGATTAATAAGTATAAGAAAATTATATGATATTAACATTTAAATTTATCAAGATTATCTCTGTATGTGTGTGCGTACAAAAATGGCTCTGAGCACTATGGGGCTTAACTTCTGAAGTCATCAGTCCCCTACAACTTAGAACTACTTAAACCTAACTCATCTAAGGACATCACTCACATAAATGCCCGAGGCAGGATTCGAACGTGCGACCGTAGCGGTTGCGCGGTTCCAGACTATAGCGCCTAAAACCGCTCGGCCATCCCGGCCGGCTATGAGTGTGTGTGTGTGTGTCTTATGCATTGATATTATGTGTTGTATATCCGTTAAAAGCATCTGATAAACTGCTTGACACTAGGTTTTCTACGACGTTGTAGTGGTAAAGTTGATAAAAAAATGGTTAAAATGGCTCTGAGCACTATGGGACTCAACTGATGTGGTCATCAGTCCCCTAGAACTAATTAAACCTAACTAACCTAAGGACATCACACACATCCATGCCCGAAGCAGGATTCGAACCTGCTACCGTAGCAGCACCGTGGCTCCGGACTGGAGCGCGTAGAACCGCACGACCACCGCCACCAGCCAAAGTTGATCAAATTAGAATAAATCTTGTAAAAAGGAAACAGTATTGATGAACTCTCTTGAACCCTTTTTGGAACAGTTCTTCTTGAAATATGCACGGCCTGTAAATACCTGCGTATTACTATACCCACGATGGACTGTAAATGATTGTCGCACGACGTTGCTTTGTCAGCCGTCTGCCTCCAGGCCACCACTTCTATAAACTTACAGCAGAACCAAGCAGATTCATGTTGTCTAGCCCGCTCCTTCATCACTCGTACTAGTAGCAACACAATTCATTAAGGCTCGGAGTGCTATCTTTTTAGTGAATAATATAAGTGGATTTGATTTACTGACACGTTAGTAAATACTGAATATCATTAATTGTTTCCAGATTGAAATTTTGACTCTGCAGCGGAGTGTTCGCTGATATGAAATTTCCTGACAGATTAAAGCTGTGTGCCGGACCGAGACTCGAACTCGGGATCTTTGCCTTTCGGGGGCAAGTGCAAGTGGTAGAGCACTTGCCTGCGAAAGGCAAAGGTCCCGCATTTGAGTTTCTGCCAGAAAGTTTCATTGATTGTTACTGCACAAGTGCTTTTAGCATGAGTAATTAGCTGAGCGTGGATATATTCGTTCGAAGGTGTCACTTTTTACCAGATAAGAGTCAAACAATGGAAGCTGCTTTCCAAAATATTTTCGGGGCGGGCACCACATGTCCCTCTTGCAGCGCTATAACGATCATGTTTGCTGCTAGCAGTGTGTAGTACCTTGAATACCTTGTAGGGGTATAGTTATCCTGATGTTACAAACAAACAGTAGTGATAGACTTTAGTGATTAATTTTCTACACGTAACGTCTTACTCCACGCTTTGGACGGCCTAATGTCATGTCCGCAATTCTAATTTAATCAATTTTTTTTTTCATACAAACGTCGGGCAAACAGAAACGGTAAAACATTTAGAATATATAGAAGAAGTATTAAAGAAAATGGGTAAGAAAAATTTGACACAGATTTCAGGATACCCAAAATACGCTGACGGGATAATGTCGCAACACCAAAAAATAATATATGTAGAGTAATGAAATATCGGAAACACATTTGTCCAGATAAGATATTTAACTGATGAACATTGCAAATCCTCAATTAATGTAAGCGCGATATACGCTACAGTAAATGCAAAATGTTGGTACATTAACAACTTGTGCAACCGCCGGGATGGTGAATGCAGGCATGCAAACGTTAGTGCATTGCATTAAACAGGTGCCGGAATTCAGTTCGTGAGATAGAGTTCCACGGATGTTGCACTTGATCGGTCAATAAAGGGATGGTTAAAGCTGGTTGTGTATGACGCTGGAGTTGTCTTCCGATGATGTTCCATACGTGCTCCATTTGAGACAGATCTGGTGATCGACCAGACCAGGGCAACATCTAGACACTCTGTGGAGCAGTATTTGAGGGAGCGTTATACTTTCAGAAAACAACCCATTGAATGCTGATCATGAATGGCACGCCGGCCGGAGTGGTGTGTGATGTCCTTAGGTTAGTTAGGTTTAAGTAGTTCTAAGTTCTAGGGGATTGATGACCTCAGAAGTTAAGTCCCATAGTGCTCAGAGCCATTTGAATGGCACTAAAACAGGCCAAATAGCCAGACTGGCACACAAATCTGTAGTGAAAGTGCGCCGGACAAGCATGAGAGTGCCCTGTTGCCATGCGAAATCACACCCCAGGCGATAATTCCAGGTGGTCCAGTGAGTCTTGCACGCAGGAAGGATGTTTGCAGATCCCCAACTGCCCTTCTTCTAGCCAACACAAAGTCATCGCTGATACCGAGACAGAAACCAGTTTCATAAGAGAACACAACAGGCGCCCACGCTGTCCTCCAATTAGCTCTCACTTGACACCATTGAAGTCGCAAATGACAGTGGTTTGGAGTCAGGCGCCTGGCTCGGAGCATTCCATGAAGTAACAGATTTGTAACAGCCAACTGGAATTCAGACTGCTGCTGTAGATGCAGTACGATGCGCCAGCACACGGTTCTCTTCCATCTCGGTAGGGGCACGTGGCAGTCCGGAGCCCGTCTTCTTGCGACCGCACATTCCCGTGACCACAAGCGGCTGTATTTACGCCAAGTCCTTTTGCAGTATCGCAGAAGGAACATCCAGTTTGTAGCTCTGCTACACGATATCTTTCACACTCAGTGAGGTGTTGATAATGTCGTGTTTGTTACTGTAAAGGCATTCTTGACTGTCATCAACTCACCACGTACAGAGGTAACTAACGCTTATGATCGTTCAGCGTGTATTTAAAACAAACCTGATTTGTACCCTCATACCGGCAACTGGCACGAAATATAAACAGACATCGTCTTCCAGAAGTAGAGACATGCCTACCAACTTCCGTTTACGTCGTACAACTCCTTCTTGGTGTTTAGATTTTTTCCGTCAGTTTAGAAATGCTGTAAGGAATAAATAAATGTTTACAACAAAATTGTAAGTGAAGAATCTGTGGTCTGCAATACCTGGGGATACCAGACGCCCTACACACAAGTAAAGATCTATTAATTAAATATAATTCAAAAATGGTTCAAATGGCTCTGAGCACTATGGGACTTAACATCCTAGGTCATCAGTCCCCTAGAACTTAGAACTACTTAAATCTAACTAACCTAAGGACATCACACAACACGAGCCATCACGAGGCAGAGAAAATCCCTGACCCCGCCGGGAATCGGACCCGGGAACGCGGGCGTGGGAAGCGAGAACGCTACCGCACGACCACGAGATGCTGGCTAAATATAATTTAGCCACACTAGAAATACTTCAGAGAAGAACAGTAAGGAAAACTGGTGGTCCAACAGAAACCAAAACCGCCGGGAAATTAGAAAACAATGACGAAATATAAGATATGACAAAAAGTAACAAAGATAATAAGAAAAACAAGAATTATGTTTTTGGGACATTTGTGCAAGATGAGTTACAAGCGGCTGACAAAACACGTTTTTGGATATCTCTCGGAAAGCATAGTGCATCCGAGAAGCTCAAAAGGTCTGGGAATACGCAATTAAAATTAGAAGATAATTTAGGAACGAACGTGTTAAATGTAAAATGATTCCAAGCAGTACGACACCAAGTGTGGTCTGAAGCAATAAAATACCATACATTATGGAATATATGGCTGGGTAGCCTTTTCTTCTCGGATTTGCTCCTGGAGCCTAAAATCAATATGACTCGATATTTTGGTGATCCATCTCTCCGCCATCCTCAGGAGAGGCGCTGCTGCTACATTAAACCTTCTTAACACGTGTCTGCTTCTGTTTATGCTTACGAACACGGACAGGCCTGGGACTGTATATTCCATCTGCTGCCTTGGATAAGGAGACGACTTAAATATTTGCTGCTCAAAGCGAATGTCACGACCTTGCTATGCACTCACGACGCACACTACAAGACTGCCGTTCTCTCTCTCTCTCTCTCTCTCTCTCTCTCTCTCTCTCTCTCTGTGTGTGTGTTTGTGTGTGTGTGTGTGTGTGCTTGTGTCTTTGCATGTCTACGAGACAGTGTGCCTTACTGTATGTCCACTTCTGTTATTTCAAAGGAACCTTGCGTCCCGTGAAGCTTAATAGACTCAGTGAACTTCAATATTTAGTAAGTCGGAGGTTGTACTACTAGAGTAAACCACTTGATATTCATCCTCGAAACCAAACGTGTCACGACATTGCGAGCTTTTGTTCGGGCTTGTTATGCTCTCATCTTGCAGCTGAAACTCACTACTTGCCCGCCTTTGCTTTCACATGCATAATTTTTGTAAAAAGGTAATGTCTTCGCAGTTTTTTTTTGGTATTCGTACATCTTTCGGCGAATGTTTACATTATAATTTGCCATCTTACATATACACTGGTGTGCAAAACTCGAGTACAAAACGAACTTTCTTAGGAGGTATCGGCGTTAAGTAACACATCACAGTGAAACTAGGACAAGACTTAGAAAGAACTGCTGCAGTATAGTACAGAAGGTAACTGAAAGAAACATGCAATGGGACTCAGCTGTGCTGTGGCTCGCGTTGGTACTGTTTGTAGGTTCCCGCCCTCTGTTGGACGCCACATCGTATCCTTTAGTTGACATGCTTTCAGTTATTTGTCTTTTTCTTGTCTTGACTGGCACCATCCGTTTCGCAAGCGTTGCCTGTCCGCTAGTGGCAGCAGCGGCGGTTATCGATATATAGTAACTGGGGCGACGTCGTTGTTTTTCCGCGTCGTGTGAGTGTGGTAGTTCGGTTGGGGACTCAGGAGCAGCTAGATCCACGCACGGGCAGAACACGTAGGGACCGCTGCCGGTATGCATAGACTGCCGGATGGAGGGGCTGTGGTCACGAAGGTGTACGACCTCGTCGTAAGCCGGATATAGCAAGCTTTAAGATGAGTGCGTTTCAATCCTAGTAGAGAGGAATCAGTCACCCGTTCAAATATGGTTCAAATGGCTCTGAGCACTATGGGACATCACATCACCTAAGGACGTCAGACACATGCATGCGCAAGGCAGGATTCGAACCTGCGGTCGTAGCGGTCGCGCGGTTCCAGACCAAAGCGCCTGGAACCGCTCGGCCACATCAGCCAACCAGTCACCCGTGTGGGCCCGTAGTACATATGTGATGTTGTGACAGATTATCATAGCGCCCTCATGTGCATTTCGGTGGATCTGCGTACCGCTTAGTACTTGAACACGCTACTGTGTTAAAAGCACTTGGCTCAGTGACAGTGTGGTTACTCAACTGTGAATTAATAAAGCAGTGAAGAGATTTGTTTTATTCTGCCAACCATCGTCAGAGTTCTCACAGTGAGTTCAGTGTGCATTTGTGTGCTCAGGCCCACCGAACTGCACATGATAGCGCGATGACAATTTGTCACAACGTCACATATGTGCTGCGGGGCTGACTGGCCGGCCGATGTGGCCGAGCAGTTCTAGGCGCTTCAGTCTGGAACCGCGCGACCGCTACGGTCGCAGGTTCGAATCCTGCCTCGGGCGTGGATGTGTGTGATGTCATTAGGTTAGTTAGGTTTAAGTAGTTCTAAGTACTAGGGGACTGTTGACCTTAGATGTTGTCCCATAGTGCTCGGAGCCATTTTTTTGTCTTTGGCCTTGATCGATTTCATTTTGGGACATGATATTATTGGTAAAACTGGTGTTCTCTTGGATTATTCGGGTTACACCCTTTTCTTCAAGTTCGCATCTGGTCAGAAATTTTGGTTCTGTGAGTATACTAAACGTAAGGTGCATCGAGATGTACGAATGCTGTGTGTTGATGCTAAGGTTAGTGAGTTTGATCTCACCCATCTTTCTTCCCAGTAGGCCTCTGAACTAGGGAGTTTGTTGGAGAGGTTACCAGAGTTTCTCTGTGATAGACGGGGGTTACTAATGTGGTTGTCAACCATATTCGTCTCTCTGACCATGTTTCAGGCAGAACCCATGGCGTCTCTCACTGCCTATGAAGTTTATACTAAGGGGAAAGATGTCCAAAGTGCTTGAGAAGGGAGTTATTAGGCCTTATTCATCCGCTTATGCCTCCCCTATATTCCTCGTTCCTAATGACCAGGGGTGTAACTTTCGGTCTGTTGTTGACTACCGTCGCCTAAACAAGAAGGTTGCTCCTGAATCGGTTCCTTTACATCTTCATAACTCTTGTTATATATTGCGATTAGACCTTTTTTGTCGTATACAGTTGTTTGAGACATACAATATTCGGTGTTGTAGATATTGCAAATGGACTGAGACGGCATTTCAATATGCACGTCCATATCGCCCTATTCCAAGACTAGGGATGAGTACATTTTTTCTCGCATAACGATAAACATAGTGATAGTTTCTGCTGGAAAAAGCAGCAAAGGCTTAATGAGTTTTTATAGGAACTTGCACCCGTGGTATAGGGGTAGCGTCTTTGATTCATAATCAAAACGTCTTCGGTCCCGGGTTTTATCCCCGCCACTGGCTAAATTTTGATAAATAATCAGCACTGGCGGACGAAGACTTCCGGCATAAGCAATCAGCCTCATTCTGCCAACGGCCTTGTCAAAGAGGGCGGAGGAGCGGATAGAGGTTCAGGGCATTCTCTTGCCTAGGAGTGGGAAATTGCCCCTAAAGGCGGAAGAATCAGCAATGATCAACGACATGAGGATGCAAAAGGCAATGGAAACCACTGCATTAAAGACACGTAAGGTGTATCCACAGGACATATGGCCTGTAGTTGAAGAAGTATCATGATGATCTCTCCATTGGCAAAAGATTCCGAAATAGACCCTCATTCTAATCTCCGGGAGGGGACTGCCAAGGGGGAGGTTACCATGAGAAAAAGATTTAATAATCAACGAAAGGATAATGTTCTACCAGTCGGGGAGTGGAATGTCAGAAGCTTGAACGTGGTAGGGAAGCTAGAAAATCTTAAAAGGGAAATGCAAAGGCTCAATCTAAATATAGTAGGGGTCAGTAAAGTGAAGTGGAAAGAAGACAAGGATTTCTGGTCAGATGAGTATCGGGTAATATCAACAGCAGCAGAAAATGGTATAACAGGTGTAGTATTCGTTATGAATAGGAAGGGAGGGCAGAAGGTGTGTTACTGTGAACAGTTCAGTGACCGGGTTGTTCTAATCAGAATCGACAGCAGACCAACAACGACAACGATAGTACAGGTATACATGCCGACGTCGCAAGCTGAAGATGAACAGATAGAGAAAGTGTATGAGGATATTGAAAGGGTGATGCAGTATGTCAAGGGGGACGAAAATGTAATAGTCATGGGCGACTGGAATGCAGTTGTAGAGGAAGGAGTAGAAGAAAACGTTACAGGAGAATATGTGCTTGGGACAAGGAATGAAAGAGGAGATAGACTAATTGAGTTCTGTAACACGTTTCAGCTAGTAATAGCGAATACCCTGCTCAAGAATCACAAGAGGAAGAGGTATACTTGGAAAGGGCGGGAGATTCGGGAAGATTTCAATTAGATTACATCATGGTCAGACAGAGATTCCGAAATCAGATACTGGATTGTAAGGCGTACCCAGGAGCAGATATAGACTCAGATCACAATATAGTAGTGATGAAGAGTAGGCTGAAGTTCAAGACATTAGTCAGGAAGAACCAATACGCTAAGAAGTGCTATACGGAAGTTCTAAGGAATGACGAGATACGTTTGAAGTTCTCTAACGCTATAGATACAGCAATAAGGAATAGCCCAGTAGCCAGCACAGTTGAAGAGGAATGGACATCTCTAAAAAGGGCCATCACAGAGGTTGGGAAGGAAGACATAGGTACAAAGAAGGTAGCTGCAAAGAAACCATGGGTAACAGAAGAAATACTTCAGTTGATTGATGAAAGGAGGAAGTGCAAACATTTTCTGGGAAAATCAGGAATACAGAAATACAAGTCGTTGAGGAATGAAATAAATAGGAACTGCAGGGAAGCTAAGACGAAATGGCTGCAGGAAAAATGTGAAGACATCGAAAAAGATATGATTGTCGGAAGGACAGACTCAGCATACAGGAAAGTCACAGAAGTTGGGAAGGAAAACATAGGTACAAAGAAGGTAGCTGCGATGAAACCATGCGTAACAGAAGAAATACTTCAGTTGGTTGATGAAAGGAGGAAGTGCAAACATGTTCCGGGAAAATCAGAAATACAGAAATACAACTATCCGAGGAATGAAATAAATAGGAAGTGCAGGGAAGCTAAGACGAAATGGCTGCAGGAACGTTGTGAAGACATCTAAAAAGATATGATTGTCGGAAGGACAGACTCAGCATACAGGAAAGTCAAAACAAACGTTAGTGACGTTAAAAGCAACGGTGATAACATTAAGAGTGAAACGGGAATTCCACTGTTAAATGCAGAGGAGAGAGCAGATAGGTGGAAAGAATACATTGAAAGCCTCTATGAGGGTGAAGATTTCTCTGATGTGATAGAAGAAGAAACAGGAGTCGATTTAGAAGAGATTGGGGATCCAGTATTAGAATCGGAATTTAAAAGAGCTTTGGAGGACTTACGGTCAAATAAGGCAGAAGGGATAGATAACATTCCATCAGAATTTCTAAAATCATTAGGGGAAGTGGCAACAAAACAACTATTCACGTTGGTGTGTAGAATATTTGAGTCTGGCGACATACCATCTGACTTTCGGAAAAGCATCATCCACACAATTCCGAAGACGGCAAGAGCTGACAAGTGCGAGAATTATCGCACAATCAGCTTAACAGTTCATTCATCGAAGCTTCTTACAAGAATAATGTACAGAAGAATGGAAAAGAAAATTGATAATGCGCTAGGTGACGATCAGATTGGCTTTAGGAAAAGTAAAGGCACAAGAGAGGCAAGTTTGACGTTACGGCTAATAATGGAGGCAAGGCTAAAGAAAAATCAAGATACGTTCCTACGATTTTCGACCTGGAAAAAGCGTTCGACAGTATAAAATGGTGCAAACTGGTCGAGATTCTGAAAAAAAGTAGGGGCAAGCTATAGGTAGAGACGGGTCATATACAATATGTACAAAAACCAAGAGGGAATAATAAGAGTGGACGATCAAGAACGAAGTGCTCGTATTAAGAAGGCAGTAAGACAAGGCTGTAGCCTTTCGCCCATACTCTTCAATCTGTACATCGAGGAAGCAATAATGGAAATAAAAGAAAGGTTCAAGAGTGGAATTAAAATACAAGGTGAAAGGATATCAATGATACGATTCGCTGATGACATTGCTATCCTGAGTGAAAGTGAAAAAGAATGAAATGATCTGCTGAACGGAATGAAGAGTCTAATGAGTACACAGTATGGTTTGAGAGTAAATCGGAAAAAGACGAAGGAAATGAGAAGTAGTAGAAATGAGAACAGCGAGAAACTTAACATCAGGATTGATGGTCACGAAGTCAATGAAGTTAAGGAATCTTCTATCTAGGCAGTAAAATAACCGATGACTGATGGAGCAAGGAGGACATCAAAAGCAGACTTGCTATGGGAAAAAGGCATTTCTGGCCAAGAGAAGTCTACTAATATCAAATACCGGCCTTAATTTGAGGAAGAAATTTCTGAGGATGTACGTCTGGAGTACAGCATTGCATAGTAGTGAAACATGGACTGTGGGAAAACCGGAACAGAAGAGAATCGAAGCATTTCAGATGTGGTGGTATAGACGAATGTTGAAAATTAGGTGGACTCATATGGTAAGGAATGAGGAGGTTCTACGCAGAATCGGAGAGGAAAGGAATATGTGGAAAACACTGATAATGAGAAGGGACAGGATGATAGGACATCTGCTAAGGCATGAGGGAATGACTTCCATGGTTCTAGAGGGAGCTGTAGAGGGCAAAAACTGTAGAGGAAGACAGAGATTGGAATACGTCAAGCAAATAATTAAGGACGTAGGTTGCAAGCAGAGGCGTAAATTTGTTGGTTCACCAGCTTGCGTCCAGTGTAAACTCCACCGACCTTGGCTAACCTTTTGCTGAACTTGTCACGAAACTAACCATTTTAAAATAGACTTAATTGTCATCCTGAATATTACCGAACTTTGAACTAGAATCGGATGATTTATCATAGTACTGGCCAAAATCATGACGTAGTCGTAATAATAATTTTGTAAAGAAACTTTCAGTTAAATTTTACCATTCTTATGTTTAGGATTATTTCACTTTCTGAGGACGAGATGCGTTCGTTTGACAACTGTCATAAATATTGTCACACCGTAAATTCTGTAAATGCATGTATTCTTCTGATAAGATTGTAACATTAAACCAGAAATGTTTACAACAGTTGTTCTTCTGACCTCAAAACCTTACAAATTCACTGAGGATATTAAGAACAAGCACGTTTGTGGTTACGCTCAAAATGAAAATGATAACGCTTGTTTAACATGGTCAGTCCTGGCTTGTGAAAAAAATTACACAAAAGATCTGCAGTGTACACTCAGTACGGACTAGGTCTCAACATTCGTGAATATTATAACTTAGACTGTAGCAAGTCCCCTGTAAAGGTTCGGGACATACATAAATTTGAAGTTCCAATATCCCAGAATATCGGTTACGTTTATGGGTTGAAGAACAATCAGGAAAGAAAGCCAGATGAGCAGGACAAGCATACTGTAGCTGGACCACTCCATTTTCTAAATATGCAGGTTAATGTAATCTTCATGTAAACATGCTGCTCTTCTGTGAATGTGATAATCATCATTATTTATGGCTCAAAGACATGTCGTTCCTCCTTTACAGCCAATTGTCGAGACATAAAGACAAGAAACACATTAGCTTTATAACATTTTTAGAGGTTGTTTTACACATTGTTTCTGACAATCTGTAGCAGCATAAGTCCTGAAACAGTAACTGTAAAAAAATAACTATAAAGTTATTTTTTAACTAATTAGTCCCGATTTTTGATTTTGACATTTATTATAATCTCAAATTAATTAAAAGCATCTTGACAAATCTGAAACAAATTGTAATATACTTACAATAATGAAATAAATCATGCACAACACGCTACATGCTTTCTATCTAAAATCCAAAACCAGACTGACTCCTATGCCAATATGGCTACCCCTATATACACTCCTGGAAATTGAAATAAGAACACCGTGAATTCATTGTCCCAGGAAGGGGAACCTTATTGACACATTCCTGGGGTCAGATACATCACATGATCACACTGACAGAACCACAGGCACATAGACACAGGCAACAGAGCATGCACAATGTCGGCACTAGTACAGTGTATATCCACCTTTCGCAGCAATGCAGGCTGCTATTCTCCCATGGAGACGATCGTAGAGATGATGGATGTAGTCCTGTGGAACGGCTTGCCATGCCATTTCAACCTGGCGCCTCAGTTGGACCAGCGTTCGTGCTGGACGTGCAGACCGCGTGAGACGACGCTTCATCCAGTCCCAAACATGCTCAATGGGGGACAGATACGGAGATCTTGCTGGCCAGGGTAGTTGACTTACACCTTCTAGAGCACGTTGGGGGGCACGGGATACATGCGGACGTGCATTGTCCTGTTGGAACAGCAAGTTCCCTTGCCGGTCTAGGAATGGTAGAACGATGGGTTCGATGACGGTTTGGATGTACCGTGCACTATTCAGTGTCCCCTCGACGATCACCAGAGGTGTACGGCCAGTGTAGGAGATCGCTCCCCACACCATGATGCCGGGTATTGGCCCTGTGTGCCTCGGTCGTATGCAGTCCTGATTGTGGCGCTCACCTGCACGGCGCCAAACACGCATACGACCATCATTGGCACCAAGGCAGAAGCGACTCTCATCGCTGAAGACGACACGTCTCCATTCGTCTGCACGATGTTGGGGCGTGAGCGGAAGACGGCCTAACGGTGTGCGGGACCGTAGCCCAGCTTCATGGAGACGGTTGCGAATGGTCCTCGCCGATACCCCAGGAGCAACAGTGTCCCTAATTTGCTGGGAAGTGGCGGTGCGGTCTTCCTACGGCACTGCGTAGGATCCTACGGTCTTGGCGTGCATCCATGCGTCGCAGCGGTCCGGTCCCAGGTCGACGGGCACGTGCACCTTCCGCCGACCACTGGCGACAACATCGATGTACTGTGGAGACCTCACGCCCTACGTGTTGAGCAATTCGGCGGTACGTCCAGCCGGCCTCCCGCATGCCCACTATACGCCCTCGCTCAAAGTCCGTCAACTGCACATACGGTTCACGTCCACGCTGTCGCGGCATGCTACCAGTGTTAAAGACTGCGATGGAGCTCCGTATGCCACGGCAAACAGGCTGACACTGTCGGCGGCGGTGCACAAATGCTGCGCAGCTCGCGCCATTCGACGGCCAACACCGTGGTTCCTAGTGTGTCCGCTGTGCCGTGCGTGTGATCATTGCTTGTACAGCCCTCTCGCAGTGTCCGGGGCAAGTATGGTGGGTCTGACACTCCGGTGTCAATGTGTTCTTTTTTCCATTTCCAGGAGTGTATATACATATTAATTAGGACTCTAAACAATACTTAGGATATACATATATATATATATATATATATATATATATATATATATATATATATCAGCATTGTTTATAATCTTATTTAAGAATTAAAAACTTTCGTCCTACAACAAATGTCACATTTTAAATATTATCTAGATTCTTATACAGGGTAAGTAGCGTAAGACGTAACTCCGCCTTCACTCCGGGGCCGATTGCACGTGTCGGCATGCGGTTACATGCGTAACATCACTATACGCGTCTTTTCCACACCATTCGAATGATGGTAAAAAAAAAAAAAGTATAGCGTCCCATTTAAAAACATCTACTTGCCTCATTACCTCGGTCAATATAAACGTTGTGATTATTGTGCATGTTTCAAAGCATGTGCCCGATAGTTGGCTATGATTCGCCGAACACCGCTTGTCGATACGTGCAATCGACCCCGGAAAAAAGGAGGTGTTACGTCTTACGCGACTCTCCCTGTACAAACACATGAGTGAACTCTAATATTTATATCTACATCTACACCTATATTTATACTCCCCAAGCCACCCAACGGTGTGTGCCGGAGGGCACTTTACGTACCACTGTCATTACATCCCTTTTCTGTTCCAGTCGCGGTATAGTTTGCGGGAAGAACGACTGCCGGAAAGCCTCCGTGCGCGCTCGAATCTCTCTAATTTTACATTCGTGATCTCCTCGGGAGGTATAAGTAGGGGGAAGCAATATATTTCTCATCCAGAAACACACCCTCTCGAAACCTGGACAGCAAGCTACACCACGATGCAGAGCGCCTCTCTTGCAGACTCTGCCACCTGAGTTTGCTAAACATCTCCGAAACGCTATCACGCTTACCAAATAACCCTGTGACGAAACGCGCCGCTCCTCTTTGGATCTTCTCCGTCAACCCGATCTGGTACGGATCCCACACTAATGAGCAATACTCAAGTATAGGTCGAACTAGTGTTTTGTAAGCCATCTCCTTTGCTGATGGACTACATTTTCTAAGGACTCTCCCAATGAATCTCAACCTGGCACCCGCCTTACCAACAATTAATTTCATATGATCATTATACTTCAAATCGTTCCGCACGCATACTCTCAGATATTTTACAGAAGTAAATTCTACCAGTGTTTGTTCCGCTATCATATAATCATACAATAAAGGATCCTTCTTTCTATGTATTCGCAATACATTACGTTTATCTATGTTAAGGGTCAGTTGCCACTCCCTGCACCAAGTGCCTATGCGTTGCAGATCTTCCTGCATTTCGCTGCAATTTTCTAATGCTGCAACTTCTCTGTATACTACAGCATCATCCGCGAAAAGCCGCATGGAACTTCCGACACTATCTACTACGTCAATAATATATATTGTGAAAAGCAATGGCTCCATAACACTCCCCTGTGACCTGCCAGAGATTACTTTAACGTCTGTAGACGTCTCTCCATTGAGAACAGCATGCTGTGTTGAAGTAAGTATAAACGCTTAGGTATCAAATTTTAACAAAACACTTGTTATATTTACTAATTACAGGAGATTCATATCATATAAAATGTTCCTACCAATTAACAGACTTTTACACATTAGTGGAATTAAGATGCCGTAATCATTTCCTTCGTAACTTCTTCACAAGTACATATTTCCATACACCTCTATGTCAGAAACTACTGTTTACAGTTAAAATTTTAGTGTTTTTATTAGTTTTAATTGGACTGTTACGTTTCAGCTTCAAGTGTCTAAATAACTTTACAGAAGAAAAGGACTGTGAATCCAAGGAACTGGCATATGTTGTTATATCTGCAGAAGTTCATTAAATTCAAGAACGCTCACCACCAGGAACAATGCCCATTTGGAATACTCTCTTCCAAATTCTAAAGGTGGCAGGGGTAAAATACAGGGAGCGAATGGCTATTTACAGTTTGTACAGAAACTAGATGGCAGTTATAAGAGTCGAGGGACATGAAAGGGAAGCAGTGGTTGGGAAGGGAGTGAGACAGGGTTGTAGCCTCTCCCCGATGTTATTCAATCTGTATATTGAGCAAGCAGTAAAGGAAACAAGAGAAAAATTTGGAGTAGGTATAAAAATCCAGGGAGAAGAAAGAAAAACTTTGAGGTTTGCCGATGTCAGAGACAGCAAAGGACTTGGAAGAGCCGTTGAACGGAATGGACAGTGTCTTGAAAGGAGGATATAAGATGAACATCAACAAAAGCAAAACAAGGATAATGGAATGTAGTCGAATTAAGTTGGCTGAAGCTGAGAGAATTAGATTAGGAAATGAGACACTTACAGTAGTAAAGGAGTTTTGCTATTTAGGGAACAAAATAACTGATGATGCTCGAAGTAGAGAGGATATAAAATGTAGACTGGGAATGGCACAGAAAGTATTTCTGAAGAAGAGAAATTTGTTAACATAGAGCACAGGTTTAAGTGTCAAGAAGTCGTTCCTGAAAGTATTTGTGTGGAGTGTAGCCATGTATGGAAGTGAAACATGGACAATAAATAGTTTGGGCAAGAAGAGAATAGAAGCTTTCGAAATGTGGTGCTACAGAAGAATGTGGAAGATTAGGTGGGTACATCACATAACTAATGAGGAGGTATTGAACAGGATTGGGGAGAAGATAAGTTTGTGCCACAACTTGACTAGAAGAAGGGATCGGTTGGTAGGACATGTCCTGAGGCATCAAGGGATCACAAATTTAGCATTGGAGGGCAGTGTGGAGGATAAAAATCGCAGAGGGAGACCAAGAAATTAATACACTAAGCAGATTCAGAAGGATGTAGGTTGCAGTAGGTACTGGGAGATGAAGGAGCTTGCACAGGATAGATTAGCATGGAGAGCTGCATAAAACCAGTCTCAGGACTGAAGACCACAAAAGCAACAGCAACATTTGCTAAACATCACAGACCAAGTGTGGCAATGACAAAGAAATTTGTTTGTTACATTATCAAAATTAAACAATGGGCAGGTCTAAAATATAAAATTAAAATTACTGGAATCTCAGGCAAGTGATACAGAATTTCCTTTTCTAAATGTCATGCCATATATAGGTCTTACATTAAGTTCAAGGACATATTTCATATCACAAAATGTTACAACATTTTATATAAACCAAAGATTATTGCATTAGGTTTCATGTGACAGCACATCATAGCATATGTCAATACATCTGTAGTTCCAATTTTGTGACTGTAAATTGTACATTAATTATAATAGTGCATTTCTTTTAAAAAGAAAAGAGCATTAATAATAAGTGATTGCTGAGAACAGTATATCATTGTATTAAGTATACTCAGAAAATATTACAAGCAGCAGTGCATATGAATAAATAGTCAAAGTTTGAAATTACATTGATAATAGGTTATTATAAACGAGTATATTGCACGTAAAAGTATATCATTGTATTGAGTATAGACAGACCAGATTAAAAAGGTGATTATAGTATGCACCATATCATGTATAGGTAAGTGTCAAGCAGTTTACAAGAAACAGTGATTGTTAGCCTTTCCAGAGATCTATTTTCATGTAAACTGTTGAAATGTTCATAAATATTATGACTGTACCACTTGTAGCACCTCTTTTCTTTACAGGTCAAACTCCAACTTTAGAACAACTGAGCTGACATGAATATTACAGGTCAGGAAACCACAAAGATGGCTAAAGGGATTTGCCCACAATAAATGCGAAAGGCACCTTGTTCTCATAGCTTGAAAGTCGTCATCCCAAATTTTTCAGCATATTCTTTTATAGATAGAGCCATCATGGCCACATGCCACTGTACACTCAAATTTACATTGTCAAATTAAATATCAGCAGGTTACTTCCAGAACACACACTGCTCAACAGCAAGCTGACAGATTTCTCGTTCTTCATCACCACATTAAACATGCTGTAGCAACATCTGATCAGACAGTAATTAAAATTGGGCATAGATAATGTAAATTCCAGCATAGGTTAAGGCAAAATGCAAAGTACTAGTGGTTAAGTATGAATGGGTTAATACTAGGAGTAAAATGGTTAGTGCAGCCACTGTAAAGGTATGATAAGTATATTTATATTTCCTATCAGTTACATATTAATGAATCAGCTAGTCTTCAATTGAAAGTAGATGTCTGCAAGAACCATAACTATATCATGAATACGAATTCTCAATCTTTAGTTTTCCTTTGCTACTCATCATTTTCAACAACACATCAGAGAAAATTAAACAGTTTTCATTAATAACATTTGTACATATTGAAAAGCATGGACTTGCTGTAACATACAGCAGTATTGAATATTTCAGATTTGTGTAGACATTCTGACAAAAGACGCCTCATATCTTTACTGAGGAGAAAGCATGTTTTGTACAGATACCAGACTTGTTGCAAACATCATCCATATCATGTAGTATTAAGATGGCGAAAGAATATTTAAAGAAGACTGTCAATGGTTTGGTCACTGAAGTGATAGAAATTACATGAAAGCAAAACTATGTGAATCTTAAATCCCAGGCATCAGAACACTTCTGTCCCAATAAGTATCTCCAACATAAAATTCCATTTTATTCATGCCTCACAGATGAATTACAGTAGTAATACAAACATAAAATATTTCTTTCTGATAAATGTTCCCTTTCCAATTACATATTAGATCTAATACATGTTAAGGACAAAGTATTTTCATACTAAATAGTAAATCAATGTCTATCCAGTGACTTTTACATTATTGGTATAGTAACAGGTCAAACCAAATAAGAACACATATATAAGGCTACAGACAGTCTAACCTAGTTGTAATCACATCTCAGTTGTAAAATAATAGTATATTGCTGTAACAGCACAGACATCTTAAGTAACATTCACACCAACTTTAAACATTTTCTCAACTTTCCACAAAGTCATCAGCAGTACAAGATTTTAATTTTATCAGCATAGTGAGAATAACTGTATAGACATAAGTAAATATTACACCAACACTCCTCAAAATTCATACTCTGGTTGTATTTGTTAAACCACACATTATTAAATCTGCCCAAAGTTTGTACTTGTCTCCAGATAACCAGAAAAAAACGGCTTGCGTAGTATAAAATACGTGCACCCCTTCCTTCTGCCATCCCGTCTCTAACTACTCGTCTGAATCAGAAAGTGGAAGAGGGTGAGTTTGTACAGATAAGTAAGAGAGGATCAGACATGAAAAGGAAAGAGTCACACCAGCTCAGAGCTGTGGGTTCCACACCCTCGAATTGCAAAAAGACCTTGCAACCTCCTGAGGATTGTTTCGTTAATGATTTGAGACTGTTATCATTTGAGATAGCATCTGTTCTTACTGTCCTCACACAGTTCTTATCCTTGTCACTAAATGTTACACTAGAATTCATAGCTCTGATATAATCACACAATATTTTTGAGTATCATCTGTCAGATATTTTAATATCCATACTACACAAATAGTCAGTCACATCGTCTGATTTTACATTGAAAATTTCACGTAATAAACGCTATTCCTTCACACTGAATGACCATATACTAAACTACTATGTTCATATTTTACTGATACACAGTAGCAAATCATTACACAATGAATGTTAATAAGAAAATGGATATTATTTTGAAAATACTGGTTACCAAAAATAATTGAAACTGGTGTTGTTTTGTTCTTCCACACTCTATTATAAGTGTCTGGTCAAGATACAGAGTTGTGTCTTACAAATTGCACACTGTATACTCTAAGATAGTAGAAGGATCGTAACTGCTCTTACTAACTACATAGAATAGTAAAAGGAGGAGTGAGTCCATAAAATAAATATGGAGTCACTGGCTGGGGCAAGGCACCATATGCCAGAAGTTGTATGTATGAAAGTGCCACAGGTCTCCTACTTGTTAAATTCCACTACAGAACTACTAAAAAGTGTTTCTGAGAAAGTGTTCACCCACAGATTTTGCCTTGAGTATACAGTGCACAGCGTGTATTCTCAACTATTTCAACTCCTCAAATCAGTATTTAATTCATAAAAATTCAAAACAAAGTGTTCAAATATTTAGTGACAACAAAAAAATAAAAATAAATGTCCTCTAATTGGTTATTTCACTTTCATTGGGTTGAAGTACTCACTGTAGAGTTTGCTAAAGTATACAGAATGATCTTGACTGTGTAAAGTAAGATGCATAACAAATAAATTTCCAGTGGTATTTCAAATATTAAAGAGCAAATATCATACTGCTAAATGGTTGAATAAGTTTGTCTGCACAATTTCAGCTGTGTCAGATTCCTAAGTCCAAATAACATCAATTTCAAATGGTCCTACATAAAATCAAATGGCCCCCAGTCTATGCCAGGTAAAAGCATACACAAATGTCCAAATATACCCTTTTGAACCCCCACTCTATGAATAGACAAACTATAGGTAAAATTATGCAAATATTCACAAACAAAAGAAATGTGAACAAAAACTAAAAAACATATTTTACAGTATTAGCTTTAAATGTATTAATTTATCCAAGTTCTCACTTGTCAGTGTTTGCATTTGCAAACAGCAGTGGACATTAACTGTACTTTTTATGAGTTGTATTTTCTTTCAATTAGTGTCTTTATTATAATAGGGTCAGAATATTCATAGCGTGGCATGACAGGGTGTACAACATGGATTTGTGTGAATGGCATAGAGTATACATTCTTCAGAACAAGTTTACTGTTTTCTGGTTGTTTATTCAGTCTTGCAGTACTTTCATTAACTGGGTAATTGTTTTTTTACAAAGCTTCCTCAAATGTGTCTGCACGCTACTGATTTCAACACACACGGCCTTCCTTCACAACTTGCACACATACACTAATTAAATTACTACTAGATGCCTGCTCCAAATTTCCAAAACATCTTACCTTTCCTAAATGCACATTTTGACAAATTTCCTTTATGATTTCAATCTTTTGGCCACTATGGTTATATCTATCAACACAGTCACTATTTTCACCACTTTATCACAACTAATATATTTACTACATACTACTAGCACCAGTAGACTGTTCCACATTTTTCATGGCTATTTTATCATCTGAATGCGCACTTTCACAAATTTCACTTAAGATCTTACACTTTTCATCACCATACTGACATTTGGTACCATAGTTATTGACTACACTTAGTACTCTATCACTAATTAGATCTGCTTTCCCATTTCACAAACACATTCAGATACAAGATCATTAACGTCAACTGCTAACGTCTGCCATGCATTGCTCTACTGGTTTCTAACTCATTACTCAAACACTCACCAGAAATTCCAGAATCATTCAGCATCAAATCATCAACTTTACTTCTACATATTCCATCCCATCTAATTCTGAAAGTTTTATATTATTGTCAACATCATTACCATCATCATCGTCTGAATCATTCTAATCAGAAACATTACCATCACACTTAATATTATTTTCAACACCATACTCATTTCTCTCTTCACACACTTCTTCAACAACCTCTGCACTGTGACTACTGTATTTACCACATCCTCATTTTCCTGTTTATTATCTAGTGTAATTTCATCTGGAATTACTCTGTCATTCTCACTTCCATTACCTAGAACATGAGCATCAGCTTCCACACATACAACACCAGTGTCAGCATTTTCACTCATATCACAATCACTCAATATTGTCACTAAACCATATTCATCAGTTCTGTTCTCATCACTATCAACAGCTACTACTGTATAGCTACTGTTAAAGAAATTTGTCATAGTGTTTTCTTCTAATTCAAATTCAGATTTTTTACTTTTTTCATTATTGTTTTCAAATAAAAAATGTTCCCAAAATTCGCTATCAAAAGTCATTCTAATCACTTCAGGTTGTATTTTGTGTACAAAATTTGGGTATGTTCTATTTGTTCTGCCCCTTTCCCTTCTGAAATTCTTCTAATGTGCCTGATTGTAATTCCCATGTCTATTTGCCCCATTTCACCATGCTCCAAAAGAAGCAGGTCTTAGTTGACCGGACCATTTCTTCTGTTTTCAAAATTGTTACTACTGTTTCGCTGATTCTGCCCCGACTGCCTATTTCTTGGTTCGAAATTCCTATTCTCAGGTCTCTGCCTACCATTTCTCTCCCCATTTCTCCTGTCATCATTTCTAAATCTACTATTGAAATGATCATTGAAAGCTCTGTTATTGTTATTCGTGCTATCATCAGGTCTGTCATTATTTTGTCACTTCTCTCCCATGCTAAATCCAATTTACCTATATATCTAAGGAACTGCTCAAGGGTATCATCAGATCCACAGGCAAGACTCCACTGTACCTACTTTTAGGTTATCTATTTGGATCATTTCATCGAGTGGTTTATCAAGATGTAGTAAAGTTCTTAACTGGTGTTCACAAAAAGTTTTGATGCATCCACTACGCAGTTTAAAATTCGGCACATTCAAAAATTCTGACTTAAAACAAGCTTGTTTAGTTTCTGACCAGAATTTTTTAATAAAAGCTCGTTCTATCTAATTAAACGACATTTCAGGTTTGATTGCTTGGTTCGCCCATGACAAAGTCTCCCCATCCAAGAACTTTAAAAAAAATTTAATTTTCAAATTATCACTCATTTTATCAGTCAAGTTGTCTTTAATCTGGAACATGAAATCAACTGGATGTACATTGCCTTCCTCTGAAAATGTTTTTATTTTTACATTACTCCACAATGGACTGTAACTACAGAAAGATTTCACAGCAACGGAATCTTCGATTTTTTGACATTTAGATTTGAAGTTCGAAATTTCCCCTAAACAAGTGCCTACATCATCTTTTAACTCCGCAAAATTATCATTTCCAATTTTAGCGAAATTTTTTATATTTTGATCCCTCTCTGTGAATTTCTTTACGATGTCTTTGTTGAGTTTTTTCAATTGTAAAACTTCTACAGTAGCAACTTTTCGAAATTTTCCATGGAATCTAACCTCTCTTCAAATTTTTGATACTCCTGTTTTAAGGTAACAATTTCCTGTTATACAGTCGGCACATTTTTTGAATTTTCGTCTACTTTTTCCCAGCATCTTTCTAAACTCTCTTTTGTCTCGTTAATTTGAGTTCCTTGTTTGTCTAATTTTTAATCGTCGAATCAAGCTTTTGATCAAGAGTGATTTTATGATCGTCAGTTGACCGTTTTTGTTCATCCATCGATCGTTTTCATTCTTCCATAAGTTGTATAACCTATCCAAAGCTGATACATTAGGTTCAAATCCACAACATGGTGTACATACACTCTTGTGGCCACTATCCTCTCCGATTTCCTTGTCCCGATTAACTACAATATTAGCAGCAATATCTACGCTGTTTTCCAAGTTTCCATTAACCTCCCCATTATCATCAACTTGCCTATTGTCGTTAACCTCTTTATTATCTTCCATAATGACAAAGCAGATGAAAAACAGTTTCTAAAAGTATAAATTCAAATAAATTTTGTACTTACGAACAGTTGATGCTCCAAGTTGCATTTTCACATAAGTATACTTTGTAGTGTTACTCACGTTCTTCTTTGTCCTGTTCTCGTAAAATTTCTACAAGTGGGTTAACTCTGAAACAAAATACAAGATTAGTTTACAGATTTACACTGGATCCCAGGTCCTCCAGCAATTACAACATTCTTAAGGGTTGTTTTACTCATCGTATCTGGCAATATGTTGCAGCATAAGTGCTGGAACAGTAACTGTAAAAAATAACTATAAAGTTATTTTTTAAATAATTAATCCTATTTTTTTCACTGAACATTTATTATAATCTCAGATTAATTAAAGCATTTTGACAAATCTGAAACAAGTTGTAATATACTTACAAAAATGAAGTAAATTATACACAGAAAGCTATATGCTTTCTGTCTTAAATCCAAAACCAGACTGACATCTATGCCAATAAGGCTACCTCTCTCTCTCTCTCTCTCTCTCTCTCTCTCTCTCTCTCTCTCAATGTCACATTTTAAAGGTTATCTAGATTCTTATATATTAAATACATGAGTGAATTCTAATCTTTGTATAAGTTGAAGTATAAACACTTAGGTATCAAACGTTAACAATATAGTTGTTGTATTTACTAATTACAGGAGATTCATTTCATATAAAATGTTCCTATCAATTAACAGACTTTTACACATTAGTGTAATTAAGATCCTGTAATCATTTCCTTCATAACTTTTTCACAAGTACATATTTCCATACACCTCTATGTCAGAAACCACTGTTTATGGTTAAAATTTATGCGTTTTTATTGGTTTTAATTGGACTGTTACGTTTCAGCTTCAAGTGTCTAAATGACTTTTCAGAAGAAAAGGACTGTGAATCCAAGGAACTGCCACATGTTGTTATATCTACAGAAGTAAACAAAGTCAAGAATGCTCACCACCAGGAACAATGCCCATTTGTTATATACACAGACTTCGAATCCCTCCTTGACCCAATCACCCGCTGTGAAGTGAACCGCTTAGTCTCACAAACCACCTTCACACTAAAGCACATACCCTATGCAGTACCCTACCAACTTAAATGTTCGTGTTATTCAAGTCTTAACAGCTGTGAATCCTATGTCAGAGATAATCCTACAGTTTCGTTTCTCACTGAACATGAAAATCTCTCATGAGATGTTGATAGGTTTTACACCACCTACCAAATCACAGAAGGATAAGAAATTATACAGTGATGTGCGTAATTGTAATATTTATAGGCTGTCATTAGATAGAGAAGCAAGGGCTCTCCGTAGGGACCACTGTCATCTCATGCAAAAATTTCGCATATTACAACACATCCAATTTGAAGAATCTGTATCCACGAAACACATACGTTTCCTTCCATAATTTAAGTGGGTATGATGCTAACTTCCTAGTTGAATAATTGGTTGATTTCGGTTGGAAGTAAAATCAACTCAGTGTCCTGCCTGAGAGTGTTGAAAAATATATTTCATTCCCCAAATGAATGAGGCCAAAAATTACGTTCTGCTTCCTTGACACGCTACGTATTGTGTAGGCGCCACTCCAGAAACTTGCTGAAACTCTACCTCGGGAAGATATTCATATCACCCGACCTGCATGCCACAATGAGTAAAAGCTTTAGCTTGTGACTAGGAAACTAGTTTCCCCTCATTAGTATATGGACAATAAGGCGCAACTCGATGAAAACAGGCTACTCAACATATCATCGTTTACTGGTACTCTCATAGACAATGAAGAAACTACAGGAGATAATAAGCATGCCATGAATCTCTCGCGAGAATTCAACAATCCCAGTTTGGTTAAGTATACTAGAGTATACATGGACACTGATGAATGCTTGCTTGTGCATGTTTTTGAAAGGTTCTGGAGCATATGTACGGCCACGTACCCTCTGAACTCGCCTTTCATTACACGGCACCTGGGTTGTCCTGGGATTTAATACACAAGAAAATGCAGCCATGCGAAATGGCCGCGCGGTTGTAGCACTTCCACTCTGAGTATGCTAAAACTCATTTCCTGAAGTCAAAGTTACTTTACATGGATACTGATATCTTCATCTGTTGGGTGAAAAACTGTGATCCATAAAGAGTAATTAGGTGTCACGGTAATGCTGCAGTACCTACCTTGGTGCCACAAATGACGAAAATCACGTGATATTTAAATTGTTATTAACAAATACACCATGAGTGACATGGCTTAATGTGCTTAAAACAATATTAATTTGTTTTGAAGAACTAGGCACACCCTGAGCCTCTTCCTATTGTACACAGCTCCAGAATGAAACCACCCATTCAAGTGTTTCAGTTATGAATTATGGAGTTGGGGAGGGAATGCTTGTATCTTATTGGTCCACAGAGGAGGGATGGGGGTGACCCTCCTCAACTGCCGTTGATTCCCCAGGCTGGGGGAGAGGGGGTGGCCTTGAATGTAATTTGCCCAGGATTGTAACCTGATATCGGAAGCCCTTATCAATGACCTTGAGGCAAGAACGTTATCATAACTCGTTCTCTCACTGACAACTTTCTGTAAACGTCCTAGAATTCTTTGTTTGCTGAAAGTGCTCCAAAATATTTACAGTAAAAGCTGAACTCTTGTATCTCAGTCAATTCTGTCCAGATTTTTCTGTACAGGTATGTGTTTGTGTGTTTGAGGTTTACGGGCGCTAAACAGCGTGGTCATGAGCGCCCAAACGCATAACAACAGGAACACATGCAGTGAAGGGACTAAGACGAACAGCGAACAAGGAGAACAGTTAAGAGACACAGACCTGACGCAGTTCCAAATCCCCAACATAAAGAGGCAAAACAAGAGGAGAAGGAACACCCTTAAAAGGATAGAAAATACAAGGAAAAGAGAACAGAAACCGAAGGGAAACAAGGAGGTAATCGTGACTGGCGGACCTCTTACCTAAAACTTGGGTGAGCCAGTCACATAGGAGCATATTAAAACCCTCTCCCTAAAATCCAAGGCAACAAATTGGACAGGACACCAAACCGTAAGACCTTAACCACAGTCGTTGCGTCGTCTTGCAAAATAGAGGGCAAATTCGGTGGCAAAGAAACCACCGCCCTCTGGTCAGATAATAAAAGACAGTCAAGTAAAATGTGGCTGACAGTAATCTGGACGCCACAAGCGCTGCAGATTGGGAGGTCCTCCCGCCGGAGTAGAAAACCATGCGTTAAGGGACTGTGCCCGATGCGGAGGCGAGTGAGGAGAACATCATCCCGTCTGCATGACTGGTAGGACGTACGCCATGGTCGCGTGGTGGCCTTGACCAAACGCAGCTTATTTTCACTGACTGCCAGCCACTCCTCTTCCCATTGACGCATAACACGAAAACGCAAACCTCCTTCCCCTGTCGTCGCAGGTGGAGTAGGGCATCATGAATGTCCTGAACGACCGTATCCGCTGGGTACAAGTGTTGCATGGTCTGAAGGGCACTCAGGGAGTCAGAACAGATGAGGAACTTAAGACTATGAACACATCTCATCTGCTCCAATGCCCGCAAGATTGCAAACAATTCGGTATCAAAGATGGTAAACGGCTCAGGAAGCCGTAACTTGACGACTCGATCAGGGAAAACAACAGCACAACCAACAGAGCACCCTGTTTAGAGCCATCTGTAAATACAGGTACATAGTCCGGATGCTGGTTTCAAATATCGTAAGATAAGGAGGTAAAAACAAACGCAGGAGTGCAGCTCCTCCGGTTCTCCGACAAGTCTAGAAGGATGCTGGGCCTCTGGAGCAACCAGGGAGGCAGGCGAGTAAAACCTAGTCATTGGGGGGCCACACGCTCCACACCAAGAGACTCAAGCAAATTCTTGGAACGAATCCCAAATGGTCTCGTTGCCCTCGGACGACTGGAAAAGAGACGTTCCATAGGCAGTCGGGCAATGGTAGGGTACGCAGAGGAGGTAGGACAGGCAAGGAAATGACACACCTGTCACACCATGAGGAGTTTCTGCGAGCGGCGGTTCCCCTGCCTCACCACACAGGCTGGGGTTGGAACTGGTACGGAAGGTACCAGTGGCCAGCCTGATACCCTCATGGTGTACTGCGTCAAGGATCTTCAGATACGAAGGCCTTGCTGACCCACACACGGTGCAAGCATAGTCAAGACGCGATCGGACGAAAGCCCTATAAAACTGCAGCAGACGCGCCCGATCTGCTCCCCAGGACCGATGGCTCAGACACTTCAGAATATTCAGTGCCTTCAGGGCCCGCACCTTGAGGTCTTTAAGGTGAGGCAACCACGACAACTTGGAATCAGAAGCTTCTTGGCCTCACCATAGGGGATGCGCTTAGATGTTTTAATCTCCTGTACCTTCCGTTCTTCGAGATAGATGGGGCAGATCCGGCTCCAGGCAGGGTGACTTCCAGAGCAATTCACGCACTTGATAGAGGATGAACAATCGGCCCCGTCATGGGCAGGCTGACCACATTTACCACAAGTGGCTACCCCATTGCACCCCAACGTAGTATGCCCAAAGCGCTGACATTTAAGACAGCGCATTGGGTTGGGGAAATATGGCCGTACTGGCAAACGTAAGAATCCCGCTTTAACATGCTCTGGGAGTCTCGGGCAACTGAACGTGAGAATAAACGAGTCGGATTTGACGAGGTCCCCATCGACTCGTTTCATAATATGCTGCGCGTCAACAACACCTTCGTCAGTCCACTCAGATTTTAACTCGTCTATGGGGATATCCACCAATTCCCTACACGTCAAACACCCTTACTATAGTTCAAAGTTGAGTGGAGCTCTGTCTCGATAGCGTACTCTACTAGACAGGTTGCTTTCCGCAGGGAAGCGACTTGACGGGAACTAGAAGTCTCAACTAACAGAGTCCCATTGCGCAGTCGCTTCACAGATTTAAGTGTTCCTGCAATTCCCTCAAGACCCTTGTGGATGTAAAAGGGAGAAACCCTCTCAAAGCTACCCTCCTTCCTTTTAATAATCAAAAACACATTCTGATTATCGGTATGTGCTCCGTTACGACAGTCTGGTAAATGTCTAGCAACACCAGGCGCTGGAGGACTCGCACCATGTAGCCGCTTTTTCAGTGGGGTGTGTTTTTCTACCAGTGGCCCACCCAATCCACTGGTAGGTGGAAATGTAGAGTTCGAAGGGTCCATTGCGGTCCCACGAGCAGCTATGGAACTAAAGGTCCCCGTGTGCCTGAGTAAGCCTTATACAACTGGGGTGCGGCAGGTGCCCCAGAGGTTGTCCGCTTGCGACTGTTCCACCCCAACAGCCATGCATCTTCTAGACGCGGAGCACACCGAAAGATTGATGTTTTTTTTTTTTTATAGAGGTTGGCCTCCCTCGCAATCCAGGCGGTCAAGCCAAGATTACCATTCCCCGCAGCACACGACATTGCACCGCAGCACCATACGGTGGTCGCTGAAGCATGTTCGGGGGTTACGGTGACAGGAGACTGGCGGAGCTGACCAGTCCCCAGCTCAGGACCCCGGGGTCGCCAAGCCCGTACTCAGCAAGTGAATGCTGAGCCCTTGGGGGCTTTTCTGTACACTCTGTGTTTAAAGTAATTATTTGCACATCTGGAGTGCATTGTGTTTTTCCGGTAAAAGAATATTTTAAATCGCTGTGGCAGTTGTTTTCGCGCAATACTCCAGTTTGCAGTTTTATAGCTTCAACTTCTTTTTATCCCAGTGCATAGGTAGAACACAGTTTATGGTTACTCACACTGGCGACAATGCAGAGACTAGCGAGAAGGACAGGTGTCTCCTGAGGCAGATGACGGTGGAGTTCATAAAGTGAACGAGTAATCAAAACAAGTTCAGATTGTAGCAGAATCATCTTGTTGGTTTGCAGCAATCCAGGGAGCAATCCTGTTCACAGACGAAAATCAGTTTTTTATAAGTGAAGGCTTCAAAGACTAGCAAGAGGTTGACTAGTACTAATGGAACATGTTTTTTTTTTCTTTTTTTTTTAGTCATCAGTCTACTAACTGGTTTGATGCGGCCCGCCACGAATTCCTTTGCTGTGCTAACCTCTTCATCTCAGAGTAGCACTTGCAACCTACCACCTCAATTATTTGCTTGACGTATTCCAACCTCTACAGTTTTTGCCCTCTACAGTTCCCTCTAGTACCATGGAAGTCATTCCCTCATGTCTTAGCAGATGACCTATCATCCTGCCCCTTCTCCTTATCAGTGTTTTCCACATATTCCTTTCCTCTCCGAGTCTGCGTAGAACCTCCTCATTCCTTACCTTATCAGTCCACTTAATTTTCAACATTCGTCTGTAGCACCACATCTCAAATGCTTCGATTCTCTTCTGTTCCGGTTTTCCCACAGTCCGTGTTTGACTACCATACAATGCTGTACTCCAGACGTACATCCTCAGAAATTTCTTCCTCAAATTAAGGCCGGTATTTGATATTAGTGGACTTCTCTTGGCCAGAAATGCCTTTTTTGCCATAGCGAGTCTGCTTTTGATGTCTTCCTTGCTCCGTCCGTCAATGGTTATTTTACTGCCTAGGTAGAAGAATTCCTTAACTTCATTGACTTCGTGACCATCAATCCTGATGTTAAGTTTCTCGCTGTTCTCATTTCTACTACTTCTCATTACCTTCGTCTTTCTCCGATTTACTCTCAAACCACACTGTGTACTCATTAGACTGTTCATTCCGTTCAACAGATCATTTAATTCTTCTTCACTTTCACTCAGGATAGCAATGTCATCAGCGACTCGTATCACTGATATCCTTTCACCTTGTATTTTAATTCCACTCCTGAACCTTTCTTTTATTTCCATCATTGCTTCCTCGATGTACAGATTGAAGAGTAGGGGCGAAAGGCTACAGCCTTGTCTTACTCCCTTCTTAATATGAGCACTTCGTTCTTGATCGTCCACTCTTATTATTCCCTCTTGGCTTTTGTACAGATTGTATATGACCCGTCTCTACCTCTAGCTTACCCATACTTTTTTCAGAAACTCGACCAGCTTGCACCATTTTATATTGTCGAACGCTTTTTCCAGGTCGACAAATCGTATGAACGTGTCTTGATTTTTCTTTAGCCTTGCTTCCATTATTAGCCGTAACGTCAGAATTGCCTCTCTCGTGCCTTTACTTTTCCTAAAGCCAAACTGATCGTCACCTAGCGCATTTTCAATTTTCTTTTCCATTCTTCTGTATAATATTCTTGTAAGCAGTTTCAAGAAATGAGCTGTTAAGCTGATTGTGCGATAATTCTCGCACTTGTCAGCTCTTGCCGTCTTCGGAATTGTGTGGATGATGCTTTTCCGAAAGTCAGGTGGTATGTCGTCAGACTCATATATTCTACACACCAACGTGAACAGTCGTTTTGTTGCCACTTCCCCTAATGATTTTAGAAATTCTGATGGAATATTATGTATCCCTTCTGCCTTATTTGGCCGTAAGTCCTCCAAAGCTCTTTTAAATTCCGATTCTACTACTGGATCCCCTATCCCTTCTAAATCGATTCCTGTTTCTTCTTCTATCACATCAGACAAATCTTCACCCTCATATGTCTTTCAATGTATTCTTTCCACCTATCTGCTCTCTCCTCTGCATTTAACAGTGAAATTCCCGTTGCACTCTTAATGTTATCACCGTTGCTTTTAATGTCGCCAAAGGTTGATATGACTTTCACGCATGCTGAGTCTGTCCTTCCGACAATCATATCTTTCTCGATGTCTTCACATTGTTCCTGCAGCCATTTCGTCTTAGCTTCCCTGCACTTCCTATTTATTTCATTCCTCATCGACTTGTATTTCTGTATTCCTGATTTTCCCGGAACATGTTTGTACTTCCTCCTTTCATCAATCAACTGAGGTATTTCCTCTGTTACCCATGGTTTCTTCGCAGCTACCTTCTTTGTACCTATGTCTTCCTTCCCAACTTCTGTGATGGCCCTTTTTAGAGACGTCCGTTCCTCTTCAACAGTGTTGCCTACTGCACTATTCCTTATTGCTGTATCTATAGCGTTAGAGAACTTCAAACTTATCTCGTCATTCCT
Source organism: Schistocerca gregaria (assembly GCF_023897955.1). Taxonomy (NCBI): domain Eukaryota; kingdom Metazoa; phylum Arthropoda; class Insecta; order Orthoptera; family Acrididae; genus Schistocerca; species Schistocerca gregaria. Next base: position 54,598,299 of record NC_064927.1, read on the forward strand.
TAGAACTTCCGTATCCCACTTCTTGGCGTATTGATTCTTCCTGACTAATGTCTTGAACTTCAGCCTATTCTTCATCACTACTATATTGTGATATGAGTCTATATCTGCTCCCGGGTACGCCTTACAATCCAGTATCTGATTTCGGAATCTCTGTTTGACCATGATATAATCTAATTGAAATCTTCCCGCATCTCCCGGCCTTTTCCAAGTATACCTCACCCTCTTGTGATTCTTGAACAGGGTATTCGCTATTACTAGCTGAAACTTATTAGTCTTTCTCCTCTTGCATTCCTTGTCCCAAGCCCATATTCTCCTGCAACGTTTTCTTCTACTCCTTCCCCTATAACTTCATTCCAGTCGCCCATGACTATTACATTTTCATCCCGCTTGACATACCCTTTCAATATCCTCATACACTTTCTCTATCTGTTCATCTTCAGCTTGCGACGTCGGCATGTATACCTGAACTATCGTTGTCGGTGTTGGTCTGCTGTCGATTCTGATTAGAACAACCCGGTCACTGAACTATTCACAGTAACACACCTTCTGCCCTCCCTTCCTATTCATAACGAATACTACACCTGTTATACCATTTTCTGCTGCTGTTGATATTAACCCAATACTCATCTGACCAGAAATCCTTGTCTTCCTTCCACTTCACTTCACTCACCCCTACTATATTTAGATTGAGCCTTTGCATTTCCCTTTTAAGATTTTCTAGCTTCCCTACCACGTTCAAGCTTCTGACATTCCACGCCCCGGCTGGTAGAACATTATCCTTTCGTTGATTATTAAATCTTTTTCTCATGGTAACCTCCCCCTTGGCAGTCCCTTCCCGGAGATCAGAATGAGGGTCTGTTCCGGAATCTTTTGCCAATGGGGAGATCATCATGATACTTCTTCAACTACAGGCCACATGTCTTGTGGATACACGTTACGTGTCTTTAATGCAGTGGTTTCCATTGCCTTCTGCATCCTCATGTCGTTGATTGTTGCTGATTCTTCCGCCTTTAGGGGCAATTTCCAACCCCTGAACCTCTATCCACTCCTCCGCCCCCTTTGAAAAGGCCGTTGACAGAATGAGGCTGACTTCTTATGCCGGAAGTCTTCGGCCGCCAATGCTGATTATTTATCAAAATTTAGGCAGTGGTGGGGATCGAAGCCGTTACCGAAAACGTTTTGATTATGAATCAAAGACGCTACTCCTACTCCACAGGTACGTTCATGGTTGATTACTGGCATTACTACATATCCAGGTGGTGCCACGTGAAGTACTTGTCGCAGCTACAGTGCTTTGTGCAGGCGCAAGCTATGGCTGTAGTATGTAGCCCAGGTATCATTATTCTGTTCTCCCTTTCGATACAATGTGCGGACATGTGCAGAATACGATACTAAAGACCTTATCCACATTCAGGTTTCCTTTGAGTACACAAACAATTAAAATAGTAATTTATGTAATAGTAATGGCTAAATCAGTTTGATACATTGCCTCATTTTTTTAACACTTGTGATGTATAACCACTTGTGGGAATCAATCCCAATTACCAAATATCTGTATTTGACAGTTTTGCGGAGAACAGTCGTGCAATGAGAAAAAAAATACTTCTCCACAATTAATATAGTGCTTACATTGTCATTACTGTAATATGTGGTAACGATTTCGGCATAGTTCACAGGTAAGTAAGTAGACAAAGCACAATTTATAATCTTGTCTCGTCCTGGAAGGTTTGGTTGTACATTAATCCACTTTCATGTACTTTTGTTGTCCAGCAGAGAGTGTTCGTTGGAATTTAATACACTTACTGTCTTCCACAAGGACAAACACGCCATCCATTCTTTTGTGGTTGGCATGAGAGCCAATACCGTGTTACTAGAGGAGGCCGAAAGACACGCGATTTAGCTCATGCAGGCTGGCGTGAGGTCTGGAACAGGACAACGAAATTAGAATTTAGGAACAACGGACGTAGCTGGTGGAATACTTAACTTTAATCCATTAATGATGAACGTCGCTCTCGACGGTACATAGTTCACAATATCAATAGTAACTGATAATGGCGCCTTGCTAGGTCGAAGCAAATAACTTACCTGACAGCTATGCTAACTATCGTCTCGGCAAATGAGTCCGTATTTAGTCATTGAACCATCGCTAGCAAAGTCGGCTGTACAACTGGGGCGAGTTCTAGGAAGTCTCTCTAGACCTGCCGTGTGCCGGCGCTCGGTCTGCAATCACTGATAGTGGCGACACGCGGGTCCGACATATACTAACGGACCGTGACCGATTTAAAGGCTACCACCTAGCAAGTGTTTTGTCTGGCGGTGACACCACATTCCTCCCCCGCAAATCGGCGTACGGTTGTGGCATAAGGCTTCCGTCCGCCGTGGGGAGGACCGCATGTTGACGTATGCGACGGGGTGGGGAGCCTAACAACAGACGAGGCTGTGCCAGCCGCACAATTCCATTCGGACCGCGGGGAGCTAGGAAACGCCTGAAAACCAGCTTCCGGGTGCATGCCAACATGCGGTGTATGCGCCCGCAGAGAGACAGGAGGGGCCGAAGGGTCGACCTCCATCGGGCCGGGGCACCCGACGGGCGAAGACGACGTATGGTCCGGAGCGGCAAGAGTTCCATGTCGGAGGACAACTGGCCACGGGAAGCGGCGCGTGACCCAGGAGGCGCCCGGCGGTTGCAGCGACGCGTCCACTGCGGGCATCGCCGGCGGGAGAACAGGGGGCGGCGGCGGCGGCGGCGGCGCGTCGCCATGGGGCAAAATGGAAGGCAGCGTCGGTAACACCTGGGGCTGAGGCGAGGCAGTAGATGGGTCCCCGGGGCGCTGACCGGACGGCACCGTCGCTGAAAGCAGACGGAGTGCGGCAGATCCCGTGCGACGACAGAGGTGCAGCTGATTGAGATGCCGACGCACCTCACCAGAGGCCCCCAAAACCAGATACATAGCGCGGCCGAGGCAGCGAAGAATGCGCCCTTCGAGCCAAGGCCGTGAACCTCGATAGTGGCGATAGTATACAATGTCGCCTGGAGCAAAAGTAGGTGTCTGCAGGGCACAGGAACCTGATGCGGCGGATGTAGCAAATACATCAAGATTCGATGAGCGCGACCGTGGAGCAACTCAGTCGGCGAGCGACCAACTCGGGGCCGAGAGCGACACGAGGACAAAAAGAGCAATAACGCGTCCTTCCAAGAATGCGACTCTTTCAACATCTGTGACTTGAAAGTCCTGACCAATCGTTCAGCAGCACCGTTTGACTGTGGCGAAAACGGCGCGGACTTCAGAAGTTGGATACCATTGGCCTTGAGGAATGACAAATTTTTGGAAACAATAGTCTGTGGAAGACCTTCAATGCAAAAGATAATGGATAACGCTTGGACGGTGGCAGTTGACGTCGTGGAAGACATCCGGACAACAAAAGGAAAATTACTGAATGAATCTACCACAACCAACCATCGAACATTCCAGATTGGACCAGCAAAATCGATTGCCAAGGGGTAGTGGCTTTTGGCCATGCAAAGGATTTCCGCGGTGGTGCTCATTGTTGTTCGGCACACACCATGCAAGAAGAGCACATTTTCGTAATCGCGTCATCGATTCCGAACCACATACAGTGCTGACGAGCAACTTGTTTCGTTCTCACTATACCCCAATGTCCTTGGTGGAGAAGCTGTAAGACAGAGGACTGTAACGAACGTGGTACCACGACCCTGGACTGATCATTATCAGAACGCAAGAGCAGAACCAACGGGTCCCCGATCAGTGACTTTGACAAGAACCAATTGCGTAGCAACAAAACGCAGAACGGGAGCGAGGACAGCTGTGGCTGTAGCTACACGGCGAAAATCAATCGGAAACGATTCGACCACGTCATCGGTTCCCACGTCAATGAACATGCAAGCAAGTTCGGAGGAATCGAATGCCCTATCCTCAGCAACAGGCAAGCGGGACAACGCATTGGCATTTCCGTGCTTAGCAGTGGACCGATACAAGATATCGTTGTCGTACTGCGAGAGGAAAATAGACCAGCGAATGAATTTCTGCGCTGTACGTGGAGGTACAGGCTTGGTGGGATGAAAAAGCGATGTCAAAGGTTTGTGGTCTGTGATTATGGTAAAGTGACGACCATACAAGAAATCATGAAACTTAGTAACACCAAATACGAGAGCCAATGCTTGTTTCTCGATATGTGAATAATTTCTTTTCGCAGACGAGAGCAATTTGGACGCAAAGGCAAGAGGGTGATCGTGCGATCCATCTTCGTGCACAAACACAGCACCAATCCCGAAATCCGATGCATCCACCATCAACAAGAGGGGCTTGTAGGGATCGAATGGCGTAAGGCAAGTATTGGAAAGCATCGCCGTTTTCAACCGGCGAAAGGCGCGTTCTCATTCCGTCGGCCAGACGAACGGAACACCCTTACGGCGTAAGCGATGAAGCGAAGCTGAAATGGAAGAGGCATGCGGAATATATCTGTTATAATAAGTAATTTTGCCCAGCACACTCTGTAGCTGCTTCAAATTCTGCGGCGAAGGCAAGTCTTGTATGGCACGAAGGTGCGTGGGACTGGGATGTATGCCTTGGGCATTGAGTATGGCAAGTCCCGAGCAAAACACACACATTTGTCCTTCCGCAAGCGGTGACCATTTTGTCGCAAGACCTGAAATAATGTTCTGAGATTGGCCAAATGTTCTTATTCCGTCTTTCCGGAGATCACAATATCGTCCAGATAATTTGCTGCAGTAGGGACCGACGCACAAACAGTTTGTAGATATTGCTAAAACAATGCAGGGGCGGATGCACACCCGAATGGCAGTCGTTTGAATTGATACAACCCAAGATGCGTGTTAACCACCAAAACGCGCTGGGATTCTTCGTCCACCGGTGTTTGCAAGTACGCATCTGCTAGGTCCAACTTCGAAAAATATTTACCCGGGCACAGTTTGTCAAAAAGATCTTCCGGGCTGGGCAAAGGGAAATTTGCAATCACTAGTTGTGGATTCACTGTTGCCTTGAAGTCCACACAAAGTCTTAACTTTCTGGAAGGTTTTGGCAAAATTACTAAGGGTGATGCCCAGAGAGAAACCTGCACACGTTCAATTACACCTTTTGATTCCAAATCGTGTAATGTTTTTGAACCTGCACACGTTCAATTACACCTTTTGATTCCAAATCGTGTAATGTTTTTGCGACCTCATCACGCAATGCGTGGGAAACATTACGTGCTCTGAAAAATTTCGGTTCCGCGCTTACTTTCAGTTCCAAATGTGCTTTATAGTTCTTAGCGCAACCGAGGCCTGGTGCAAAAATGTTTGCAAATTCTTCACATAGACGAGGAACACTGTCTGAAGGTACCGTCAGGTTCACTGATAGGACTTGGTTTACTATAGACAAGTTAAACAACTGAAATAAATCGAAACCAAACAAGTTCACTGCAGAAGAAGAACAAAGGCCTTAAAATGACACAAGTTTTGTTTGTCCTTTGTATGTTGCAAGAAGGCTGCACTGTCCTAACACAGGGATCAGTTGACCTGAATAGCTAGTTAACTTAACATTTGCGGCACACAACGGAGGTGTGCCCAGCAGTTTGCAAGTGTCTTGATTGATCAGTGTAACTGCAGCTCTGGTACCGAGCTGGAATGGTATCACTTTGCTGTTAATGGCCAAGTCCAAAAGAAGTTTATTGTCCTGCTGACGACAAGAGCGACTGTCTCGTGCAGCGTGTACTGACCCTGGTACATAATGACTTGCGACTTGACGGGAGTTCCGGCGATGTCGATGCACACTATTTTTGGGATGAACACAGTCACTGTTAGAGAGAGTGGCACTGCGAGGAGTGGAATGAACTGCATGAATTTCCATGGGTGAAGTTTCGCGAACCTGAGTATCCTTGGTTCGATTCCGATTCCGGCGCGAAGCAAAGGGCCTGGAACGGTTTTGAGCTTCCAATCTGAGCTTTTTCTGGCAAACACTCTGAACGTGTCCTTTTTTATTACAATAAAAGCAAATAGCATGGCGTGACGGACAATTCTCACGCGAATGTTTAGTAGCATACCGCGGGCATGATTTGATCATTGCATTTGCTTGCCGGCGCGGCAAACGTGGCTGAGAGCCTGGCGGCAGCGGCGCGGCCGGGCATGAGAGCTGTTTACTGCTCCGTGCAGCTCGCCCGGCGGGCCGGTTAACGTGACACATTGCTGACGAAGTTTCATATGATTCCTGAGCAAAGTCAAGTGTGTCCTGCCGATCCAATATGTCCATCACTTGTTGAAGGGAGGGATTTACTAGTTTCATAATCTTTTGCCTTATACGAACATCAAAAACGTTCTGTGCAGCTGCATCACGTACCATAGTACCCACTCCCGATTAGTCTGACCTGCAGTACGTTTCCTGCGAAAGAAAGTGTACCTTTTCGCAACTACATTGACTGATTCTTTGAAATATGCATCTAATGCAGACAAAATTTCTTCGTAGGACAGAGTTGGTACGTCGCGGCAGGGATATAATTTGACTATCACACGGTACGTGTTCACCTCGACTGAAGATAACAAAAAAGGCTGCCGCTCGTTGAATTCTGTAGGCGGCGAGATGGAATCCAAATTGGCGAGACCACTCCGTCTAGCTTTTCATTGCAGCATCAAAAGGTCGAAAAGTTGGTGAAACAGCGTGTTGTGGCTGCGTTAGCGGTGAAGCGGCTGCTGCCGCATCGTTTTGCATCGCTAGTTGACCCTGGACGAGCTGTCCAAGGGCATCAAGTAAGGTCTGCGTCTGCTGATTCTGTAAGCGATAAAATTTAGACAGTACATCTGGAGATTGTGGCAAAGCCATTACACAAGTAAATCAGGGCAATATCGATAAGAACGCGGTTGTGGCTCGTCGCCAATTTTGTGGTTGGCAGGAGAGCCAACACCGTGTTACTAGAGGAGGCCGAAAGGCACGCAGTTTAGCTCACGCAGGCATGATGAACGTCGCTCTTGACGGTACATAGTTCACAATATCAATAGTAACTGATAATGGCGCCTTGCTAGGTCGTAGCAAATGACATAGCTGAAGGCTATGATAACTATCGTCTCAGCAAATGAGAGCGTATTTAGTCAGTGAACCATCGCTAGCAAAGTCGGCTGTACAGCTGGGGAGTGAGCTAGGAAGTCTCTCTAGACCTGCCTTGTGGTGGCGCTCGGTCTGCAATCACTGATAATGGCGACACGCGGGTCCGACGTACACTACCGGACCGCGGCCGATTTAAAGGCTACCACCTAGCAAGTGTGGTGTCTGGCGGTGACACCACACATTTTGTAGTCTTAAGTCATAGCTTCCATTCTGACACTGTTAGGGACCCTTGACAAAAGTGGTAAACTGCTTACCAAAATCAGGCTTCGCGCCTAGGCTTATGATATAATACATAAATTTGTTGTACGTAATTATTCCAAAATTGATGCTCATCTACACTGAACTAACTATTGAAACTGACTTATCATTGTTCACAATCACAATGCAATTTCCTTGATTCTCCTCCGCCACAGAGAAGTTATAGCGTGATATTAGGTAATCACATTTCATTCATTTTGTTAAAAATCCCAGACAACCTTAGTTTCAAATCCAGATCCATAAGGTGATAGTCGTCTACACAGAGTTGCCACAATGCGTCAGGCTGTCATTTCTGCAGAATTCACTGTTTCCTTCTTTGCCACAAAAAATCGTTCATTCTCTAACTGTTCTTGGCAGAGCCCTAGTATACACCTGGCCACTTCTAGCAGGATCCTGATACATGTGCAATCATTATCTTTGTAATATTGAAACGTCCCCTCAAACAGCTGAGCAAAACCGAACTTACTCAGACATTTCGCTCTTTACCTATTCTGATCAACACTAAACTTACACACAATATTTTTTAGCGCAACGCAATCTGACTTTCAATAATCTCTACAAAGGAATGGCCCTGTCTAACATTAACCTATACCTTTCAGAAATCACTTAACTCACAAAAATCTTTGTTACTCCAACTACTTCAATACAGCGAGAGCCACTACTCCCAGCTAAATAAAAGATTCAAACTACTGAAGGCACTAACTACTGATAGGCATAGTTAGCAAATGAAAGATTTTGATAGAGAACAAACAATGTATTTACCTTAATAGTGTTCAAAAGTCATAATATATATAGCAGTTCATGACATCCAGTCTTACAAATGTACTGTCTCTGATGGACACACGTCCAGATCATCTGCTCTCAAAATTCCGCCATCTCTCTCCCCACATCCACCACTGCTGGCGGCTGAATTCCAACTGCGCAACGCTACGAGCTGTTAACAGCCAACTGCCCAACACTACAATAGCCAACAACAATGCAAACTAGCCACACACTGCACGCAGCACAGCCAGTGATTTTCATACAGAGCGCTACATGGCGGTGGCGTTACCAATATAAGAATCTAAACAGCCTACTTACACAGCCCCCATGCTTCCCACAAAAAAATTTTATAAATTGTTTTGGGCACTGGCCAATACATATTTGTTAAAATGTTTTCACAATTACAGTAACAAAAAAATCAAATGCACACACTTGTTGATACAATGTTGGTCAAAAGCTAAAATTTTCACACAGTCCATAAAGACAGTCCTGATCGTTCATCACAGTAAAATAGCAGTGTTTTTCTCAAAGTCTGGGCAGTACAAAAAAATGCAAATGGAAGTAGTGGATTTCCATGCAGTCTTGAAGAAGTAGTGTTGTCCTTACAACGGAAAGACAGTGCTGACTCTTGACATGCAGACAGGTAATGGGCCACAACTGAGCAAACCTACAGCAGAGCCAGTTGAAGTTTTGAAGATTATTGGTAGGTAGGTCGTCACAGAGCAGACCCATTGTAGTCCTGGTAGAGATTATGCTATTGGTGGGCAACCAGAGGTGCAGACCCACTGCAGTTCTTGTAGAAATAATGGTATTGGTGGGCCATCAAAGACGCAGACCCACTGTAGTCCGTATAGAGACAGCCAGCAGCCATCTCTTGCAGGTGCACAATCACCATCAAAGAGTCTTGCGGAGAATATAGCAAGTCCATAAACAACCACTTGTGCACGCACACACTTTTTGGAATTGTTCTTAGAAGTCTTGCAGACAATATAGCAAGCCCATAAACCACCTCTTGTGCACTCACAAAGTTTTTGGAATTGTCCTTAGAACCAACAATTATGTTAATCAGTCCCTTGCTGAATTATTAACCCACGTCCAAACACTAACAGTCCTCTTTTTTTTACATATTGTGTATACACTATGACCAACAGTAATTTGTGCAGTGAAATGAAAGCTTACAAGTTACTTAATGTGATGAACTGGTGTCAATTACAGTTTTATAACATGAGAATACAATAACAAAGGTACAAAATACATCATTAAAGAACGTAACAATACAGATAAAATTTGTAGTAATACAGGCTTTACAAGAGAATAGAAACAAACAAGTACATCGGTGTTACAGGAATTATGACATAAGTAAATATATAAAGTAATAAGAATAGTTTTTGAAGCATTAATTTGACACATGAACATTAAAAAAGAACAGAATAAATAATGTCTAAACATCTTCACAAATAAAATAACATATTATAAATGCAAATTATGTTTGAGGATAACAGTATTCCTCATCATAGTAAATGTACCTTAGTACTAGAAAAATTCTACAACATAAATCTTATTAACTAAACACATAGACAGGAAGAACACAAATACACAAGAGTACACAAACACATAGCAGAATAACACAGGAGGAAAGGACAGGGTTTGTTTTCAGTGTAACATTTGGTACTGCAGTCCAACGAAAACGTTCATTCCTTAGATATTTCGTCTTATTTCAACATTTGTTTCCACCAAAAGAAACCTATCCAAGCATGCTTCCTGTATTTATATGTTCACATTTTTCTTACCTCATTATTTATTTTCCATTATCTTACCTCATTATTTATTTCCAAGAAAATCGTCCCTAAACCTGTTGTCCCTAAACGCTACTTTTTTGTTCATATCCTTTTTCAAAATAGTTTTTTGTCCAAACCATTTTCTTACAGATTCTTAATTCATTTCTTCCAATTCATCACAAATCGTTCTCTTATATAGCTTACCCCATCTAAAGCTAACTTATATCTACAGAGCTCAGATGCTAAACTTAGGGACAAGGCAATGCAGCAGCACAAAACAATTAATAGAAACAGCAACGGCAAAAAATTCAAATTGGCAAAGCAAGTAGCAATATATATAAGTTAGCAAAGCAAATGCAACATTATCTCTAACATGAGCCAATGTGCAGCAAAAGAAAAATAAATCAGTAGTAGGGCTTAACAGAGTAATACAAAGTGAAGTTTAATAGCACTATGCCTGGCAAGCAGCAGCAGCAAACGCAATAACTTATATCTAATCATGACAAAGATCAAGCAGAAAAATATTACAGTAAAGATGGCCACATCTAATACCTATGCCACATCTTAACACTGGAGTGATGCATCACCTTGACTTACTGTACCAAGCCATTCACAAAAATTATCTATGCAATTCCTGTGAAGTGGAAATGTCTTTTTGTGCTCCCTCGTTTTTTTGGAAGTAGATCATAAAATTGTTATTTACTGGATCTGTAGGCATAAAATATCTACATTAGTACATCTAAAAAATTTTATGATAATCTATGCTGCAGTGCAACTAGAAACTAGATATCAAACAAAATGAGCAAATATATATATTCAAGGCATGATGCGTCATTCACTAGGCAAATGGCGTCTCCAAAGGCAGTAAAAAATCTCTCAACTAGAAAGACAATAGATGTAAAAATGTTTCTCATCATTTCATTAGGCAATTTAGTAAATATCATAAATTAAGAGCTCCACAGTGTAATCATATGTTTTCAAGTTTGGGCGTGTCGTATTTGCGATACTTTCTACAAAGAAATGTCAATAGCGATGATAATGGCCTCTTTTTTTTCTCCACCTTACGGCTTTCTTTTTACAGGCGGCTGGCACAGCTGGGTGCTTATAGTGCATTACGTCAAGGTGACCCACCTTCCTTACCGAAATATTTATGACATCAGTTTCCGCTACAGTGACAGTCTCATATAAAATAAAAAATTCAAAGGTTAGAAATTTACATTAGAAGTGTGTAGAAACAAAATCTCATATATTTCAGTGCCCAAAAAGTTTTGTCAGCATTATGGTAACTAACATTCATGTATGTACACACATTTCATAACTCTTAAAGTGTGATTCTTGGTTTTCAACATCCTTTTCATAAATCAGAGTCCCTACCCACTACCTTATTACACATGTACATATTCATATTCATCAACACGTCTTCAATATTTCATCATAATAAATGCATAGCATAATCAGATTTCTCATATAGCATCATCTCCTTGATCATAAACACACCTCAGAAGCATAATACACATCGTTGTAGTAATAATCTCAGAAACGTCGCAGCTTTCTGCAATAGTCCCAGAATCTAAAAAAATTCTCTGCTCATTTCAATAGTGTCATCTACCTCAAACGTACTTTAAAAATCATGATCCCATACCAAATACATCATTCAAAGCTCTCATAATATCACAATGGTTACGAAAAAATATGAACAGTTCACAAAGTACAGACAAAATACAATTTCATAAGGGTGAAGTTATCCAACTGTGTAACTGCATAAACATGTGTCACTGATGTAGTAAAAAATATTTGTCTCTCAGTTAAACGATCAGATAGCTGTGTAATTTATGTGTTAGAGAAATATGGTACCGATGTGTAAAGTTGTATTAGCAAATACCATATTAGCTAGGGCTCCTTGTGCTTGCCAGACACATGGTACACAAAGTAAGCGTGTAACCCCGTGAGGATTAATGTAATTATACCACAAATTACAGCAATGGGATGAAATGTATCACGGAAAACCTTTGTATCTTTGTAATTCAAAAATCTTTAAAAATAAATCTTTTAAGTACAAAATTAATCGCTCAAATGCGTGTCCTGTAGCGCTAATTTGCATCTTGCTGTAAAATAATTCTGTGGAAGTGTCGTTGTTATCGTCCTCCGAAAGCTAAGTTCTACAGAAGTCAATGTACTTACCTCATCATATACAAAAGTGAAATGCTATAGGTATAGATATCGTAGTTATTATGTACATTACCCTGGTCAAGAAAGTACTATAGCGTAAGGTATTTTTGTGCTACGAAAAAGGTTGTCCCATTGTAGCTACACCACAAAGGTTACTACTAAAACATATTTTACTTTCCAGAAGAATTAAGAAAAACTGTGCAGATATAAAACAGATACACCGCAAAATCAACAATGTAAATTGTGTCCCACATTAGTAGCCTCGTGGTATAACCGTGTAGCTGTCAAAGAAACCAAATGCTAAGTCACCTTTAATCTCACAGAAAGTACTTTAAATCCAGAACGTATTCTCAAGTAAACCAAACTGTTGCATTAAAATCTCGTGAGCAGTACTGGTATATGCTCTAAGTATGAGAGCCTTATAGTCGCTACATAATCATACAACTAACAAGGAAGAATGTAAACACACAATAACACTGTGTCATCTGTTCACTATAACAATTCATTTGTAATTACTCTCTAAATACGTTCCCTAGGTTCCAGACTGGATAGTTAACTTTAAAACAAAGTTGCATGTTAACAGTTTCAAAGTCTGATGAAGCGTACTAGTAACGTGAAGTGAAAAATTTTATAGCAAAAACTAAGTTAAAAAGCAGATTATCTTTCAGTAAACGGTTTTACATGTGAAATATGGTGTAAACCTTTACTCTTCCTAGTACGCAGAGTTTCAACTTCAAAGCACTTGTCTTGTATATGTCGGTAAGGAATTCTAAAATTTTTTTCGGGGTTAGAGTCTATGTTATTTTTCCCTGAGCCAGCCGGCGCACATGGCTGCCTGCGGTGCGAGTCATTGTCTGTCTCTTTGTTGGCGCGCGTCGTTATTGGGATTAGGAGACCTAACTTTTACGAATTCACCTTGACGAGAGGGCCCAGCCCTGTTTGAATCCCGCCAATTCTGATGAAATTCAGATCTGCCGTTATGATTATATCGTCCGTCGTCATGTTGGTAGTTCGTGTAGTTTCTTTCTTGTCGGTTACGTGGTGGAGGATTTCTCTCTGAATCGTAACTGCGCGCTGAACTGTTGGGTCTGAAGTTATTCTGTCTCCCTTGATAATAACTGTTTTGGTTCCCATTCAGTCTGTTTCTGTAGTTATCTCTGTCATATTCATTATTATGGAAATGCGATCTTTCTCTATAGCTATTATTCTGCCAACGGTTGTCATACGGGTGGTGTCTGTTTTGGTCACGATTTGCGTTGTAAAAAGAGCCCTGTCGTGTCCAGTTATTGTTTCTGTCGTCGCGCAATTGTGACGGATGTGACCTGTAATTGTTGTTCTCCTGTTTTCGCGTTCGCGATTGTCAGTGTCAATTTACTGGGAGCATGATAGCGAAGTCACGTAGATATCTTGGCCAATAATTTCACCCGATCTGAACAGGATGGAAAACATTTGCACGGAGTTTGCTGTCAGCTCTGCGCAAATTGTTTTTCCGAAACTTACGAGAACTGCATAGCTTGGGCGCAGAAATCCGGTGTCACTTATCTTCGTAAACTTAGCAACGACTTGTCGAATCCTTGCCATGCAACGTCACTAGTCTATTGCGCCAAGGTGCTACAGGGCCATAAATGAAAGTATTTATTAGTTATTCATTATTCCGAATACGTGGTGGTTTCAAATCCTTCAAGTTTTCGCTTGTTGTCGAAAATAATATTAATGAAGGTAATATTATTAGGTTAGTGAAAAAGTTCGTAACGTTTCTGTTTTGCACGTTAATATTCCTGTTGGTATGAGTTCATTTATAGATTGTCATTTTTTTATTCGTAGTTCACTGCTGCCGTTTCAGTTTACGTATTGTCATTTTGTCATTTGGAGATGATGAGTGGAGCTGTGGGTGCTAAAAAATGAAAACGGAACATTTCTGACATAGACTTCTGTGTGAGTTCAGAAGAAGGACGACAGTATCTGGGCTACAAACTTCTAGACACAGGACGGCAGGAAATTGTTTTCGATTTTAAGAAGGATTGTTTTAACATTTGTGAATCTGCACATTCAGAAAGACCTCCCGGGTTTGTTGAAGATCGTCTAAAAATATATTAATCCGCAATGATACACGTCACTGTGCTCGAGAACAGACAAAAGCGGTGAACTGTGGTCAATCCACCATCTTGCGTCATTTGCATGCAGTGAGGAAGTTCAAAAATCGGGTGTATGGGTGCCGCAAGCTCTAAGCCAAAATCAAAAAAATTTTCGGGTGGCCAACGTCCATCTCTGCTTGCTCGTTAACAATTGGCTCGTGAAGAACATCCACCAAGCCTATCCTGTATCGGTTGCTGATGACGAGAAATGTATCTTCATGCCAATATAAGTAAAAGAAAGGAATGGTTGAGCGCAAACAAAGCTGCAACTATCCGTACAAAGACTTTTATCAAGATTATGAGGCTACGAGGACTGTCTAGTTGCACTTGTCATTACACCATTCCTGCAGTTCTACGTTGCAACCAAAATCAAGTAATGGTCAGTACCACAATGAGGCGTATATCGACTCGTGCTGCACCTTGTGTTTGGATTGCATTGGTTTTTCTTTTCTCCCCCTGACATGTTTGTTTGATATGTTCTGTCATTAAGTGGCTGGTTGGTTGTATTTTCCCTGCGTTTTTGCTTCCGGGAAACTGCTATGGAGGAAGTAAGATCTTCGGCCGGTCGTTACCTCGTGTGGTGGCACGGAAGTAGGTGCGTTGCGCGCAGAGAGTGTGGTGGACACAAGAGTGCAGTGTGGCTCTCCAGCGCACCGAGTCGCGACGTGATGTATGTCGGTTGTGTGTAACGAGTGGGTCGAGTTGACGGAAGAGCTCCCCGCGTGTTGGTTGTATACAGAATCGCCCCACGAGTAGTTGCTGTTCATTTCGCCTTGGTGGGACGTTAACAAGCTTCTTTAAGTCCTCAGTTTCAACACTGGAGTTTAAAAAGAAGACATCTCACATGAAGGAGCGGTCACTACCCGTCAACGTTGCAGAGAAGACGTGAACTCCGGTGACAGAGCGTATCATTAAGTAATAATTTTGTGTAACCAGCGTCTCTTCTGCCCTGTGGTCTCCAGCGACCGGTTTCCTGTCCTTGGCACCGGTGTAATTGAAGACAGTGATCTTTTCTCCTCCTCTCGTTACTGTCCGATGTGAGGTATAGTTTTGGCAGCTTAATTGTTTCGCTGTTCCGTCGTGGGTTATAAGTAAATTCATGCTTCTTGTTGGTTGATCATGTGGTCGCTCATTCAGGACTGTGTGGTGTAATGTTTCCTTACACGAGGTTGGCTCTAATTCTGTCAGCAAGTTAAGCCATCTTATAACAAGTTTTCGGTGGCTAAAAGTGTTGTGTACATAGTTCGGCGTAGTCAGCGCGTACACAACTTCCCCACTAGAGTGCGCCCCGCTAAGCACAACAGCGCAAGGCGCAGCGCTCGTCAGTCTCCGCACTACGAGATGGCGCTGTCTTAGAGATGGACCAAATTCTGCTTCCGCCGATCCGCATATTAATATGTAACGTAGCCAATGAGATTGATGCTAACGTAGAACCTTCTCTTCTCGCGCATCGCACTCGCGCAGTGATACCGGAACGCTCGAGGCCTTATAACGAGTGTACAGAACTCCGATCAGTCAGTCTGCATTTGTCTTTACCAGTCTATAGTCAAGTTTCAGTCTACGCCTAATAAGATTATCATATTCCTGTACATAACCATGAAGAGAAATGTATAGACACTTTGTCAAGTATCGGAGATATGTGAGAATAAGATTAACGTACAATGACCAAAGGAACTTCAGATTGCCAATTCTAAGTAGTATCCAGAACCAAATTATTTTTATGCTTGTTATTATTTTAATAAATGTGTGTGAAAATTAATCAAGTTCTGTTTAACGTTGGTCACTGTCAATCTGCTACTCGAAGTGTGGAAGTGGTATTTCTATCGTCTGACCTAACGGCAGAAGATAAACACGCCATGATAAGACCACGAGACGTATTGCTGACACTCGCCTACTTAGTTAGAGCAACAAGTTAAATAATCTGATGGTGTGTGTACCGAAGGTCTTACAGTACGCACACCACAAAAAGTAGGTGCAGTGACCCGCTTGAGAGTGGCAATTGTGTTTACTGGCGTATTTAAATTGGTCAGTATTCTGTCTAGTCTGAGCATCCCTGAGTGGGTGATTTGTGGCCGCCTTACACGGGTACGTCATATCTGTTATGTTCTAATGATATACCAGGACAGTTTTGTTTAATTTTTTTTAAAAATGCCTTCAAGTTTGTAATTTCCTTTTATTGCCATTAATCGTTTTTTTAATGGCGGTGTTGGTAGCTTCACTACCTCACCGTACTTTATTAAAAAGTTCTGTATTACTTTAGTTGCCTGTTTACTAATGCTCTTTAAATTTCTTTAAATTATTGTATTGCTATAAATTACTTTGATTAGCGTTAGCGACGTGTTTTAAAAGGTACTTTATTGCCTACTGCTAGCTTCTGTGCCTTTTAAAAAGCAATTTAACTGTTATATTGCTATAAATTACTTGATTGCCGTTAGCGGCTTATTTTAAAAGGTTGTTTATTACGTACTGCTAGCTTCTGTGTTTTTTTAATTTAAATTGTTGTATTGCTAATAATTACTTGACTGCCGTTAATATCGTGTTTAAAACGCTGTTTATTGCCGTACTGCTAGTTTCTGTAAAAAAAAGACGAATAAAACATTTGTAAAAATCTCAACTCAACAGTAATCTACCTGAAATTTGGCCCCTTTTCCGAACTTGTGGTGTGGCTTGCGGTAACCGTAACCACTGTGTGTGTCACATAAAAGTACAAACTTATGTTTGACATCGTCATTTCCCAATGTGCCACTCTCCGTCTCCCTATGCAACTGGAGAGTGAATCATGTCAGCAGTACAGCGTGTATGTCCTCGTCGTAGTCTATTGTTAACCATCAACTGTTTAAGGGCCTGTTCATTCACTCGATGCTGAGATTTTTGTTTTACTAGTTGCGTACAGAGAGTGAGTCAAGAAGATGGACATGTTGATTCCCAATGGTAAACATGTATATTATATGTCATAATAGACCTTAGTCTTTTCCTGGAGGAAAAGAGTCCTAAAAGGTGCTATTTGTTTGATAAGATTATGAAGTGAAAATGCATGTGTTGGGGGATGAAAAGTCCTGCCGAATCAGTGAGAAATATTTTCATCAGAGTTTTCTGCAGAATAGTGCCTGTAAAAGCATGAGTTCTGACGCAAATTATCAAAGTATGTTTCATATTTGTTTTGTAAATAAAAACAGTCTTTTCTTGTTGCACTGTAATTTCGTTACCTTCAGAGCAATGCTGCTAAATGGCTTGTTTAGAGGAATATGAGAGGTACGTCCCTGTAGCTCAATATGAAAGTTGCCTGATACAATAACTTGTTGTAATAAATCTGAGGGTTGGCAAACCTGAAGGTGCATGCTGGCCTACCAGAGTGTGATAGACACAAAGGTGAAATGTTTTGGATTGTTGTAGGACGAGGAGGAAATGACATCTGATAGGTAATTTGGCTGTGTTTTGCTTTGTGGACACTTCTGAAGGTTAGACAATCCTTGTGTGGAACACCTGGGACATTTCTAACTACCGCATGGTTGATCAGTCACTGGCACTTGCTCGCTGCTTGCAGAAGGCCACCATCACTCTCTGGCGAACCATAGCTGTGTCCTCTAGTGGCAATAATTCAATTTGCCATATTTAGAACGAATTTCTCAAAACCTAGACAGAATTATCGTTGCAGGCAAAGAGACTTATTGAAGTTATGCAATGTGGACGATGAAGCTGGAACCTAAAATGTATATTGCACCATTTAGCCTGATATACAATATTGTTAAACTCTTCATGCCTGTGCAGTCTTTGGCTGTACTTCAACGAAATTAAAAACATAAAAAGTTATTTCATTGTGAATAGACAGAAACGTGTCCTGTCACATGGCATTTCCACTGCCCGCAGCTGGCAGACTTTAATCTGAACTTTGCTGAGGTGTTGTCACAGCACCCATATGACATTAAAATCGAGATCTTTGTGACTGACGCCTTGGTGGCTCGCGTCGGTACCAATGACGTGTGTCCCTTCCCATCGGAAGAGATTCCCTCTGGTGTCGAGGGGCTAACAGAAGTAGTGAAGGCTACGGGTCTTGCTTGCGAGACGAAAGCAGAGCTGACCGCTTGAAGCATAATCGATTGGACCTTGTACAGAGCCGAGTGGAATCAGAGACTTCGACGGTTCTGCGACCGTGTAGGCTGCAGATTCCTCGACTTGCGCCATGGGGTGGTTGGGCTTCGGATTCCGCTGAATAGGTCACGGGTCCATTACACACGGGGGACGGCTATACTTGTAGTAGGGGCTGTGTGGCGTGGGCTGGGCGATTTTTTAATCACAAAAAGCGGTTCTGTCTCCAAGAGTGCAGGCCGAGCACAGGAAGAACGTAGGTACAATAAGCATCGATATAACAGTTGTAAAGTGTCCTAGCTTTTTTGGGAAAGTTCCACAGCTCCAAGCGCTAACAGAAAGCACCGATGCTGAAATAATTGTAGGCACTGAAAGCTGGCTAAAGCCGGAGTTAAGCTCAGCCGAAATTTTTGCGAATAACCTACTGGTGTGCCGAAACGATAGGCTAAACTCAGTTGGCGGAGCCGTGTTTGTTACTGTTAGAAATAGTTGTCCTTGTCGCGAAATTGAAGTAGATATTTCCTGTGAGCTAGTATGGGCATTCTTAGCAAACTCAATAAAATAATAATTGAATCCTTTTTACGACCTCCCAATTCAGATGATACAATTGCTGAAAGGTTCAAAGAAAACTTGAGTTTGATTTCAAACACGTACTCGACTGATACAGCTACAATTGGCGGTGACTTCAACTTACTCTCTATATGTTGGCGAAAACACGCGTTCAATTGCGAAGGTACGCATAAAATATCATCCGAAATTGTGCTAAACGTATTCTCTGAAAATTATTTCGAGTAGTTAGTTCATGCGCCCACGCGAATAGTAAATGTTGTCACAACACACTTGACCTCTTAGCAACGAATAATCCTGAGCTAATAACGAGCATCAAAACGGATACAGGGATTAGTGAACACAGGGTTGTCGTAGACTGAATATTGTAACTCCTAAAGCCTCCAAACATAAACTAAAAATATACCTATTCAAATAAGCAAATCAAAATTCACTTGAAGCCTTCCTGAGAGAGACAACCTCCAGTCCTTCCAAATTAACAATGTAAAGTAAGTGTAGACCAGACCAAGCTTGAATTCAAAGAAATAGTATCGGCAGCAGTTGATAGATTTATACCGAATAAATTAACAAACGACGGAGCTGATCCTCCTTGGAACACAAAAAGTGTCAGAACGCTGTCGCAGAAACAACGAAAAAAACATGGTAAATTTAAACGGACACAAAATCTCCAAGATTGGCGATCTTTTACAGAACTTCCAAATTTAGCTTGGAATTCAATGCTAAATGCTTATAATATTTTCCATAACGAAACTTTGTCTCTAAACCTGGGATCCACAGAGGTCCTGATCGCATTAAAGTATGCTAGCGGCAAGACACAATTAATGCCTTCTCTGTGCGATAGCAATGGAAATACTATCGATAACAGTGCTGCTAAAGCAGAGCTATTAGACAATGCCTTCCGAAATTCCTTCACCAAAGAAGACGAAGTAAATATTCCAGAATACGAATCAAGAACAGATGCCAACATGAGCAACTTAGAAGTAGATTTCCTCGGAGTAGTGAAGCAACCTAAATCACTTAATAGAAGCAAATCTTCCGGTGCAGACAGTATACCAGTTGGATTCGTGAGAGAGTAGGCTGACGCAATAGCCCCTATACCTGACATTCATACGCAGATGTTCTCTCGCCGAAAGATCCATACCCAAAGACTGAAAAGTTGCATAGGTCACACCAGTGTTCAAGAAAGGCAGTAGGAGTAATCCACTGAATTACAGATCCATATCATTAAAGTCGATTTTCAGCAGGACTTTGAAACATATATTGTGTTCAAACATTATGAATTCGCTCGAAGAGAACTGTCTAGAAAACATCGTTCTTATGAAACACAACTACCTCTTCACACACGAAATGAGTGCTATTGCCAAGGGATTTCAAATAGATTCCTTATTTCTAGATTTCCGGAAGGCTTTTGGCACTTTACCTCACAACCAGCTCGCAGAAAAATTGCTTGCTCATGGAATATCGTCTCAGTTAAGTGACTGGATTCGTAGATTCCCTGCCAGAGAGGTCACAGTCGAGAAAAACAGAAGTGATTTCTGACGTTCGACAAGATAGTGTATTAGGTCCTCTGCTGTTCCTCATTTACATAAACGATTTGGGAGACAATCTGAGAAGCCGTCTTAGGTTGTCTGCAGAAGATGAAAACAAATTGCAAAACGTTTTAGAAAAGATATCTGTATGTTGCGAAAATTGGCAATTGACCCTGAATAAAGAAAAGTGTGAAGTCATCCACATGAGTGCTAAAGTAAATCCGTTAAACTTCTGTTGCACTATAAATCAGTCAATTCTAAAGGCCGTAAATTCAACTGAATACCTAGAATTTACAGCTACAAACAACTTAAATTGGAAAATGTTGTGGGGATAGCAAACCACAGAGTGCGTCTCATTGGGAGAATACATTAAAAATGTGACAGATCTACTGAAGAAACTGCCTACACTACGCTTGCCAGTCCTCTTTTCGAGTACTGTTGAACGGTCTGGGATCCTTGCCGGGTAGGATTAACAGAGTACATCGAGAAAGTTCAAGGAAGAGCAGCAAGTTTTGTATTATCATGTAGTAGGTATAGAGAATGGCATTGACATGAAACAGGATTTTGGGTGGACATCATTAAAACAAAGACGTTTCTCGTCACGGGGGAATCTTCTCAAGAAATTTGGATCACCAAGTTTCTCCTCCGAATGCGAAAATATTTTGTGGACTCCGACTTACACAAGGAGAAACAATAATAATAAAACAAGGGAAATCAGAGCTCACGCGGAAAGGTATAGGTGCTCGTTGTTTACGCGCGCTGTTCGAGATTGGAATAACAGAGAATTATTATGAAGGTGGTTCGATGAACTGTCTGCCAGGCACTTAAGTCTGATTTGAAGAGTATTCGTGTAGATGTAGGCGTAGCTGTAGTGCGACTTGTGGCTGTCCTGAAAAACTTAATTTCAATGGCCGGTGTTCCCCTGCAGGCAATGCATGCTCTGGCTAAGTGTGTGTGTATTTGTCGTGTTTAAAAATGGGGTATAGAGGGGAATGTGAAGAGACCATTAAATCGGCGAGAATTTTATTATGGACGAGAATTTTTATGGGCTCCTACGAACTACTGTTATATAAACCGTCTGAACAGACTAAACACATGGAGGGTGGGGGAATAACTCAAATATTAGGAAGTGATATGCGGTATGTGAAAGAGAAAATAGTGTCTTTATTGAAATCTTCTCGTTGCGAATGATAAAGAGAAACAAACAAAACTGGGAGTGACCATTACCTTTCTGCTGCAGGTATAGCTCTCCCAAAAGCGGTACTATCTTTGGAAATGTTAGGGCCTATAAAATTCAACAACAGTTCGAAATCTGTGGCTTTCATTAAGGAAAAATCTTTGAAGTAGCCCGTATTCCAATTCAGCTTTAATGTAATTTTGTCCTTCCACACTTCCTCTTACTTCTTGAAAGAGAGGCTGTCCACCAGCGTAATTTCTTCTTCTTTTTCAGACTGTAAACTCCTTGTAGAAAAATAAATGCTGCACAAGTGACGACTGTTAAAATCCTCTTATTCGCTCGTAATAACAGCCAGTGAAATTGTAGCTTAAACTCTACTTTCTAACAGTAACAAAATGAGAGCAACGTCAGAAGTTGATGAGAGCCAGATGCGCTTTCCCGTGGCTGAATCCCTTGGCCCAGGGACTGCTCTTGTTTCTGTTTGCAGGTTTGCGCTACCCCCAAGGAATAATTTTGTTCAACTGTGTTTGCCTTCTGAGCGTTCTATACTAGTGGGGAAGGAGCGCGCCGTTTATCTCTTTTGAAATGCCCGGGCTGCAAACGCCGAACGCAGCGGAGTTGGACGGAATGTGCCGACGGCGGCAGCCGGTTGCACTGTGGGTGCAAACGTGGACTAGGGTGTCTCAGAGGGGGTGCGGGGCAACGCTTGGCATCTCTGTACTCGTATGTGGGTCTTGTGTGTAAACACCTCACACCGGCCACCCTGCCAGCCACAGGAAGAGGGCCCGAACTCTTTCGAAGAGAAACGGAACTATCGGATCTTCGAACAAAGCGGGAGTCTGGCACCACCTTACCAGTTCAGGTGTAGCTGAGACCGAACTATTTCCTGTGCGTTGTGTTTGTTACTTTAGCGTGTCATACGGTGTATTTTGAGGCTCAAGTGACAATTAAATACTTGAAATAATGAATCAGGTAATTTCATTGCTCTCTGAACCCTTCAGTTCACAGAAGTTTGAAGAAAAATTAGAAATCAAGGTAGGCCGACTCCTGCTTTAAGAATTTCGCAGAGTGTTAAAACAAAAAGTCGCCAGTTCAAGAGTAAATTTAACTCTGAATTGTACAACAAGCATGAATGGCTGTGTGATTGTGACATGAAAAATGCCCTATTTTGTTTTCCTTGTTTATTTTTGTATTAGATCTTTCATGGTCTAAACACAGCGCCTGTGACATTCAACACCTCCACGAGAAAATTAGAAAACAGGACCTTTCCTCAGTCGATGTAAATAACGTTTTGAATATATCAAGTCCAGGCAATGTAAATACAGCTACCCAATTAGACAGTGGGTACAGAATGTCTTTGGCATTACACAACCAAAAATTTACCGATAATAGGTACATACTGAATATGATTATTAACTTTATTTGTTTCTGTAGTTCGTTGGAACTTGCCTTTAGAGGACATGATGAGATTGAATGATCTTCCAATCCTGGTGTTTTTCGTTCCTTGATTAATTTTAATGCAGAATGAGACTCTGTATTAAAATAGCATTTAGAAAAAGCTACTGTTTTCAAAGGAACCTCAAAAACCATCCAGAATGATCTCCTCCAGTGCATGCTTCAAGTCTGCCAAGAGGAAATTGGAAAGGACATTAAGGGTGCTGAGTTGAAAGATTTTGGGACTTCATAGCACCAGAAAAGCATGACGCCCAGTCTTTGGCAACGTCCATCATCGAACAGATAAGTAATCATTTGGGGAATTGTCCACATAAGCTAATAGCACAAACATATGTTGCTATGCCCACCAGTTGAATCTCATTATGCTTGAAGCCGTTTCCATTAATAAAAATGTGTAAATATTCTTCACTAAACTTCAGGGACTTTGCAGATTATTTTCACAATGTCCTAAAAGTACAGCGGTTCTCGACGAGACTGTTCGAAAACGACTGCCACGTTCAGTGCCTACTTGATGGAATTTCCAGTCAAGGAGCGTCAATACCGTTTTGGAATATAGAGAATATACTATAACGTGCATGAATAATAAGAGGCAGGGGGGAAAACTGAGTAATGAGAACACGATCCTGCAAGCCCGTGGCTTAGTAACAAATTTGGAGAATGAAAACTACATTTTTTGGCTTTCATTTTTTCATAAAATCATGATACATGTGGATATTTTGTATAACCAGCTACAAAAAAAAGGCATATTGACCCAACTTACGCACTAAATCAGCTGACGCATTTTGAGCGTGAAATTGCGAACATTAGGGAAGGAGTGAGTGAAAATTCAACAGGTTTACACGAGTACCATAAAAGAGTGAGAACTGAAGATGGCGGCCGGCCGCGGTGGCCAAGCGGTTCTAGGCGCTTAAGTCCAGAGCCGCGCGACTGCTACAGTCGCAGGTTCGAATCCTTCCTCGGGCATGGATGTGTGTGATGTCCTTAGGTTAGTTAGGTTTAAGTAGTTCTAAGTTCTAGGGGGCTGATGACCTCAGATGTTATGTTCCATAGTGCTTAGAGCCATTTTATTTGAAGATGGCGCAGCGATCTGTAATCTACTGTGGGAGACAAAAGAAGTATGTGAAGTCGTAAGTTACGAGGCAAAAGAAAGATACAAGTTCACGGGACACTTAGTTGCAGCCTCTCTCTTCCTACCAGACGAATTGGCTACTTACTCTTCCAGTTTTCAAATGGTTCAAATGGCTCTGAGCACTATGGGACTTACCTGCTGTGGTCATCAGTCGCCTAGAACTTAGCACTACTTAAACCTAACTAACCTAAGGACATCAGACCCATCCATGCCCGAGGCTTCCGGTATTCCAGAAACTTATTTCAGAGCTGCTACTGAATGCTACTCTTTTTTGGAAGCAAAGAAACTTCGAACACAACTCTTTGTTAGTTATGGAAGAGACGAGTTCAAAAGCATGTGTGGAGCTTTGAGCTTTGTGTATTACACAACAGGCAATAATCTTTGTGATTCGCTGAGAGAATATGTGAAGCTCCTGAAAGCGGTAGTTACAGTTCCAATGACCACATCAGAAGCAGAACGTCGTTTTTCTTCGCTGAAACGCATCAAAACCTTCTTGCGAAATACTATGGACCAACAAAGACTATCAACACTTGCGATGCTTTCTATTGAACGAGACATCATTTTAGGAATTGCTGAATTCAATCAAACAGTAATTGAAAGATTGGCAAATATGAAGGGAAGAAGAACAGAGTTCTTGTACAAATGATCACCACCACATCCAAATTCAGAGACGTAATCGAACGGCGTTAATATCAGTCCCGCTGAAAAAGTTTAGTAAGGCATGCGTACCAATTTTTGAGTACATAGAGCAGTAGTTGATTTTAGTTCCTTTTATTCTACAAAAGTAATACTTATTTCTGTGTGCAACATTTGGTTTTATTATGAGTAGACGCAGGAGTGAGTAAAGTGCACCACCATCTTCTTTGGTCACGAGCCGCCACTGCCTTGGCCCCAAATGCTTCGTTTGGCGTGGATGAGAGGCCGAACCAACCGACGTCTGGCCGAATCCAGCCTCCGCCGTTGGCCGGCCGCTGCAGTGGGGGCCGTGCCGGCTGCTGTGTTTACGCTCGGCTGCCGCCGCCGCCGCCGCCCTTGGGCTTCTTTGTGTGGCCCAGTGCGGCTCGCATTCCGGCGCGCAGCGGTCGGCTGTTTGCGAGGGCCGGCGCTAACTGCCCGTGACGACGCGATAAATTACTCCGTAAGCCGTCCCGCGTCCGAGAAAGAAACCTCCAGGGCCGCTGCACGCTTTTGTGCCTCCTGATACGCGCACTCCCGAGGTCACCCGAAGTTACGGTACCATCGCTGGCGTAAGATCTGCTTTAGCTATTTAAAGACCGACATGTCCTCTATGAAAATCTAATGTGTTACGATGCCGCACAACTTCGTAGCCTTTTTTCATAAGTTTAATAAACACAACAGATACACATGACACACACTTTAGTCATCACTGATATATTACCGAAAAAAAGTCTCATTAGCAGGTAGCAGTTACTCGTGTAAAATATCTGGGAGTATGCGTGCGCAACGATTTGAAGTGGAATGATCATATAAAATTAATGGTTGGTAAGGCCGATGCCAGGTTGACATTCAATGGGAGAGTTCTCAGAAAATGTAATCCATCAACAAAGGAGGCGGCTTGCAAAACTCGTTCGACATATACTTGACTATTGCTCATCAGTGTGGGATCCGTACCAGATCGGGTTGACGAAGGAGATAGAGAATATCCAAAGAAGAGCGGCGCGTTCGTCACAGAGTTATTTGGTAAGCGTGACAGCGTTACGGAGATGTATAGTGAACTCAGATGGCAAACTCTGCAAGAGAGGCGCTCGTGGTGTAGCTTGCTGTCCAGGTTTCGAGAGCGTGCGTTTCTGGATGAGGTATCGAATAT
Organism: Schistocerca gregaria; assembly: GCF_023897955.1. Classification (NCBI taxonomy): domain Eukaryota; kingdom Metazoa; phylum Arthropoda; class Insecta; order Orthoptera; family Acrididae; genus Schistocerca; species Schistocerca gregaria. Next base: position 54,624,290 of record NC_064927.1, read on the forward strand.
ATTGCTTTTCCCTACTTATACCTCCCCAGGAGATCACGAATGTAAAATTAGAGAGATTCGAGCGCGCACGGAGGCTTTCCAGCAGTCATTCTTCCCGTGAACCATACGGGACTGGAACAGAAAACGGAGGTAACGACAGTGGCACGTAAAGTACCCTCCGCCGCACACCATTGGGTGGCTTGCGGAATATAAATGTAGATGTAGAAGGAGTTATGCGACACAAACGAATGTTGGTTGGCGTGTTCCAACATCTGAAAGATGCTGTCTGTCCAAATTTCACGCCAGTCGCATAAGGCTGATGCTAGTAACGCCACTATGAGGATGCAAATCGTGTTTGCTTTAAATACACGCCGTAATCGTCATGAACATTAGTTGCTACTGAGCTGATGCTAGTCAACAATGCCTTTAAGGCGACATACCCGGCATTATCAGAAGCTCACTGATTGTGAACGAGGTGGTGTAGTAGGTCTACGAGAAGCTGGATGTTGCAGAAAGACGTGCCTGAAACACGATTGTTTGAGGCGGTGGTCACGGGAATGTACGGCAGCAAGAAGATCGGGCTTCGGGCAACCGTGTGGCACTACCGAAACGGAAGATCATCGTGAACGGTGTATGACTCTAGCGCAGGCTCGTCCAAACGACGCCCCTGGAGAATTCGTTGCGTTGTCGCAGTGGCCGAGCTGGCTGTGCGGTCCGCCCGCCATGCCTCGCCGCGCCGCTGTACGCGCGCTTCGTACAGAAGACAGACCGCCGCACCAAAAGCGGTCAAAAACATTGATACGAGTCAAAGCTGTTAGTCAACAGACATAAGACCACAGTGGATCGAGATGGATGCTCATCAGCAGAAGACAAAAAAAAAAAAAAAAAAAAAAAAAAAAAAAAGGAGGAGCGGCGCGTCCGCTCTTTCTAAACCTGAGTGGGAAATTAATTTCTTTTGTACTGCTGTCGAAAAACATGCCAAATGTTTAATATGTCATCGGAACCTCTTGTATTTAAAAAAAGTACTCAACGGCAGTTTAATACCTGTCGCAAAGATCAGTTCGAAAATTTGTCGCAAGAGGAACCGCCAGTCAAAGGTTGAAGAACTGAAAGGAAATTTCAAACAGGATTACAGTGAAGTAAGTGTTTCCTACCTTATGACTCTTTATTATTTATAAATATGGTAAATAAAGCTATTTTTGTAATCTGTTATATAACTTAGCAATATGCCAGTTATCGAATATCAGATTGTCAGCAACAAGGAATATTTCTTTTCGGTTAATTTTTATATTTGGGTTGGATTAAATCGCGTCGAGCAGAAATAAGGAAAAGTTGCAGGTGCGTTATTTTTGACACTTTCTGAAAAGCCATCACAAACACTCTATTGGACAGCAAAGCGTCATTTAGAGTTATTCTTTATTTTTGTGTATTTTGATCTATATTTTCAATTAACTGAAACGCAAATGTTCCAAGAGATAAAAGTTTATTTTGCGGCCACATTTCGCTGTCCTTCCTAGCGTATATGATCGCTTTTCAGAGGAACTGCGGGGGGGAGGGGGGGGGGGGGGAGCGGAACGCGCCTAAAACCAATCTTTTTTTAATTTTTTATTTGGTATTTAATGAATGAAACAATTAAATACTAAAATGATAAAAGTGTTTTAAATCAGGATTGTACAAAATTAATTCTAAGGTATTTTTTTCTTTTTGCCGTGGCAGGAGCAGGAAACAGGTACGCAAAGTTTATGCGCAAGTTAGAATGCGAGCTGAAAATTGCGGGAGCAAGGAAACCCTCTACAGCTGGGAATCTCATCAAGGATTCCCTGGTCGACTCTGAGGCTTGTATTTGTCCAACAGACCTTACGGAAAAGTATGGAGAAACAGCTCTTTCGCCTCAAACTGTTTCTCTCCGAGTCGAAGATATGGCCTCAGATAAAGTGCAGTAATTAATGCAGAGAGCGGCAAACTTCGTTTCATTTTCTATGCTTCTTGACGAGTCGACGGACGTTGCGGACTATCTCAGCCCGTCATATTCATTCGGGCTGTCGACGTCATTCAGCGTGTCACAGAAGAATTTCTCGATATTATGCCATTAAAAGACAACCACGGGTTTGGATATTTTTCTGGCCGTGGCAAACGTGTTCGAGTCAGTGTGTTTAAAATGGGAAGGCCCGACCAGTGTAACAGGGATGGAGCCCCTGCGCTAAGAGGGATACGCACTGCATTCCTGTGCTACGTCAAGTCAAAATCGACTGAAGTGGGCTGCTCCTTATTTGCGGCATCCATAGTCTGATACACCAGGAGGCACACTGTGCAAAGATTGTCAACATAAAAAGTGTTATGATCACAGTTGTTCGAACAGTTAATCATCTTCACTCGCCTAGACCCACACATCGCCAAATTAAAGAATTTCTGGCTGATATCGAAGCGGAATACCGGGCCATCACCTACCGCGTCGAAGTAATGTGGCTGAGCAGAGGGAAGGTGCTTCATCGGTTTATCTCTTTGAGGGACGAAATCACTACCTGTTTGAAAATGAAAGGGCATCCAGAAGAATTACTTCGTGATCTTAAGTGGGTGGCGAATTTGGCTTTTTGCAATTACCTATCTGGTTATTTAAATACTTTGAACATTTCAATCCAAGGCGAAAATCACTCTGCTTTTGATTTAGTGCAGACGATTCAAGCATTCAAAAAAAAAACTCTTTTCGTGGGGAAAACGGTTGCGCGAGGAGAATTGTGGACACTTACCTGCATTACACAGCGTTAAAGATGTCGATTTTTTAGATTGTGTTCAGATCATTTGCGAATTACAAGAAGAGTTTGAAAACAGATTTTTGGAGACAGATGAGCTTCAACCGCCCTTAGATATATTTGTTCGCCTGAGGGCGTCTCACAGGTGTTCAACTAGAGCCGATTGATCTGCAGTGCGATATCCGCCTGAAGGACTGCTTTCCTATGTGTAAAACTTTGATGACTTTTACAGCTGGTTCCCACGAGATAAATATTCTCTTTCGCACTAACACGCGGTTAAATGTCTCTCAGTGTTTGGTTTGAAGTATATTTGTGAGCACTTTTCCTCCGTTTTAAGGTTTGCTAAAACTACGAACCGTTCAACACTTAGCGATAAAATTTTGACTAATTCTTTGTTAGCCGTCTCCCGGAATACTGTAGCTCACTTAGACAAAATCATTTCCTCCAAAAATGTTAATAGCCTTCTTTAACGATGTTGACCGTAAGGATTAAAGGTCTTTATAACCTCAATTCTATTTTTAATAAGTTTTCAAACTTCGGCAATTAAAATTATTGCGTACCAAACAGTAAACTAAGGATCCGATGTCTAAACTCTGAAAAACGGTACAAAACGCTGTAACGCAAAGTATAACAAAAAATATTTACTTCTAACTACTAAGTAAGAATAAAACTCAATGTCCCTTACGTAAAATTATTTCTAAAATAGAATATTTATGATACTAGTTCATTTAAGAAATTGATGTATCTTTCAGAAGACACTGTATATATGAATGGTGTGCTTGTGTAACACTAATAGAATCAACCTGTGAGTCAGGAAAGTGCTAAGTTGTTCTTAGATTGTTGTTTTGGATATTGTCTTCTAAAGCTTTGCGTAGTAATTCTGCCACACGAACACTGGAGATCTCTGAAGCCCGTGATCAAGACACTCTCCACAATGTACTGCAAAAGAGAAAAATGTGTGCAAAGTTTTCCCCACAGATTTTGTTTCCACAACAGAAACATCGATGCGTCGAAGCCTGCCGCAACTTGATTGAAATGAATAACGCGGACAGTCATTTTCCGAAAGAATTGTCGCAGGCGACGAGACTTGTGTCTTCAGTAGAAAACTACCACAAAAAGACAAACTGAATCGCACCGTCTCTGACGGTACGCCGGGCTCGAAGAGGGTGCGAATGTCACGAGCGAGTTCTTCCGTGTGTTTTCCTTGTCAGCAACTTGGATGCACGAGCTGTTAAGCTGATTGTGCAATAATTCTCGCACTTGTCAGCTCTTGCAGCCTTCGGTATTGTGTGGATCGTACTTTTCCGAAAGTCTTAGGGTATGTCGCCAGACTCATAAATTCTAGACACCAGCGTGAATAGTTTTTTTGTTGCCACTTCCCGCAATGATTTTAGAAATTCTGATGGAATGTTGTCTATCCCTACTTCCTTATTTGATCTTAAGTCCTCCAAAGTTCTTTTAATTCATGATTCTAATACTGGATCTCTTCTAAATCGAGTCGTATTTCATCTCCTATTACATCACACAAATCTTTCACCTCATAAAGGCTTTCAGTGCATTCTTTCCACCTATTCGCTCTCTACTTTGCATTCAACAGTGGAATTCCTGTTATATTCTTAATGTTATCACCTTTCTTCTTAATGTCACCGAATGTTGTTTTGGCTTTCCTCTATTCTGAGTCTGTCCTTCCGATAATCGTTTCTTTCCGATGTCTTCACATTTTTCCTGTAGCAATTTCTTTTTAGCTTCCTCGCAGTTCCAATTTATTTCTTTCCTCAGCCACTTGTGTGTCTGTATTCCTGAGTGTCCCAGAACATGTTTATACTTCCTCCTTTCATCGATCAATTGAAGTATTTCTTCTGTTACCCATGGTTTCTTCGCAGTTACCTTCTTTGTACATATGTTTTCCTTCCCAACTTCCGTGATGGCCCTTTTCAGAGATGTCCATTCCTTTTAAACTGTACTGCCTACTGAGCTATTCCTTATTGCTGTATCTTGAGCCTTACAGAACTTCAAACATACCTCATCATTCCGTAGTGCTCCTGTATTCCAGTTCTTTGCGTACAGATTCTTCCTGATTAATCTGTTGAACTCCAGCCTACTCTTCACTGTTATCTGAGTCTGTATTTGCCCCTGGGTACGCCTTATAATCCAGTATCTGATTTCGGAATTCTTTCTAACTATGGCGTAATTCAACTGAAATCTTCTCATATCACCCGACCTTTTCCGGGTGATTCTTGAACAGAGTATTTGCTATTACTTCTGGAATTTAATGCAGAACTCAATTAGTATTTCTCCTCCCTCATTCCTTGTCCAAAGCCTATATTCTCTGGTAATCCTTTCTCCTACTCCCTCCCCTCCTACTACTGCATTCCAACCCCATGACTATTACGATTTTCATTTTCCTTTAACTGCTGAATTACCCTTTCAATATCCTCATATACGTTCTCTATCTCTTCATCCTCAGCTTGCGGGGTCGGCATGTATACATGAACTATCGTTGTCGGTGTTAGTTTGCCGTCGGTTCTGATGAGACCAACCCTAGCACGGACTGTTCAAAGTAACACTATCTCTCCCTATCTTACTATTCATTACGTATTCTACTCCTGTTACCATTTTTTTTTCTCTGTTGATAATAACCTATGCTCATCTTTCCAGAAATCCTTGTCTTCTTTTCATTTCACTTCACTGAGCCCTACTATATCTAAATTCAGCCTTTGCCTTTCCTTTCTTTAGATACTCTAGTTTTCCTACTACATTCAAGCTTCTGACATTCCATGCTACAACTCGTAGAACGTTATTCCTTCGTTGGTTATTCAGTCTTTCTCTCATGGTCACCTCCCCTTCGCAATCCCCTCCTGGAGACCCGAATGAGACATTATTCTGGAATCTTTTGCCAATAGAGAGAGATCATCATGACACTTTTTCAGTTACAGGCCACATGTCCCAAGGGTACACGTGTTGTGGCTAATGCAATGCTTTCCATTGCTTTCTGCATCCTCATGCAATTAATCATTGCTGATTCTTCTGCCATTGGGGGCAGTTAGTAGTAGGACAAAGCCAACACCACCCCACTCTCCATTGTTGCCAGATGTATCTAAGATGGTGGCGATGACATGATCCAAGATGGCAGTGTGTAGACTTGGAAACAGTGCATGACGTCATCCACGATGGCGGCTGTGAAGTCATTCAAGATGGCGGATTTTGGCGGCAGGTTTGAGCTACCTCAACTAACTTACCCCCCCCCCCCCCCAGAAAAATGGCGGGAAGTTCAAATTCCAACAGGATAATGAATCACACCATGATTATCTCTACTAGGCTAAGAAAATCGTGGGAAGATAGGTCACTTGGGCTTAGCTGTCACCTGACAACCACTTCTTCCTATGAACTGGAGCCAAGTTTGAATTTTGGCAGTAAACAACGGTCAATTCACGTATCTCTACTAAGCTACGAAAATGGTGCGAACGAAAGGACACTTGGACTAACTTCGGTCACCTTCTCCTAAGGGTTGGTGAAAAGAGGACTTGGACATAAGTCTTTATTTAAACAATTTTATGCAGTACAGCCATCCGGTGTGTTTACTATGATGTCTGGACTCCAGCTAACTTAGTACATAGCACCACCACCGAAGGGCGCTCCAATCTGTGATGTAATCCAAGATGGCGGCAAACTGTGTGTTTGCCATGAGGTCCAGAGCAATTTATTTAGGTATGGAGTATATTTATCACAGTGATATACAACACACACTCGGACATGCCCCACAGCATACAGACCTGCAAACTACTCCTACATAGCTCATATATAATGCTTTACACACGCACTTGCTGATTGTAAACTATAAAAAATAATGTGTTGCACAGCCTACACACTTGCAAACCACTCCTAAATTATGCAGCACATTTACGTCCCGGGAGCCAAAAAACTTCTAAATTGTCAAAATAATAATCCACGTAAAAGACTCTGCAAACATACTTGGTAATCGTCAGCTGTCGAAATCATGTACCAGTCCTTATTTAAACGATTAGAGGCAGCACCACCATCCAGTGTGTTCGCCACAAGGTCTGCACTCCAACTGAACTAGTGTGGTGTAACCGCCAGACACCACACTTTCTAGGTGGTAGCCTTTAAATCGGCCGCGGTCCGTTAGTGTACGTCCGACCCGCGTGTCGCCAGTATCAATGATTGCAGACCGAGCGCCGCCACACGGCAGGTCTAGGGAGACTTCCTAACACTCGCCCCAGTTGTACAGCCGACTTTGCTAGCGATGGTTCACTGACAAATTACGCTCTCATTTGCAGAGACGATAGTTAGCATAGCCTTCAGCTACGTTGTTTGCTTCGACCTAGCAAGGCACCAGTATCCGTACTATTGATATTGTGAATCATGTACCATAAAGAGCGACGTTCTCCATGAATGGATTAAAGTTAAGTATTCCATCAGCTACGTCCGTTTTTCTCAATTCTAATTCCCTTGTCAAGTTCCAGACCTCACGCCAGCCTGCGTGAGCTGAGACGCGTGCATTTCGGCCTCCTTTAATAACACAGGGTTGGCTCTCCAGCCAATCACAACATTGGCGACGAGGCACAACCTCGTTCTTATCGATATTGCCCTGATTTACTTGTGTAATGCCTTCGCCAAAATCTCCAGATATACTGTCCGAATTTTATCGCTTACAGAATCAGCAGACGCAGGCCTTACTGGATGCCCTTGGACAGCTCGTCCAGGGTCAACGTGCGATGCAAAACGATGCGGCAGCAGCCACTTCACCGCTAACGCAGCCACAACATGCTGTTGCACCAAATTTTCGACCTTTTGATGCTGCGCTGGAAAGCTGGACGGAGTGGACACGCCAATTTGGATTCCATCTCGCCGCCTACAGAATTCAAGGTAACAAGCGGCAGCATTATCTGCTTTCTTCAGTAGGCGTGACTACTTACCGTGTGATAGTAAAATTATTTCTCCGACGCGACATCGCAACTCTGTCCTACCAAGAAATTTTGTCTGCATTAGTTGCGAAACGGGATACCTTCTTTCGTGCAAAACGTACGGCAGAACAGACTAATCGGGAGTGGGTTGCAACCTTCCAAGGCCTTACTAGGGATTGTGCTTTTGAGTGTCAATGTGAACTCCCTTATTCTGATACTATGGTACGTGATGCAATTGCACAGAGCGTTTCTGATGTTCGTGTTAGGGAACAGATTTTGAAACTAGTAAATCCCACCCTTCAACAAGTGATGGACATATTGGATCGGTAGGACACACTTGACTTTGCTCAGGAATCATTTGAAACTTCGCCAACAGTGTGTCAGGTTAACCGGCCCGCCGGACGAGCTGCACGGAACAGTAAACAGCCCTCGCGTCCGGCCGCGCCGCTACAGCCAGGCTCTGAGACACGTGTGCGGCGACGGCAAGCAAATGCAGTGATCAAATCATGCCCGCGGTGTGCTACTAAACATTCAGGTGAGAATTGCCCGTCACGTCAAGCTATTTGCTTTTATTGTAATAAAAAAGACATGTTCAGAGTGTTTGCCAGAAAAAGCTCAGATCGGAAGCTCAAAACCGTTCCAGGCCCTTTGCTTCGCGCCGGAATCGGAATCGAACCAAGGATACTCAGGCTCGCGAATCTTCGCCCATGGAAATTCATGTAGTTCATTCCACTTCTCGCAGTGCCACTATCTCTAACACTGACTGTGTTCGTCCCAAAAATAGTGTGCGTCGACATCGTCGGAACTCCCGTCAAGTCGCAAGTGATTATGTACTAGTGTCAGTTCACGCTGCACTAGACAGCCGCTCTTGTCGTCAGCAGGACAATAAACTTTTTGTAGACTTGGCCATTAGCGGCAAAGTGATACCATTCCAGCTCGATACTGCAGTTTCACTGATCAATCAAGACACTTACAAACTGCTGGGAACACCTCCGTTGCGTGCCGCAAATGTTACGCTAAATAGCTCCTCCGGTCAAGATATCCCTGTGTTAGGACAGTGCAGCCTTCTGGCAACATACAAAGGACAAACAAAACTTGTGTCATTTTACGTTCTTCGTTCTTCTTCTGCAGTGAACTTGTTTGGTTTCGATTTATTTCAGTTGTTTAACTTGTCTGTAGTAAATCAGGTCCTATCAGTGAACCAGACTGTGCCTTCAGACAGTGTTTCTAGTCTATGTAAAGAATTTGCAGACATTTATGCACCTGGCCTCGGTTGCGCTAAGAACTATAACGCACATTTGAAACTGAAAGTAAATGCGCATCCGAAATTTTTCAGAGCGCGCAATGTTCCCCACGCATTGCGTGATGAGGACGCAAAAACATTACACGATTTGGAATCACAAGGTGTAATTGAACGTGTGCAGGCTTCTCTCTGGGCATCACCCTTAGTAATTTTGCCAAAACCTTCCGGAAAGTTGAGACTTTGTGTGGACTCCAAGGCAACAGTGAATCCACAACTAGTGATTGCGACTTTTCCTTTACCCCGCCCAGAAGCTCATTTTGACAAACTGTGCCCGGGTAAATATTTTTCGAAGTTGGACCTAGCAGATTTTGTTGTTGTTGTGGTCTTCAGTCCTGAGACTGGTTTGTGGCAGCTCTCCATGCTACCCTATCCTGTGCAAGCTTCTTCATCTCCCAGTACCTACTGCAACCTACATCCTTCTGAATCTGCTTCATCTCTTGGTCTCCCTCTACGATTTTTACCCTCCACACTGCCCTCCAATACTAAATTCGTGATCCCTTGATGCCTCAGAAAATGTCCTACCAACCAATCCCTTCTTCTAGTCGAGTTGTGCCACAAACGTCTCTTCTCCCCTATCCTATTCAATACTTCCTCATTAGTTATGTGATCTACCCATCTAATCTTCAGCATTCTTCTGTAGCACCACATTTCGAAAGCTTCTATCTCTTCTTGTCCAAACTAGTTATCGTCCATGTTTCACTTCCATACATGGCTACACTCCATACAAATACTTTCAGAAATGACTTCCTGACACTTAAATCTATACTCGATGTTAACAAATTCTCTTCTTCAGAAACGCTTTCCTTCCCATTGCCAGTCTACATTTTATACCCTGTCTACTTCGACCATCATCAGTTATTTTGCTCCCCAAATAGCAAAACTCCTTTACTACTTTAAGTGTCTCATTTCCTAATCTAATTCCCTCAGCACCACCCGACTTAATTCGACAACATTCCATAATCCTCGTTTTTTTTTTTTGTTGTTGATGTTCATCTTATATCCTCCTTTCAAGACACTATCCATTCCATTCAACTGCTCTTCCAAGTCCTTTGCTGTCTCAGACAGAATGACAATGTCATCGGCGAACCTCAAAGTTTTTTATTTCTTCTCCATGGATTTTAATACCTACCCCGATTTTTTCTTTTGTTTCCTTTACTGCTTGCTCAATATACAGATTGAATAACATCGGGGAGAGGCTACTACCCTGTCTTACTCCCTTCTCAACAACTGCTTCCCTTTCATGTCCCTCGACTCTTATAACTGCCATCTGGTTTCTGTACAAATTGTAAATAGCCTTTCGCTCACTGTATTTTACCCCTGCCACCTTTAGAATTTGAAAGAGAGTATTCCAGTCAACATTGTCAAAAGCTTTCTCAGAGTCTACAAATGCTGGAAATGTAGGTTTGCTTTTCCTTAATCTTTCTTCTAAGATAAGTCGTAAGGTCTGTATTGCCTCACGTGTTCTAGTGTTTCTACGGAATCCAGACTGATCTTCCCCGAGGTCGGCTTCTACTAGTTTTTCCATTCGTCTGTAAAGAATTCGTGTTAGTATTTTGCAGCTGTGGCTTATTAAACTGATTGTTTGGTAATTTTCACATCTGGCAACACCTGCTTTCTTTGGGATTGGAATTATTATATTCTTCTTGAAGTCTGCGGGTATTTCGCCTGTTTCATACATCTTGTTCACCAGATGGTAGAGTTTTGCCAGGACTGGCTCTCCCAAGGCCGTCAGTAGTTCCAATGGAATGTTGTCTACTCCGGGGGCCTTGTTTCGACTCAGGTCTTTCAGTGCTCTGTCAAAATCTTCACGCAGTATCGTATCTCCCATTTCATCTTCATCCACATCCTCTTCCATTACCATAATATTGTCCTCAAGTACATCGCCCTTGTATAGACCCTCTATATACTCCTTCCGCCTTTCTGCTTTCCCTTCTTTGCTTAGAACTGGGTTTCCATCTGAGCTCTTGATGTTCATACAATTGGTTCTCTTATCTCCAAAGGTCTCTTTAATTTTCCTGTAGGCAGTATCTATCTTACCCCTAGTGAGATAAGCCTCTACATCCTTAAATTTGTCCTCTAGCCATCCCTGCTTAGCCGTTTTGCACTTCCTGACGATCTCATTTTTGCCTGCTTCATTTACTGCATACTTAAAAATACCGGTGGACGAAGAATCCCAGCGCGTTTTGGTGGTTAACACGCATCTTGGGTTGTATGAATTCAAACGACTGCCATTCGGGTGTGCATCCGCTCCTGCATTGTTTCAGCAATATCTACAAACTGTTTGTGCGTCGGTCCCTACTGCAGCAAATTATCTGGACGATATTGTGATCTCCGGAAAGACGGAAGAAGAACATTTGGCCCATCTCAGAACATTATTTCAGGTCTTGCGACAAAATGGTCTCCGCTTGCGAAAGGACAAATGTGTGTTTTTTGCTCGGGACTTGCTATACCTGGGACATGCAAACAATTCCCAAGGCATACATCCCAGTTCCACGCACCTTCGTGGCATTCAAGACTTGCCATCGCCGCAGAATTTCAAGCAGCTACAGAGTGTGCTGGGAAAAATCAACTACTATAATAAATACATTCCGCATGCCTCTTCCATTTCAGCTCCGCTTCATCGCTTACGCCGTAAAGGTGTTCCGTTCGTCTGGACGACGGAATGCGAACGCGCCTTTCGCCAGTTGAAAACGGCGATGCTTTCCAATACTTGCCTTACGCCATTCGAACCCCAGAAGTCCCCTTTGTTGATGGTGGATGCATCCGATTTCGGGATTGGTGCTGTGTTTGCGCACGAAGATGGATCGCACGATCACCCTCTTGCCTTTGCGTCCAAATTGCTCTCGTCTGCGCAAAGAAATTTTTCACAGATCGAGAAAGAAGCATTGGCTCTCGTATTTGGTGTTACAAAGTTTCATGATTTCTTGTATGCTCCTCACTTTACTATAATCACAGACCACAAACCTTTGACATCGCTTTTTCATCCGACCAAGCCTGTACCTCCACGTACAGCGCAGAAATTCATTCGCTGGTCTATTTTCCTCTCGCAGTACCATTACGATATCTTGTATCGGTCCACTGCTAAGCACGGAAACGCCGATGCGTTGTCCCGCTCGCCTGTTACTGAGGATGGGGCATTCGATTCCTCCGAACTTGCTTGCACGTTCATTGATGCGGAAACCGATGATGTGGTCGAATCGTTTCCGACTGATTTTCGTCGTGTAGCTACAGCCACAGCTGCCGACCCTGTCCTTGCTCCCGTTCTGCGTTTTGTTGCTACGCAATGGCCCTTGTCAAAGTCACTGATCGGGGACCCGATTGTTCGCCGATTTTTTGCTCACAAGGAGAGACTTTTGTACGACGTGGTGTTTTGCTGTTGCGTTCTGATAATGATCAGTCCAGGGTCGTGGTGCCACGTTTGTTACAGTCCTCTGTCTTACAGCTCCTCCACCAAGGACATTGGCGTATTGTGAGAACGAAACAACTTGCTCGTCAGCACTGTACTTGGTTCGGAATCGATACCACGATTACGAATATGTGCTCTTCTTGTATGGTGTGTGCCGAACAACAATCAGCACCACTGCGGAAATCATTTGCATGGCCAAAGGCCACTTCCCCTTGGCAACGCTTACACATCGATTTTTCTGGTCCAATCTGGAATGCTCGATGGTTGGTTGTGGTAGATTCATGCAGTAATTTTCCTTTTGTTGTCCGGATGTCTTCCACGACGTCATCTGCCACCATCCAGGCGTTATCCGCTATCTTTTGTATTGAAGGTCTTCCACAGACTATTGTTTCCGACAATGGCCCACAATTCATGTACGCAGAATTTCAGTCATTCTGCAAGGCCAATGGTATTCAACATCTGACGTCCGCGCCGTTTTCGCCACCGTCAAACGGTGCCGCTGAAAGATTGGTCAGGATTTTCAAGTCACAGATGTTGAAGTTGAGTCGCAATCTCGGGAGGACGCGTTATTGCTCTTTTTGTACTCGTATCGCTCTCAGCCCCGAGATTGTCGCTCGCCGGCTGAGTTGCTCCACGGTCGACCTCATCGAACCTTGATGTCTTTGCTACATCCGCCGCATCAGGTTCCTATGCAGCGGCAGGCACCTGCTTTGCTCCGGGCGACGTTGTCTACTATAGCCACTACCGAGGTTCACGGCGTTGGCTCGAAGGGCGCATTCTTCGCTGCCTCGGTCGCGCTATGTATCCGGTTTTGGGGCCTCTGGTGAGGTGCGTGGGCGTCTCAATCGCTGCGACTCTGTCGTCGCACGGGATCTGCCGCTCGCCGTCTGCGTTCAGCGACGGTGCCGTCCGGTCAGCGCCCCGGGTCCCATCTACTGGCTCGCCTCAGCCCCAGGTGTTATCGACGCTGCCTTCCATTTTGCCCCATGGCGACGCGCCACCGCCGCCGCCGCCGCCGCCACCGCCTGTTCTCCCGCCGGCGACGCCCGCGGGTAACGAGTCGCCGCAACCGCCCGGCGCCTCCCTGGGTTACGTGCCGCCGATCGCTTCCCGGGACCAGTTGTCCTCCGACATGGAACTCTTGCCCTCTCCGGACCATATGTCGTCTTCGCCCGTCGGGTGCCCCGGCCCGATGGAGGTCGACCCTTCGGTCCCTCCTGTCTCTCTGCGGGCGTAAACACCGCATGTTGGCGTGTACCCTGGAGCAGGTTTTCAGGCGTTTTCTAGCTCCCCGCGGTCCGAAAGGCAGGGTGCGGGTGGCACAGCCTCGCCTGTTGTTAGGCTCCCTACCTCGTCGCATACGTCAACATGCGGTCCTCCCCGCGGCGGGCGGAAGCCTTATGCCACAACCGTACGCCGATTTGCGGGGGAGGAATGTGGTGTCACCGCCAGACACCACACTTGCTAGGTGGTAGCCTTTAAATCGGCCGCGGTCCGTTATTATACGTCGGACCCGCGTGTCGCCACTATCAGTGATTGCAGACCGAGCGCCGCCACACGGCAGGTCTAGAGAGACATCCTAGCACTCGCCCCAGTTGTACAGCCGACTTTGCTAGCGATGGTTCACTGACAAATTACGCTCTCATTTGCAGAGACGATAGTTAGCATAGCCTTCAGGTAAGTTATTTGCTACGACCTAGCAAGGCGCCAGTATCCGTACTATTGATATTCTGAAAAATGTACCATAAAGAGCGACGTTCTCCATGAATGGATTAAAGTTAAGTATTCCATCAGCTACGTCCGTTTTTCTCAATTCTAATTCCCTTCTCGTGTTCCAGACCTCACTCCAGCCTGCGTGAGCTGAGACGCGTGCATTTCGGCCTACTTTAATAACACAGGGTTGGCTCTCCAGCCAATCACAACACCTAGTACCAAACAACACCACCAGAGGTTTCAAAATGGTTCAAATGGCTCTGAGCACTATGGGACTTAACTACTGTGGTCATCGGTCCCCTAGAACTTAGAACTACTTAAACCTAACTAACCTAAGGACATCACACACATCCATGCCCGAGGCAGGGGTCGAACCTGCGACCGTAGCAGTCGCGCGGTTCCGGACTGCGCGCCTAGAACTGCTAGACCACCGCGGCCGGTCCACCAGAGTGTGTTGTAGTCCAAGATGGCGGCCATGACGTCAGGTGATGACAGAAGTACCGTCATCGAAGATGGTGGCAAACAGTGTGTTCACCACAAGGCCTAGTGGATATTGACACCACGAGAGAGCACTAACGTGGACTTGGAATGAATTTTTGCAAATGCCACGCCCACCTGGACTTGGAAGGAAATAGTTAAAATTCTCCACCACGATCCTTAACCAGCCGTCACAACCACTTACCAACCCATGTTGTCAGGCTAACGTGCACTAACACGTACTAACGTGCACTATCGTGCACTAACGTGTACTAACGTGCACAGTGTATGATGTCATCCAAGATGGCGGCCATGACGTCTGCTGATGACGCAAGCGTCACAACCCCTTGAAAAGGTTTCTTGATATCTTTTGGTCCAGGCTCTTCTTTCTTCCAAATCTTCTACATTGTGTCTTCTGTTCTTGGTGCTTCTTATTGACTTCTTACTTGTGTCTTCGTTCTTCTCTGCACCGGGAATTATGATTGAAGACCTGTTTAACATCGATATCGTTTATCCTTTATTATGGTGTCTTCTTTGCACTTGTAGTATATTCTTCACTGTAATCTGTTGTTCATCTACATAAGTTGAACAGCCTTTCAAAATTTTCGTGCTCCGCCCCATGTGTTTTTAGAGATTGTCACGCAGTTGTTAAATCGCGCACGGTCTGATGACAGTCTCCGCTATTCTGCACATTGAGTTACAGAAACGCGTTTCTTTCTCTTCCTGTGGTGAAGCCAAGCCTCCGATCGTCCTCGCCGTAATATGTCCACCTCCGTTCCAGTTCGGTGGACATTCTTGATCCTTCATATGCTGCTTTGAATAGCTTCTGATAGAAGTGTCAAGTGGTGAACGGTTTCGCAAAAACAATTGTTATTACGCTTGTGTGTGGCTTTCGTAGGAATAAAGTTCACGTCAGGGTACATGTTGCTTGCATTCAGGCTGTGATGCTTCTCTCCAAACTTGTCAACAGAGGAATCATCCTCTAAGAACGTCGTTTCCACCAAGGCCTCTTCTGTTGTTATCGCGTAAGCTGATGTACCAGGCACTCACACTCTGCGTTCCGTCTCCTGACCTGTACTCGATACCTTTTGTTCTACGTCGGTCTCTATTCTGTCAAGATCTTGAATTGGACCTATCTGTGAAACTCTCTTTTCTTCCGCCATATCTTATCATTTAGCTAACGTCTTCCTTTCTCGAGCTGCACGAGACTGTGCTTTCGTCAGCGTCAAGTTATACGGTCTTACACGTTTCCAAAATGTCGTAGAAAGTTTCTTAGACGACGTACAGAACATTAGCAATACTGTTCGCTGTTTGTGGAATTTCATACCCCTCAAAACGCTGTGAATAACTTCGCGCACGCCAGGAAGGTCATGCACAATCTACTTCTACACAATAACTTTGATTCTACTAGTTCATACAATTTTTCTACTATTTGGATCACAGATTTACTGTATTCTGACCACTATACATTTACATACATTGGGTAACCTCGTCACAAAACATCACGAGTTTTTTTCTTTTTTTCAAATTCAGTTTTTTAATTACTAATTTAACTGTCATCCAGGCAGACCAACTGCCATCCTAGCACGGTCGCCATTTGTAATGTGTGTACTTATTCTAGAATTGAGAAGAACTGTATAAGTTGAAATGATAAGTTTAATGTCGCAAATTTGAGCACTAAATTACAGATTTTACACAGTTTTCAACTCGACGACATAAAAACAGTGTAGTGGATAACGCTCCTCGCCAACATAATAAAAGTGAAATAATTCAATACACAACACCATTAAATATTAACTCTCTGAAAGAACATTAATCCTAGACACAATAATATGAAAGTTTAATTGGAAGTTTCTTTACAAAATTGCTCCCACACATATATGTTATGATGTTGGTCAGTACTACGAAATCGTCTGATTCTGGTTCAAAGTTCGGTATTATTTTGGATGACAATCAAATCTACAGTGGATGGCTACTTATGTGACAAATTTGAGCGCAAGATTACCCAAGACCATTTGAGTTTACAGTGGACGTAAGCTGGTGAACCAAAAAGTTTACGCCTTTGAACGCGGTATTTACCTTAAGCTGCGATGAGCTGTCGACTGCAAGGCCACTCTCTCCCACTGAAATTCCTACAAAACTTCCAGCAGAAACTTTCCCTATGTTCCTCGTTATGCAAGAAAACATGTAATTAGTATGTGGCGATATACACGCGCATGGTTGGAGCAGCGCGCATACTATAGTGCCTTCTCAGTTCTTGCAAGAACAATTAACTAATTTGGCTGGTTAGTCTCTCCACATTTGGAGCTAAACATTGCTACAACTAATTTCTAACTGAAGTGTAGCCGCTGTGAACGCAGTGTCCAACAAATTTCCTCTCTGCGTCGTACAGAGTGTTAAGTGATCCTTTCTGCACTTGATGCCAGTTTCGAGATGAGTCCCCAAAAATTTCTCTCTTGCCCTACTCATGACAGGATTTCCTCCCCCACTTGGGTTCAAAATATTCAAATGTGTGTGAAATCGTATGGGACTTAACTGCTAAGGTCATCATTCCCTATGCTTACACACTATTTAACCTAAATTATCCTAAGGACAAACACACACACCCATATCCGAGGGAGGACTCGAACCTCCGCCGGGACCAGCCGTAGAGTCCAAGACTGCAACGCCTTAGACCGCTTGGCTAATCCCGCGCGGCCACTTGGGTTCATTTATTCTTCAAGTCACGGCCTTTTTCGACCAATAGGAGCGTTCCTCTTATTTTGTGGAAACTCTATCAATCGAAATGTCCCTTCTATCAAACTACATAGAAACTTCAGTATTTATTTCCTTCCTAATGCGTTTCTGCCAATCGGACGTTTTGAGCTCGTTGTAGACGTCTAAAGTACATTGACGTTTCTGAGTGTCACACTCGTTGGACACGTGATCAAAATGCATTGCTAGTTTTTGTTCGTATCCCGTTGGAATTCGGAAACGCAGCTTTCTAAAGCTTCTTCTCCGTCCCTTTTGCTGATGTGCCGCTGCACGCAGTCCTCCCTCCGAAATCAGCTGGTCAGGGTCGCTCACCTTTTTCCTGCCACCCTTTTAAGTGATTTCCACCGTAACTCCTGCAGCGTGCCTTCACTATTCCGTTGTCTGCCTGACTTTTTAAACTAAAAACGACTCGTATTGCCTATTCCACTCAAAGACATGTTTTGTATAGGAATGGTGTATTAATTACCACCAATTGACTGCGATCGATTTTTGCATTATATACAGATAGGCAAATGTTCTCATAACCACTGAAATACATTAGGTGTCATATTCACTTTCTCGTTGCGATGTATAAAGCACTCATGTAAGGTGCGAATGTGACCATTTACTCTGCCACATTACACCCCAGCTGGAAGTTACTAACCTAAACCCCCTCCCCACCCCTCCCCCAGAAAAGTGACGGGCAGTTCAAATCCACACATGATAATGCGTCATACCACGATTATCTCTATTAAAATACGCCACCAGACTGCCACCTCTAATAGGAACTGGCGCCAAGTTTAAATTTTGGTGGTAAGGAAAGCTCAATTCGCGTATCTCTACTAAGCTAATAAAATGGAACGAAAGGAAGGACACTTGGACTACCTCCACTAACCTAAGTCACCTGACCGCCACCTCTACCTATGGACTGGTGGGAAAACGACTCAGCCTGCACTGGGCTGCTGGAGAGAGAAAGGAGTGTGCTTTATTTATTTTGGAACAATTTATTTAGGGATGAAGTGTGTTTATCACACTGGCACAAAACACCCACCCTGGTGTGCTTGGCGCCACAATACACAGTCTGCAGACATGCGAAGTACTCGTAAAGAACAAACAGACACGCTTGCTAATTGTAGCCTACAAACATGCAAACTACTAAACTGAAATAATGTCAGTACAGACCTGCAAACTCTTCCTAAATAAGGCAGCACAGTGGTGTGCAGACATGAAATCCTAAGCTGACCAAATAGCGCATAGCACTGCCTACAGACACACTTGCAAAATAATCCAACAGACCCCCTGTCTACAAGAGCGCACAGAAGGTTAACAGTAGCCCCCATGAAATGACGAGGTCGTCTGCTGTCAAACCACACACAGACGCCCGTCAAGGTCCTTCACACATGAGGCATGGCAAGGCGCACCTTTCATACTTGACACCTGAGGAATTTATCTGGAAATACATGTTCAGCTAGGCACTGGTGCTGACTCACGCTCGGTCAGTCACGAGCCGCCGCGGATGCAGGCGACAGTTGCCTCTATTTTCAAGTGTACAGTCACTGTTATATGGTCATCGTAGAACTCCAAGCTGCGCTCACGTAGCTCCCATATGTGAGACACCACTGGACCACACGTGTCTTTACCACTGATGCAGAGTAGGTACAAACCTTCACAAATGCAGTCAACAATGTTGTCAGTCTTATAATCATGTCACATGACTTTGTAATACACTCCTGGAAATTGAAATAAGAACACCGTGAATTCATTGTCCCAGGAAGGAAAACTTTATAGACACATTCCTGGGGTCAGATACATCACATGATCACACTGACAGAACCACAGGCACATAGACACAGGCAACAGAGCATGCACAATGTCGGCACTAGTACAGTGTATATCCACCTTTCGCAGCAATGCACGCTGCTATTCTCCCATGGAGACGATCGTAGAGATGCTGGATGTAGTCCTGTGAACGGCTTGCCATGCCATTTCCACCTGGCGCCTCAGTTGGACCAGCGTTCGTGCTGGACGTGCAGACCGTGTGAGACGACGCTTCATCCAGTCCCAAACATGCTCAATGAGGGACAGATCCGGAGATCTTGCTGGCCAGGGTAGTTGACTTACACCTTCTAGAGCACGTTGGGTGGCACGGGATATATGTGGACGTGCATTGTCCTGTTGGAACAGCAAGTTCCCTTGCCGGTCTAGGAATGGTAGAACGATGGGTTCGATGACGGTTTGGATGTACCGTGCACTATTCAGTGTCCCCTCGACGATCACCAGAGGTGTACGGCCAGTGTAGAAGATCGCTCCCCACACCATGATGCCGGGTGTTGGCCCTGTGTGCCTCGGTCGTATGCGGTCCTGATTGTGGCGCTCACCTGCACGGCGCCAAACACGCATACGACCATCATTGGCACCAAGGCAGAAGCGACTCTCATCGCTGAAGACGACACGTCTCCATTCGTCCCTCCATTCACGCCTGTCGCGACACCACTGGAGGCGGGCTGCACGATGTTGGGGCATGAGCGAAGACGGCCTAACGGTGTGTGGGACCGTAGCCCAGCTTGATGGAGACGGTTGCGAATTGACCTCGCCGATACCCCAGGAGCAACAGTGTCCCTAATTTGCTGGGAATTGGCGGTGCGGTCCCCTACGGCACTGCGTAGGATCCTACGGTCTTGGCGTGCATCCGTGCGTCGCTGCGGTCCGGTCCCAGGTCGACGGGCACGTGCACCTTCCGCCGACCACTGGCGACAACATCGATGTACTGTGGAGACCTCACGCCCCACGTGTTGAGCAATTCGGCGGTAAGTCCACCCGGCCTCCCGCATGCCCACTATACGCCCTCGCTCAAAGTCCGTCAACTGCACATACGGTTCACATCCACGCTGTCGCGGCATGCTACCAGTGTTAAAGACTGCGATGGAGCTCCGTATGCCACGGCAAACTGGGTGACACTGACGGCGGCGGTGCACAAATGCTGCGCAGCTAGCGCCATTCGACGGCCAACACCGCGGTTCCTGGTGTGTCCGCTGTGCCGTGCGTGTGATCATTGCTTGTACAGCCCTCTCGCAGTGTCCGGAGCAAGTATGGTGGGTCTGACACACCGGTGTCAATGTGTTCCTTATTCCATTTCCAGGAGTGTAAATAAGAACTCAGTCTACCTCGCGGAAATTGTATGTTGTCCGAGAAATAGTTAACGCTCTCTTTGTTGTTGTTTCAGCTTGTATGCACGAAAATTCTTGCCCTAACAGAACCTGTTTACAAAAATAACGCAAATAACATCGAATGCAGTCTTCCTCATGGAGATAACGTGGTACTCACTCCATCACGTTTTACCCTTCATTCTTTCAACACAAATGGTCCCTCCGCTATGTAGAGGCTCCTATATCCCAGCACAAAGGATGTGAATGAATTGACCATTATGATTGGTTCTTATTTTGCACAGATCGCTAAATTGCACTAGCAGTTAAGCCTGCAAAGTTGTCTACACTTCATAAAATACATAGGAGACTCACAAGAATATTAGAAGCCAGGAACATATTTACCAGTCTAACTACAATTAAATATTATTATGATTGCTTCAATAGTGTGACACCAGTCGATGTTCACGCAATTTCTGCTCTTGACAATTGTGCTTCTGGAGTGCATCTCAGTATCCATAGTGCACAGAATTATCCACATAAAGAAATCTCTCACAGTTATCGATGTGCTGGATCTGTATCTCCCTCACAATACAACCCACAGTCATCCTCTCTAGTCATGCCACAACATAAAAGCATAGTAACTTTACAATGGAATATATACACATTTGGCACACTGGAAGACACAGTAGCTTTACAATACAATATATACACATTTTACACAAACAATGCAGTTATCTCTTATATCTGTATGCCTACACTCACACCAGCTATATGTCACGTTGCTCCTCAGCCCTAGGGAAGCACTGTCAGCCTTTTCTTTCTTTCTACTGATGTGACATTCAACGGCAATTATTTTACACTGATCATCACAGTCACCACTAACTAAACCTCGCAAAGTGCCATACATATCGTCAAAGACAGGAAGACACTTACTCAATTACACTGCACTCCCATTGAGGACAGGAGCCTGAATATTAGAGTGTGAAACCAATCTCCATCCGAACAATGTATCACCATGTATCGTATCGATCTAGTAAACATACAATTCATATCTTCCGCCATACAAAATCATCCCTTTTACATCAGAGCACCCTCAGCGGCCCATGAGAAAATATACTCTTAGCTTCTCAGATCCCAAGTGTTACGCTATCTGCTAGATATGCTGTCCATGATTTCGAATCAGGTCTTTCCATTCAAGCGCATACATGCATCAGACCACACCCACAAGTGAATCCTATTTCTAGCACTCTCATATCCCTTAGCTGTTAAGTCCCATGGGATTTGACACACATTTGAACATTTGAACAGGAACTGTTGAGAACCCATTACTGGAAGTGGAGCCACGCCTTCCTCTCACGCCACAGCATCGACGTGCGCAACCTCGCCTGGTGCCGTCAGAGGATCATTTGGAAGATGGAATGGTGCTCCGTGGTCTTCAGCGGTGAAAGCAGATTCTGGCTGCACGTAAGTGGTGGTCGTCTGCGCTGTTTCGTAGAGTCCATTCGTCCAAGACACGCTAGCCCTATCCCTGGCCTTATGCTCTGGGGTGCCAGAAGCTACAATTCTTATTCCCCTTTCATGTTTTTTGGAGGGGACGCTAACCAGCGCTCAGCAGAACGTTCCTAGTCCCGCTATTTCGCCGTTATTGCAACAGAAAGGTTACGAGTATTTGAAACAGGATAATGCTTGCTTCTACACGCCGCCCGCGAAACGTGCGCTGCAACTTCTCTGGCCAGCACCAACTCCAAGACGTGTGTCCAGGTGTGGGATACGATGGAGCCAGAAGTGATGCGTGGGAATCGCCAGCCGACAACCCTTACAGAACTACGTGAACAAGTCGAGCAGGCGGGGCATGACGTATTCAGAGACAGTATTCGCCACCTGTACGATCTACTGGATGTCAAATTCAGCGCATGCACTGCAGCCCGTGGATGCTACACCACGTACTAATATGTTGTCTCACCATGGGTCAATACCTGATGGTTCAGAACCGCTTATGCTATTGGTCTGTAAATATATTCATTTCATGTAGTCGATATGGGCTGTTGTAAAGATAAAACTTGTGTGAATTGGTAACCCCTAAAATGGTGTACTGATTTTTTTTCCTGGCAGTGTATTTAGCTACTTTTTTTTTTTTTTTTTTTTTGGCGTTCACATTTCCGGCGACACTAATCGAGCTTCCTGTCGCGCATGTTTTCTATTGCGTACAGAGGACAATCCAGGTACAGGCATATGTACTTAGGCCTGAGATTTTCTCCATTAACGCCAGGTTCTTTAACCAGGTTCTGCTGTGGCAACTTAAACATTCATGTTTCTCTGGAGTTGAATACTTACCTTCGTTGACTATTCAAGACGGTAGCAAATAGTTTGGACCGTACATTTCAGTCCAATGGAATGTAGAAGCTGATACGTCGTTTTGCCTGACCTTTGGCACTGGGTGTCTAGAATCATATTTTATTAGAATACTCATCTTTAGTGCCGGCAGCTGGTGCAGCACAGCGCGCTCAATCCTCTGCAAGGCCGAAGCGGCTGCAGATTTACGCAGCGGCTGACAGACACACCAGCCGCGGAGATTTACGGGCAGCGCGCCTGGACCGCGGACAGCTGCTGCGGCTAACCTGTCCCACGGAACGGCCCCGTAATAAACGCCGGTATTGCGCTGCTGCTGTTAGGTATGTCGACTGCACGCAGAAATAGTTTCACAAGCAGGGACAAAAAGGTGTCTCAGGTAGGAATGAAAATTGTGTAACCATAAATGAGCGAGATTGTTCTTTTTCTCCACGTTTGGTTAAAGAAATTATTCTCCGATGTTGTTGTTGTTGTGATCTTCAGTCCTGAAACTGGTTTGATGCAGCTATCCATGCTACTCTCTCCTGTGCAAGCTTCTTCATCTCCCAGTACCTACTGCAACCTACATCCTTCTGAATCTGCTTAGTGTAGTCATCTCTTGGTCTCCCTCTACGATTTTTACCCTCCACGCTGCCCTCCAATACTAAATTGGTGATCCCTTGATGCCTCAGAACATGTCCTACCAACCGATCCCTTCTTCTGGTCAAGTTGTGCCACAAACGTCTCCCCGATCGGATTCAATACTTTCTCATTAGTTATGTGATCTACCCATCTAATCTTCAGCATTCTTCTGTAGCACCACATTTCGAAATCTTCTATTCTCTTCTTGTCCAAACTATTTATCGTCCATGATTCACTTCCCTACGTGGCTACACTCCATACAAATACTTTCAGAAATGACTTCCTGACACTTAAATCTATACTCGATGTTAACAAACTGCTCTTCTTCAGAAACGCTTTCCTTGCCATTGCCAGTCTACATTTTATATCCTCTCTACTTCGACCATCATCAGTTATTTTGCTCCCCAAATAGCAAAACTCCTTTACTACTTCCCCGATATAATTCTCAAATTTTGTGTCGCACTTTTGCTTAACTACATAAAGAAGTAGTTATGGAATAATTGTAATAACGAGCATATGAGTGTTTTGAATGAATCAGTATGTAAATTCTGTGGAGGCAAGCTAAGGGTTAATTTTTTTTTACCTGAATAATTACATTCCTGATAGTATCATTTGCAACTTACGTCCTCAGTTATTTGCTGGATGTACTCCGATCCCTGTCTTCCTCTGCAGTTTTTGTCCTGTGCTGCTACCTCTAATACCACGGAAGTCGGTCCCTCATGTGTTAACATATGTCCTATCATCCTGTCCCTTCTCCTCATCAGTGTTTTCCGCATGTTCCTTTCCTCCCCGATTCTGCCCAGAACCTCTTCATTCCTTACTGTTGTTGCATGTGGTACATACGAGATTAAATTGCACAAAGGACGACTGGCAACACACAGCGACTCTGCCACCAACTACCGAAAGGAATCACTGTAGTACGTGAAAAATATGAAACAGTTTCGTTCAGTGAACTATTCTGGCGACACTGATTACTTACTACAGTCTGCTGTTCCATCCATTCGACTTCTTTCTCTATCCATTTTATCTTTTTTATATTATTTTGTTAGCACCATAGGCTACTTCTTATGTATGCCTTTATATTTTAGTCAACAATTTGCAACGAGACCGTGTTAGAATTATTGTCACTTAACTATTTGCGTTTTAACAAACTAAGGTATTACTGTAATAACTTAGGCCGCTATTAAACCCGCTATGAACTTTATTTATTGATTTCTTCTTTTTATACCATATCGTCCAGTTGTATGCTTGACAAAAATGTGGACGCCTACGGTTGCGACGTCTAACGAGCTTACGACACAAACATTTGGTGGCCGTTGTCGTGTATTTTGAGACGAATAGCAGAACTGTTAACAAGATAACTCCGGCGACATTGTGGCCTAATTTATACCATATTTCATATATGTGCGTCCAAGCTAAGCTGACTGCATCTGTTTTCAATCAAGTAGTTGAAGTCCCAAGTCACTTTCTTAATTACTGTTATGTTCAACATTTGCAACTGGTGTTCAATAGCTGAATATAACGTTAATGTGAACCCCCTGTTAATTAAAAGTGATCAATTCTGAATCAGTTAATGTCAACACTGCCACTGCAGTTCAATCAGGAGTCACAGGGCCTTATTACTTTTTTGCGTTGTCCGATATTGCGGTAGTTTTGCACTCTCTGTGGATCTGTTAGCCAATTAGCTAGGGTGAACACACGCCAAAACCAGATAAGTGACGGGTGGGGTTTTACACAGTTGGGCACTGGGTAAAGAAAGTTACAGCCTTAGAAAATGGAGAAACAGAGCTCCATGATCAGCCAGGTTCGGAACGTCCTGTCACAGCCACTGCTCCAGACATGCTGAATCGTGCGGAAGCCATTAATAGTGCCGACCGGTGCATCACAACGACAAACGGCTTTAAAGTTGTCGGTCAGCATTGGAAATGCGTTTTCAGTGATCAAGGCTCTCGGATATTCAAACAGGTGCTCATGACGGGTTCCACGAATGCTCACAGCGTATCACGAGTTTCATATAATAGTCATTTCATTTGAATTGTTGGAGTGTTTTGAGACCGACAGAGAGCCTTTTGTGTTATGGATGGTTACGGGGGACAAAAGCTGGGTGCACCACTTTTCGCCAGAAACAAGAAGGCAGTCCATGAAGTGGCATTATCCTCATTCATCACAAAAGAAGAAATTCAAGAAAATCAATAAAATTGATGGTGACCGTCTTCAAGGATTGTAATCGCGTCATTCTCGTGAATGAGGTAAGAAGAGGGTCAACCATAAATTCAGAGGGATACGTGAAGATTCTGAATAAACTCGAGAACCGTTTCCGACGTGTTCGTCGGGACAAGAATCTAGCAGAAATCTTGCTCCAACACGGTAATACACGCCCACAGACGTCTGAGAACCCGGGAACATATCGCCAAATTGGGTTTTACGTCACTGCCTCATCCACCCTGCAGTCCGGACCTGGCACCTTCGGACTTCATCTCTTTGCGCCGCTTAAACATTCTCTACGGGGAACACGCGTTGAAGATGCCGAGAGCGTCAGTCATGCAGTGAGAACAGCCATGACAAGAGCTTTTATCAGCAGGGAATACATTGTCTTCAAAAACATTGGCGTACGGCCGTAGCACGTGATGGAGGAGTCTACATAGAAAAATAGAACATGGACAAGACATGTTGTTGTATATTGTCACCAAATTCTCACTCTTAACAATAAATATGTTCTGAGAAAAAAATGGGGCAATACCTATTGAACGACCCTCGTAATAGAGTACATTAGTCTTCTCTGACCAAACCCTTGCGCAAGGAGAAGCAGATTTATTATGGAACAACACTTTTCTGTAAAATCCTTGAACACATGGAGGTGGCTAGTTTTTAATTGTAGCATGTGTTGCACGTAAAGATATGCACATTTTCCATAATGAAAATGACCCCTTGCGTTTCTGAACGCAGCCAATTGGCCATTCCAATCACAACGAAGCTGAGAACCTATGAACCTGCACCCACAAAGCAGCAGTAAGTTCGTCCTTCTTGAGGCAAGACTGATCATCTTGACGACTACTTTTTTTTTTTTTTAATCGATGACAATCAAGCATCTCCCTTCATTTTTTGTACAGTGATATCCTCTGCATTTGCTTAATTTCTTGATACTATACCTCTATTTTTCTTGTGGTACACTGAATTCTTCCAGAATGATCCGAGCTGAAACAACTTGAACAACTACGTGTCCTCCAACACCTCTTCTGTAAGCGTGTTCATTTAACATCAGGCCCCGACATTGTGTGACCAGTCGACCCCATGTAGAACATGAGTGTACCAAGTCCTCCCGTACACACGGAAATAATTCCAGACTGGATTTCTCGCGCCTTTATGAACCTCTTTTGGTCGAAAGCAACCAACACACATATTATGGCTTTTCGCTGCTGGCTGTTGTTAGCGGCTTATTGTAAAGCTACAGACACTGCACTGCAGTCACTTGGTAGTGAATTAATGAACGGAAATTTACTGCACTTCTTTCACAATTCTTTGTGTTAGTGGAAGGCTTCATAAATCCCTTACATCCAATGTGTTTTGGCATTTGTAGAGTCAATTGCATGGAATGGAGCCACCTAGCACACATCTACAGCATACATCGCATGGTTAGTGGTAATATGTCAGATGAAATAGGGCTATTCATGGTCATGTCCGAATACTCGGAGTTCCGTCACACCCAGGTGGAGTATATATATGGCAGAGGGAACCGATTTATGTTTCTGGATCTCCTCAGAGCAAATGTCGTGTCAAAATATATATTAATCAATCAAGTTATGTAGAAGTTGAAAGGTCTCTGCATGAGCCTCTTCATGTTTCTCCCATACTCCATGGCTTCATTTGTTTACCTCTGGCACCTCAGATTTTGGTGCAAATGGTCTGTTACCATAGATCTAAAGAAGAAAAGGGAAAAGACTGAGCAGCTGAATGTTTTTATGGTGGCCACATATTTAGTTTTAACATTTCATTAGAATATTGGCACTTTTCGGAGCCCCACACGCATGTTTAATACATTTAAGTGCCATATTTCAATATATCTGTTCTTTCTTCTTCTTGTCCGAGCATTTGAATGTATGAATGAGAGTGTGCAAGGATTTCAGAGTGTAGATTCATGGGAGTGTGGTAGAATGCCACTGTATCAGAATAGCTAACTGTATGAAACGCGTACCAGGTAGAAAAGTGGTTTCTGCTTGCCTTGGACGAAAGTTTCGTGTAACTTGGCACCACAGTAGGGGTTCCTCTGGCCACGTCCGTAGGTTCGGGGGCGGTTTTGGTTGGAGAGCGAATGCTCGTCGGGAGTTCCGGGGGATGCGAGACGGGTGAGACCTACTGGCGGAAAGGGTGCCTTCTCCATGGGAATTTAATGTTGCGTGTAATGCAAGTTTTTCAAAGCTAGTCAAAGTACATGATTGCTTTCATCATTCATAGTTTATTATGGTGTGTGACCAATTTTACTTGCTGATTCGCGAGTGTTAAACGCGTTAAAATCCAGTAGGCTATTATTCAGTTAAACTGTTAATCAAACACATGGAGCTGTGTTGAGTTTCTTGTGATTCAGTTCATTTTGTTTAGTAACCCTTTCGCGAGAGCACGTATATAGCGTATGATTTCCGTGATTTAATGACCGAATTTGGTGCAATTCGTCACTCTTGATAACTTTCTTCGTGCACGCTTTTGTTTGTGAGGACCACGTGGTCGTGATCTAATGAGAAAGTATACAGTGCCCAGGCCACAGTGATCTTCCGCTGTAGAATATTTGAATCAATTGTGATTTTTATTTATTCTTCATTTTTATAGCAGCCCATTTTAATAGAAATTTTATTAATTTATCCCTCATGTTAAAATAAAGGGAACAGTCCCTCTTCCTACCCACGTGCGCTGTAGTGAAGGTTTCTAGTTCTTTTCCTTCCTGGTGGTCTCTCAAGTGTCTGTGAATGTAAGTGTCCGTAATTAAACCACCGTTTGATCATTCCCCTTCCATAGATCACAGACCTTGCAGGGGACTCCGAAGTAAAGTTCTAGGGTTAATTAATATGTGACGCAATAGATTTCAGGCAACAGCAACCATCATATTACTCACTATACTCGTTCATATATGCAGCTTACCGATCTAATAAATGTTCTTTTGCCACAACTATTGTTTACGCTCTCACCGCTATAATTCCACTCCATGCTTCACCCAGCTCTGATGTACGCCACATCCTACTGCATTCCGTTTGCACGACGGTTGTACTGAGGCCTTACTTTACCCCCCCCTCCCCCCTCCAAATATTCAGATTAGTTATAAAGACACCCATTAATAGTAAAGATATCTTTCAAAATAGTGTTAGAGTAGATTATCTAGCAATTTTAACTAAGGATATTACCAACGCTCAAAAACAAACTGAAATTCTTAAAAAAGTTGTGGAAAAAGTAGGACTACCATTCGAAAAAACTGAATAGTTGCCATGCCCAACAAAGCAGCAAAGTTTTTGAACACGAATATGGAAAATAAAAAGGTTTTTTCAGTTTAAATGGTTGAGGGTAGGTGCAAACGAAGTTCGCTGTCATAAAATGGCAACTGCAGCCAGGTTAACATAAAGTATTTATAATAAAAACACTTTTTAAATTCAGTAAACGTAAGCATTACTGCACTGTAATCAAACCACAGAGGTTTACAATGATAAAATCTCAGATCTCTCTCTCTCTCTCTCTCTCTCTCTCTCTCTCTCTCTCTCTCTCTCTCTCTCTCTGTCTTTCATTATACAACCCTGTACCAGTTTATTTTCTACAAAACGATGCCCAACGATCCACAGTTATGCACATCTGAGTACCATAGTCCATACATTAACACTTCTCTGTAGCCATTTCTGATCGCAAAATTTTTGCTATAGATGACCACACTCCATGGCAGTACTTCTCTGAGTAAACTTATTCCTCCCACAGGCGAAATGCGCTGATACGATTTGAAATGCGCTGATACGATGTATATTATCAATTTTAGCTTTAACAATAGAAAGTTCATTAACCCATCAGCTGGTGAGGCCTTCTTTAATACATTTTGACTAAAATTCAGTCTTGATCACACCATTTATGTTTCAATGACATAGGTAACCGGTTTCGGTTATTTTTACATAACCATCATCAGACCCATGGGTCTGTATCAGGGCCAATCGGAAGACGTGAAAGTGCGTCTGCATTACCGTGTTTCGCTGTCGGATGATACACAATCTCGTAATGGTGTCGAGACAACAACAAAATCCATGTTTGAAATTTTTGGGGAGTTCGTATAGGCATTGGTTTCGTCGGATGAAACAAGGACTGCAACGGCTTGTGATCCGTTACTAAGTAGAATTTTCTGCCATACAAATTTGGTGACACCATACAAAATAGCCAAAGCCTCTTTCTCAACTTGTGAATAGTTACTCTGAGCTTCGGACAACACATTCAGATGCGATATCGATGGGCCTGTCTCCCTTACCAATTCTGTATGAAAGAACTGCACCGATTCCGTAAGAAGAAGCGTCAACTTGCAATACAGCTGGTTTGTCACGATCAATGTGAAGTAAACATCACTGAGCAATGCGTCTTTAAGTTTTCGAAAAGCTACTTGGCACTCATCTGTCGAAAGAAATGGGACATTCTCGCGACGCTAACGATGCATTGGAGCAGCATTCCGTGTGAACCGAAACCTAAGATCGACTGAAATTCTGTGGCATTGCGAGGAACTAGCAAATCTCGTATGGCTAACGAATGCGACTGAAGGGGATGTATCCCTTGACTGTTTATGACATCACCAAGATACTGCACCTCATGTTCATCAGTGATCTGCCAAATGCAGGTTTTCACATAGTAGTTCTCCAGGCTGTCCGGTCTTCTGCCATCCTCTTCAGGTCTGTATAATTTCCTCTTCCGTCTATGTCGTCTATCATCTTGTCTCTCCTCTTCCTCTCAGTTCTTCTCCCATAAAACAAATCCTTCCAAAGCATCTGCTAGCAATCACTCCCTTCTCAATGAATGTCCCAACCACTTCTTTTTCCCTTCTCTTACAACCTTCAGCAGACATCTTCTCTCACCAACCCTATCCAGTACTCTATCATTACTCACTCTTTCCATCCAGCTTATTCTCTCCATTCTCCTCCACATTGTAGGGAAGCAGCCTACTCACGCCGTATAAAATTCACATCAGTCTTTCCATTGTGTGCCAGCCAGTCCGCTGTAGCTAGCTTGATGTCATAAATGTTGTGCAATATTTTAAAAATCAAGTTGATAACCTGAAAAATTTTAGTTTAAATTCATGATTTTCTGGTTTTTGTCTTAGAAATTAAGGAAGCAAGATAGATTAAGTAGGTGAATAAATAAAGGCAGCATGTTTAAATTTAAGTAGAAGGGAGACCCGCCATAATTATAAAGATGTGAGAAGTTTCAAAAGAACAACTATTAAACTATAGCGATAGCGTATCTCCAAAGGGCAAGTTCAGAGCTCGTCTACTGCATGTAGTGTAATTAAATTAATTCTCTCGCCCAAAATATTTGACTTAGCCATGTCAGACATTTATTGTGATTACTTATCTGTGTGCTGATTGCACATTTACATTGAGAGCTTCATCGGCCATCAGAAAAGGAAGAAATGATTTATTCGATAACTTAAAGTGGTGCATTACTAGCCCAGCAGCTAGTCGGGAGAGCGGATTTAATCAGGCGTTCCCTTAGCTGTCTGCACCGCGGCTTAATATATAAGAACGCTGAGCGAAACAAAAGGCCCCAGTTCTCCCCAGACGCTGATTAGCGCACCATCTGTGCCAGAAGTCGAGTCGCGTCGGTAACATTGCTATAAACAGCCTCAGATACGCATAACCATGAAATCGTTTTCGAGTGAAGTGTTAAATCTGGGATGACTTTAATGATATATCTTCAGTTTGCGTATGTTGTATTTTCACGTGCCGCCGCGGGACAGACATTCTATCATTATTTAGCGTGGCATTTGATGAACATTATCATCAAATTATGGCGAGCATTCACTTAAACATTTAATTTGAACAGTTATAGTTGCATCAGCGCATTAGACTCTGAACTGCTCTGGTAGTTGGATTGTGTGGATTCTTTTTGGTCTGTGACTTTCAGAATATAGTGAACATTTTAGAGTGAATCGTTTTTGATTATGAATCCCAGACAATCTCTTAATTCCTCAGAGCTATAAGCTGTGGCTATAAGTGTATTTCTCAGGTGAAGTGGGCACTAGGAATTCTAATTACAGGCTTCACGTTTTGCTAATCACTTTCTGGTTGCCAGTGTTGAGAACGGCAAACAACAGCATTAAGATAATCATAGGAACATTTTAATAACAATAATTCCAGCCGCCGCCCTACATATGTGGCTAATCGGCCGGGAAATGCGTCTTTTCTACATTACATCCATTATCAATAACACTATTTCCACCCGCCGTCCCACATATGGTGCATGTGCATGGTGGAAAGACATTCCACATTTTTTTTTTATTATTCAATATTAAATTCCATACGCCGCCCACATATGGTGCATCGGCCGGGAAAAGGAAAGAAACTACGTAAAAGTGAAAGTGATTTTTAAATATTTGGATTAGGGAGTGAAATGCGACATCCAACTGAGTAATAGAACAGTGATAGTGTTATGTGTGTATGTGGACGACGCAACTGGATGAACAACGCCTCTGGATTGACGGAGCTGGCACTGAGTCTAGCAGCGCTGCCGGCAACGCGAGAAGGCAGTTTCGCTTCACCGCAGTCGTCCGCCGGAGCAACCGGAGTAGCGCCTGCAGTTGCGGGCTACGCAAACACGCAGCAGCCGTCTGAGTGCCGTCTGCAGTTCAGCGCGCGCGCCGGTAACGTCACACGTCGTGCAGAAGGAACTAAGTTAAGTGAAAAGCTAGTAAAACTTTTACTAATCTGCACTAAAAGACTGTCAGCGATGGTACTGCCAAAAGAAACCGAGGTTAAACTTAAATCAGAACCTATGTCTGTTGAGAGAACTGTAAATCCAGACAACGGTTCAAGTGTAAATATGCATGAAAATAGTAATGTTGAAGTGAAATATGAAGTATTGTCTCCTGACAGTAGTGTGAAAAAGGGCAATGATTCAATAATAGAGACCCCTGTAGTAAAGCAGAAATCAGAAATTCTTAATTTATTGGATGATAGTGAAACGTCCCCTTAGAAAAATTATACACGACTGTGCTTAAACTAACATACAATAGTTTTTAGTGCAACGCAATCTGACTTTCAAAAATCCCTACGAAAGAATGGCCCTGACTGACATTAACCTATACGTTTCACAAATCACTTACCTCAGAAAAATCTTGGTTACTCGAACTACTGCAATACAGCGAGCACCACTACTGCCAGCTAAATAAAAGATTCAAACTACGGAAGGCACTAACTACTGATAGGCATAGTTAGCAAATGAAAGATTTTAATAAACAACAAACAATGCATTTACCTTAATAGTCATAACATATAAATCAGTTCATGACATCCTGTCTTACTAATTACAAAATTCCGCCATCTCTCTCGCCACGTCCAGCACTGCTGGCGGTTCACCTACAACTGCGTAACGCCACACGCTGTTAACATCCAGCCGCCCAACACCACAATGGCGAGTATTACAACAATGCCAACCAGCCACTGACTGCACACAGCACAGCCAGTGATTTTTCATACAGAGCGCTATGTGGCGTTACCACTAAAAAAAATCTAAACAGCCTATTTACAATAGTTCCTCTGATGAATTAAAAATGAAACAGTCAGCAGAGGTGGTAGAGTTTAAACAGGAGAAGTTAGGTATGACTGATCGATTAGAAGTTTCATTTAGTTTTGGTGATTCTGGCGTTGGAGCAAGTTTTTTGTCACCTGAGTGTGATAAAAAGCCAGCTAGTGAGCAACCCAAAGATATTGGGGCTATTGATTTAAATGTTATATTACAAGCAATAGCTGCCAGTAATGCAAAAATGTCAGCCAGTAATGCTAAAATGACAGCTCAATTAAAATCTGAAATAACTAAGGTCAAAAACAGTAATGCTGAATTAAAGTATGAGATTGTGGCCAGCCAAAATAATTTTAATAAACGATTGGAGGTAATGGACAATACCTTCAAGGCTGGTTACAATAAGTTGAAAGAGGATCTGGACGGTTTGAATTACAAAATTGATTACAATCATGAGGATATTAAGAAAAAGGTTGGTCAACAATTTTCTGAGATGTATAAAACAGTAATATCCGAAGTTGCTGAGGTTCGCAAAGACTTCCAACTGGAAGATGCGAAGCTGGAGCACAAGTCAACAGAAAAGATCGAGGCGGAATCTGAACTATGCTCAGATAGATTTAAAGATGTTAATATAGAAGTAAACATGTCAAGCAGAAGTAGACGTAATCATAACTGATACTGCGCATATTGTGCAAAGAGTAGATAATGTTGAAATGAGAGTAAAAAAATATTAGTACTAACACTGCTAACATTGAGAGTAAAGTAGCTTCAGTAGCTTCTGGTAATGATAGTATGCAACAAATTGTAGCTGCAAACGCCGCTTTTATCGGGTGTAGACAATTCTTGCTGTTCGATCCAGATAAAAATATCCACCCGCTAGATTTCTGGAACGATTTTGAAGATGTGATTCCACCAACTTGGTCTGAACGAGAGAAAATCTCGTTTATTAGAAGCCATTTAGCAGGTGACGCCATGCGTTAGTCAGCTGATGTTATGTTGAAGTGTAAAACATTAGCGGAATTTAAAACAGCTTTCATTAATGAGTATTGGTCTAGTAATAAGCAAAATGAAGTGTTGAGAGAATTTTGGAGTGGAAAACGCTTCAATGTTCACCAGGTCATGGATCTCATGTTTGTCACATTTGGCCGAAAAGCTAAAACCTGAAATCATAATACTAGGTCTTGAAGCCAAACTGCCATGGTATTGGCAAACTAGAATTATATCTGCCCCTAGAGAAAATCTCGATCGTTTCATTGAATATTTGGAACGTGTAGAGCGTGTGGCTGACAATGACGAGCAAGCAAGTAATATGAGAAATGCTAATAACACTAGTAGTAATTTTAAGAACGAGCAGAGCGGCAATGTAAACATCAGAACAGTAGGTGTTCGCCATCCTAAGAGAGGTAGGAATTGGAGAAATAATTATCAGAAGCAACAATGGCATCCAAATGATAGTTATTTTGTTGCAAACAAAATTATGCGGGTAAGCAACAGTGCGGAAAGCAATGCTGTGCCAGTTAGCTCATCATCATCATCATTTTAGACTGATTATGCATTTCAGCGTTCAGTCTGGAGCATAGCCCCCTTATAAAATTCCTCCATGATCCCCTATTCAGTGCTAACATTGGTGCCTCTTCTGAAGTTAAACCTATTACCTCAAAATCATTCTTAACCGGATCCAGGTTCCTTCTCCTTGGTCTACCCCGACTCCTCCTACCCTCTACTGCTGAACCCATGAGTCTCTTGGGTAACCTTGCTTCTCCCATACGTGTAACATGACCCCACCATCTAAGACTTTTCGCCCTGACTGCTCCATCTATAGAGATCATTCCCAGTTTTTCTTTGATTTCCTCATAGTGGACACCCTCCTGTCATTGTTCCCATCTACTAGTACCTGCAATCATCCTAGCTACTTTCATATCCGTAACCTCAACCTTGTTGATAAGGTAACCTGAATCCACCCAGCTTTCGCTCCCATACAACAAAGTTGGTCGAAAGATTGAACGGTGCACAGATAACTTAGTCTTGGTACTGATTTCCTTCTTGCAGAAGAGAGTAGATCGTAGCTGAGCGCTCACTGCATTAACTTTGCTACACTTCGCTTCCAGTTCTTTCACTATGTTGCCATCCTGTGAGAATATGCATCCTAAGTACTTGAAACTGTCCACCTAACTTTGCTCCTCCTATTTGGCACTCAATCCGTTTATATTTCTTTCCCACTGACATTACTTTCGTTTTGAAGATGCTAATCTTCAAACCATAGTCCTTACATTTCTGATCTAGCTCTGAAATATTACTTTGCAAACCTTCAATCGAATCTGCCATCACAACTAAGCCATCCGCATATGCAAGACTGCTTATTTTGTGTTCACATATCTTGATCAGTAAACTATAATGGAAATAAAGGAAACAGTAGTAGGCCGAGGCAGGAATACTAGTTTCCGTCTATGAGGACACTGGCGCTCACCAGGCAGTTACTTTTCCTAAGCCAGTAATTACAGTAATTGGTAAGACAGATCAGAATACTCAGACTGAACATGTGGATGAGGGATCGGTAGCATCTAAAGATACAGCAGAAATATTAGATCACTCACAATATTTGATAGATACTGTGTTAGGGACGCTTTCTAAGTGGGAAGAGAAAGAGAAGGGGCAGCAGTGTAATGGTAGCGAAGAGCTACAAAATATTGAATTGTCAGGTGAAGTAGCAGAAGAAATTCATGCTTATAATTACGATGAGGATAATGTGCTCTTATCTGAAGTGACTGTGCAGGATGTTGATACTGTACTAACAGATTTAGGACAGTAGGTAAGTGAGAATGTAGAGGATAGCCTGTTGGGGTTCGATGAACCCAGTAGCTGTGACCAGTTGTCACTTTAGAAAGAACCCGACGATAATAGTGTAAGTGGTTTAGCTGTAACTAGTGTTATGCCCGGTCTGGAGGCGCAGAATCGCTCAGACTGCAGTAATTTGGGTCATGTTCAGCAAACTACATGTAATGAAGTCGTGCGGTGTTTCGATTTGAAATTAATAGACCGACGGGAAAAGGCAGCTGAAAATTTAGTTCAGGAAACCCCTACACACTTTGACCTAAATGTAATGAAGACAGATGTCGATCACTTTAGGTGGAGACAAATCCAAAAGGAACTATTGGATGAGTTTGAGGAACCACCTGTACAAACTAGAATCAGCCAACCTACAATAATAGTGAATATGTTGGGTGTCAATGTACTTTGTCTCTTAGACAGTGGAAGTGAGGTGACTGCGACATCTCAGTCCTTCTTTGATGCATTACCTGGTAAAGACAAGCTTACAGTAATGAGGGTATCAGGACTAAGAATAGTTGGTGCTACTGGCAGGGTGTCAAAAACGGTAAAGCAAGAAGCTTTATTTCCCTTTGACATTAATGGTCATTTAATTAATCATCCAAGCTTAATTGTAAATAATCTCAGTATTGAGGTTTTAATTGGCATAGATTTCTTGTCGAAATATCAAAGTGTTGTTGACTTTGAAAGAAGCCAGTTATATTGGTCTTGCCGATAACTGGAGTAATTACAGTACCTTTTATTGATAAACATGTAGTAACTAATGATGAAACTTGGCAGCTGCCTATACGAGTTCTCAAAAATAGGAGATATTGGGACGAAGGTGTTAATAGTAGGAAATACCAAAGACCTTTCAGGATCATATCACATGCCAATGCATATAGGCTAGAGTACCGTAAGAGTAAAAAGCTATTAGGTCTCAGGAACGTGATCGACCTAAAGAAGTTCATAGGTAGTGAATGAATTCTGTAGGGAGGAGGTTGTTCTGTAACATCTACACAGTGTGGCAGCTGTGCAGTCCCAGTTCTGTGAGATTTTCTTTCCTTTTCAGGTCTCACTCATTCTTTATCTTTCCCATCTACAAAAATTTCGACCTCTTCTTTCCAATATGAAAATTTTCTGAAACTAATGAATTCTGTAGGGAGGAAGTTGTTCTATAACCTCTACACAATGTGGCAGCTGTCCAGTCCCAGCTGTGTGAGATCTTCTTTCCCTTTCAGGTCTCACTCACTCTCCATCTTTCCTATCCATCTAAAATTTCAACTTCTTCTTTCCAACACATTAAATTTTCCATCATTGCTATCAAGCCGTTGTTCTGTAACCTCTACATAGTGTGGCATTTGTGCAGTCCCAGCTGTGTGAAATCTTATTTTCTTTTCAGGTCTCACTCATTCTTCATCTTTCCTATCCACCTAAAATTTCGACCTCTTCTTTCCAACACAAAATTTTCCGTCATGGCTATCAAGCCATGAGTTCTGTAACCATTCTATCCACCGATTAGTGAAGAAAATACCTAATGTGACAAACCTAACAGTGACATAAACAACAGAGAAGTATGATGTAATTAAGATAAAAATGTATTTGAGTAACAAGTATGTATAGAACCCTGGTAATATTATAAGTACAAATTTGTTGATTTATTGGAAATGGTCCACCAACAGTAATTTAAAAAGATATACAAATTCATTTACAAGCAGGACCTGA
This sequence comes from Schistocerca gregaria, assembly GCF_023897955.1. Taxonomy (NCBI): domain Eukaryota; kingdom Metazoa; phylum Arthropoda; class Insecta; order Orthoptera; family Acrididae; genus Schistocerca; species Schistocerca gregaria. The sequence continues at coordinate 54,661,963 of NC_064927.1, forward strand.
AGTGACAGTGAAACCTATTGTATGCTGTAGAGCTAACTAATGAATAGTAAGAGAAAGTGTTATGAAAAATATGCAGATAAGTTGTAAGAATGAACTCACCTTGTGTAGCAAGGAATGGCAGTGTAATAGAATTGAGTAAGTTTGTGGTTGAGACATGAAGGACACGTCCCTGAAGTATTTATAGGATTGGAGCTGGCCGTTATTTTGGTGTAGTGTGTGACAGGACACAGCTACACGTATTGAGGTTATGAGTGGGAGGCGTGAATGCGACCTTAGGTGCCCTAATGTTAGATGAGGCAGAGCAGCTCATGGCGTCCTATAGGTTTAAGGAATTTAGCATTACGCTCGTCCATAATTACTTAATGCACTTTAGTGGTAGGTCGTGAGCATAAATTTTCTCTAGTAAGTGACTAACGGCGTTTTGAGTCATTTGCTTATCGATTTTATGACAGTTAAGTAACCAAGAGAGTAAAATTGAATAAGTTATGATAACTTTGTTCCAGAAACATATTGAAAGATAAAATGTATATATCCCCATTTCATTGTGACCCACCCTTAGGTATTAAGTGAACAGAGTCTGAGGCACTCTTTTTGTTTGTTCTACAGGACAAACCAGATAATGGCAGCCTGTTAGCTGCGTGAAAGCGTGGAGTGACTTGGACACAACTCACAGTGACCCCTCCCCTTTCCCCATGTAATTACGAGTGAACGTGAAGGACGCACAGCATAGCAACTTCCCCTCCTCTATCCTTGTGAATGGAAGTGTAGAATGCCAGCCAAAGCGGCTACAACCACGTGTGTAAAAATGAAATTGTCATGATTTGTGAAATTTTCTTTCAGGTTTAGAAAAGACTGCTAAGATATAAGTATCTGTTTATGTATCATGAATAACTGTGTTATTTTCTTTGAAATTGTGTATGTAAAAATGTATTTAACCCTTTCAGACCTGATTTTTTATTCACTCATAAAAAAATGTCTAAGACGATTTTTACATTCAGGTGAGTCTCCTGACAACATTTTTCTAAGAAAAAATTTCATATGATCTCTAGTCTTCCAGATATTTAATGTTCACAATTGTGTTCATCAGGTCTCGAGCTAAATGTCATACATTAAGGAGGTTAACAGTCTGGATCAAGTATGCCACTCTTTATTTCACTTTAAAATAGAAGAAATAATAAAAATAATTCCAAATTACAGTTCTTATTTGTACAACAATGGGCAACACACTGATTTTAAGGTTTAGTATGAAACTGTAAAATTCAGTTTCTGTCCTTTTGGAGACACAAATGTGCCTGCACTGAATTCTAGAATGCACTGTACATTATGGAAATTTGCAGCGACTTGGAGTTCCTTCATCATGCAAAGACAAATGGTCAATGGAATCAAACTATATCTCTGTAGCTGGTCGTAATTCTCCTCTTTTTCTTGGTAAGACTCTCATGTCTGAAGCCAGTCCTTCGTCAGATGTACGCCCCCTATTCTTTTCAGTCACTTTCTTCTGGCACAATATCAATCCATCTGCTACTCTGATACGAAAGTAAAGAAGGTCCATTTGCTTCTTCTTTGGCATAGACAGGTTGTCTGCATATCATTTGTATTCCAACCAACATTGCATGATGGCAAAATCAACAGCATGAAAAATCATACACAAAGGCCAATTTCGAGATCTGATGAAAACTCTGTAGTAGCTTATCAATTGATCAAATAGATCCACATCACCCATTGCATGATTATATCTTCTATCTATTTCAGGTCTTTCTACTTTCACATATTTATGGTGCTTTTTGTTCCAACGCTCGATCACAATACAACTGGCCTATTGTCTAACCACTTACACAGGGTAATGTCATCAGCACTAGTGATTTTTCACAGTAACATCTGGTTTGTTTTATCATCTGAAAAAGGCAAGTTCTTTCCAAATCTGTTTTGACAGAAAGTGCCCTGCTGCATTTATGCCTTGAGATTTCAGAACTTCCACACAACATAAAGACTTTGATTCCCCATAGACTTGGTTTCCGTTGACATACTGCTTTGCAGAAAACTTCCCAGTGAAAAGAATAATTCCTTCATCCACACAAACATTCTCTTCTATAGGAAGTTCACTGCAGCATTTTGGATTGGCTGTGTAAATTTATTTGCAATTCATGTTACATGTTTTCCCAACACACATTTGCCTTCAGGCTTGTATCCCAATACATTCGTAATCTGGAAAATTTCAAAGTGCCTGTCAATATATGCAAACCAAATAGCACCTCTAGTTCTTGAGGAGTTGTCTGCTTGAATGAGGATTTGCCTTGTAATGCATAAATATTAGTATGTGCTGCCATGCTAGTGAACAAACGATTTGGTATATATCTTTCGAAGTATTGTATTGGAGAACATAAGACAGAATCTTCAAGAGGTCAAGTTATTCTCCTCCTTGCCGCCGGTACTGAAATTACTGAAAAAACTACCACATATAACTACCATAGCCATGCAAATACAGCTGAAGCACATTGTAGGTCACATTTCCTAATATACACCATTAAGGACCTGTTGTACACAAATGTGTACATTAAACTTACTTGATACATAACACAAATACGAACTGAATGAAATAGCTGAAAATTCCACTGAAAGAAAGTCTAACGTTTCCAAAAGAAGGAAACCACACAAAACATTCATTAAAAAAAACCACAACGTGACCATTATAGCAATAAAGTCAATGAGTAATGGCTTCCCACCGAGAGACAACACCAAAGAGTATATTTTACTATGTGGTTCACAGACTGCTCACAAGAGAGCAGCAGCTGCTGGAGCATGGCTAAAAGAAACAAACACAAATGTGCACAGTGAGTTTAGATGCACCTGAGATTTCTTGTCAGCGAAATATTAGTGAACAAACTTTAGGTGCACAATTGTGACCTACAGGTCTGAAAGGGTTAATGGATTTAATATTTTCATAATTTTACATATTTTATGAGTTTGTCTGTCTTAGGCAATATCTATGCCAAAGTGTTTCATTCATTTGCTTCAATTTTGAGTGATAATGTTGTTTAAGAGGCAGTAAACATGCCAGCAATTTAAAATAATTGAAGTAGGTAATAAGTTCTCTTTTAATATTTCCATATGTTTACATTTAAATTTTGAATTTTCATAGGGAATTAACCTGCACTCTTGCTTCCCTTTTTGTAATTAATTTTTTTATTTTCAATAAAAAAATTAAGTAGAGGGTGATGTAGGGAAGCAGCCTACTCACGCTGCATAAAATTCACATCAGTCCTTCCATTGTGTGCTAGCCAGTCCGCTGTAGCTAGCTCTGACGTCATAAATGTTGTGCAATAATTTAAAAATGAAGTAAATAACCTGAAACGTTTCTAGCATGTCAGGAGTAATACTAAATCAGTATGTGATGAATATCAGTTCAATAACTTCAACCATTTACGAAATTTGGACGTTTTTCTGTAAAAATCATTGGCGCAACAGAAAAGAGCTAGAAACTTAAAAATTTATATTTAGATTAATTTTCGATAATAATTTAGCAGAAACAGAATTCTGGATCTCACAAATTAAAATTTTAGTTGAAAATCATGATTTTCTGGTTTTTGTCTTAGAAATTAAGGAAGCAAAATAGATTAAGTAGGTGAATAAATAAAGATAGGATGTTTAAATTTAAGTAGAAGAGAGATCCGCGATAATCATAAAGATGTGAGAACTTTCAAAAGAACAACTATAAAACTATAGCGATAGCGTATCTCCAAAGAGCAAGTTCAGAGCTCGTCTGCTGCCTGTAGTGTAATTAAATTAACTCTCTCGCCCAAAATATTTGACTTAGCCATGTCAGACTTTTATTGTGATTACTTATCTGTGTGCTGATTGCACATTTACATTGAGAGCTTCATCGGCCATCAGAAAAGGAAGAAATGATTTATTCGATAACTTAAAGTGGTGCATTACTAGCCCAGCAGCTAGTCGGGAGAGCAGATTTAATCAGGCGTTCCCTTAGCTGTCTGCACCGCGGCTTAATATATAAGAACTCTGAGCGAAACAAAAGGCCCCAGTTCTCTCCAGACGCTGATTAGCGCACTATCTGTGCCAGAAGTCGAGTCGCGTCGGTAACATTCCTATAAACAGCCTCAGATACGCATAACCATGAAATCGTTTTCGAGTGAAGTGTTAAATCTGGGATGACTTTAATGATATATCTTCAGTTTGCGTATGATGTATTTTCACGTGCCGCCGCGGGACAGACATTCTATCATTATTTAGCGTGGCATTTGATGAACATTATCATCAAATTATGGCGAGCATTCACTTAAACATTTAATTTGAACAGTTATAGTTGCATCAGCGTATTAGACTCTGAACTGCTCTGGTAGTTGGATTGTGTGGATTCTTTTTGGTCTGTGACTTTCAGAATATAGTGAACATTTTAGAGTGAATCGTTTTTGATTATGAATCCCAGACAATCTCCTAATTCCTCAGAGCTATAAGCTGTGGCTATAAGTGTATTTCTCAAATGAAGTGGACACTAGGAATTCTAATTACAGGCTTCACGTTTTGCTAATCACTTTCTAGTTGCCAATATTGTAGTTAGAGAGCCAGTGTTGAGAATGGCAAACAACAGCATTAAGATAATTATAGGAACATTTTAATAACAATAATTCCAGCCGCCGCCCTACATATGTGGCTAATTGGCCGGGAAATGCGTCTTTTCTACATTACATCCATTATCAATAACACTATTTCCTCCCGCCATCCCACATATGGTGCATGTGCCGGGAAAGACTTTCCACATTTTTTTTTTATTATTCAATATTAAATTCCACCCGCCGCCCGACAACATCCATATCTCAAATGCTTCTAACCTTTTATCATCCTCTCGTCTCAGCGTCCATGTTTCTGCCCCATATATCGTCACGCTCCAGACAAAACATTTGCCAAGCCTTTTCCTTAGACGTTTATCTAATTTGCCACATAAGTCTCCTCTTTCTGTTGAATGCCTTCTCTGTTATGGCAATTCGGGTTTTCACCTCCTGGTGACATCTCAAGTCTTCAGTTGTTGTGCTTCCAAGATATATAAATGCACTTACTTGGCTGGCTAATGGTAGATTTTCCTATTTTAATATTGGACAGTCTGCGTCTTTTTCTGGTGACCATACTCTTTGTTTTTGCTGTGTTTATTTGCATCCCATATTCCACACAAGCTTTATTCAGAACGTTCAGCATGTTATTAACTGTCCGCTCGCTTTCTGCCACTAGTACCATGTCATCAGCAAATCTTATATATTCTATACTCTTGCCACCAATACATATTCCTCTTTTCCCATCTAAGCATTTCGCAATAATCTCGTCAAGATATGCATTAAACAACAGTGGGGAAAGGCAACAACCTTCTCTAACACCTCGTCCAATCCTGCTTCCTTCTGACGTTTCATTACAAATCCTCAGATTTTAAAAAATCACACTTGTGCAATCTCACTTTAGTGCTGTCTCAGATAACACACGAAACAAAGCACACTAATTTGCAATATGTTCTTCAGGCGTACGACCTGCTACGATACTATCGTCCAAATAATTTGAATAGTTTGGCACTTGTGCAGTCAGCTGTTCCTAATACCGTTGGAAAATGGCGGGTGTGGAAGCACTGCCAAAAGGCAAACGCAAATACTTAAACAAGTCCGAATGAGTACTAAGTGTCCTGGCCTAACCACAAACGCTGGAGTGAAGATGAAAAATGAAAGACCAGAGAAGAGAGCAGGCAGCGAAGAGACGGCGGCCCGTGTTGCGGGGAATGGGACGGCGCGACGCGAGGCGCTCCCCTGCAGCGGCTGCATAGAAACGCAGCTCCTGTAGTCTCAGCCGCACGACTCTGCAACGTGATTAGTGCTACGCTGTCAGTAGCAAGTGGTTCCTCGAACTCTGTGTATAGCAAGAACTGTTCTGTTTTGACGTCGAATCTCGCTAGCGATATTTGCCATAGGGGAAGTTAAGTATTGTCAGTTTTCTTTCTGGAAATAACTACTAATGTTGTTTTCTTTAAAAAAAGATAAATTCTTTATTAAACATATATGTACATGATAACCCACCACCTTACACATTAGTGGGTCATAATTATCTACAACTCAATTGTTTTCCTAGCAGCGTTCGTTACTATTCCAGATTTCCTACTTTCCTCCTCCTACAGGATATGTCATTTATGTTTTACGAATCATTGAATCGCCCTACGGTATTCTTGCAAGACTTTTCCTGATACCCCGATGCAAGTCTGTCAATGATTCTGAATGTAGATGGATTTCTGATTAGGTGATAGGTGTCTCTACTTGGTAATTAACGTCTTAATTCGGTGGCAATGTCGTCGAAAAGGGATCACCCGTAGATTACGTGTTCCGCAGTGCCACAGTCACATGAAGGGGTAGCCGTTCGGGTACGGTCCATTCCCAGTAAAGAACTGCAACAATCCTTTACTTGGTTTGAAGTGTGTTAGTTGGAGCTGTTCCTTGATGTTAGGCAGCAGTTGGTAAATCCTTCTTCCCGTCTCATCTTTATCCCAAAGTTCTTGCCACAATTCTTTCTCCCTTCTTCTGACTGCAAATTTATCCCCTATCCACACCCCCAGAATGTATTCATTTCTTTCAATTTCCCCTATTTTGACTCAATACCAGGCTACCTGTTCCCCGATTTTTATGTCTAGGAAATACAGTCCCATGAAAATCAGTACTGCCCCCCCCCCCCCCTGGAGATGTTGGTAAGCTCCAATCGAACGTAGAAGCATCTTGCAATGCACCCTCCTCACGACCATGACACGCACGACCCTCGTGAGCCTGTGCACCCAGACCAGACTCGGGTCCGGAGGATAGTGTTATGGTATAACTTGATCAGGTCTGGGGGTAGGTGAAATCTCTTGTGTCTGATCATAATAAGATTGTTCAGTGTTTCTAGAGAACTTTGGGTCACCACTTCAGTGTGTTGCGCGAACCTACATCTCTTGTCTATAATGACGCCCAAGTATCGTGCCTCACGACGTCAAATAACTGGTGAACCCTCGATCCGCACCATTGGATTTCTGGCTAATTGGCCCTTTAATAATAAGTATGTTGATTTATTGGGAAATATTTTTATTTTTGCACCATTGTATCAGTATAGTCATTGTCGTTTCAATCCTAGATTCCAGAACTTCGCTGCTACGGCCGCCCACCAGCAGGAGGAGGTCGTCCACATAGGTTATGGCCTCTAACACATCTGCACTGCTCTCCAGTCTGCCCAGGAGAGGCTCCATATTTATGTCCCAAGAGAGCGGCGCCAGGACAGGGCCCTGAGGACACCCTTCGTAATATTTTTGCCAACTCTCCCGCTAGGGGACGATAGCCACACCTCCCTCCCATACAATAGCTCCTGAGACCGCCATATAGCGGCACTGGACACTCTTTCTCCCGCAATCGTAGGCCACCACACATTGTCAACCATGATGCCAAGTATGTATTTGTGTGGGGACGTCCTACAGACCTTGGCCGCCAGGTCAGTTGCGTCAGACGCAGATCGCCCTGGCCGAGAGCCGAATTTCCTGCTTCTCATCCCACTCAGCATTCGGTATGCCGTCAGTCTGTCGGCGAGCAACTGCTCTAGCAATTTGCCCAGCAGGTCCAACAGACAGATTGATCTGTAGGACTCTTGAGTCTTTGTCCTGGCCTATCTTGATGATCACTACATTGGCCTGTTTCCAGATGGAGGGAGACATCCTTAGTCGCAATGCCTCATTGTATACTCTTGTCAGACGTGTTACCAGTTGAGGAGCCCGGTATTGCACTACATCCGCTGCAATGCAGTCTGGTCCTGTGGCCTTACCTCTCTTTAATGATTTTATATGTGCCACCACTTCGTCCTCGAAGAATGGGTACACCATAGCGTTATTCACATATTCTCCCTGAACTGCTTGCCTAATCAGTCGTTGCTCTTATCTACCTTCCTCTTCTTTATTGTCAGGGAGCAGGGATCGGAGGAGGACCTCAGCAGTTTGCAGCCAAGATTCCGTCATCTGACTCCCATCCCTGACGGTTGAGAGCATCTTTGGCTACCGGATTTTCTCACTATTTTATAGGGAATTCCCCATGGATCAATAGCCAATTGGCTCTGAACATATTTTCCCCAGGTCTGGAGACTAACTCTTCTCAGCTTCTTCTGGAATTGCTCCTTGGCATCTCTATAGATTCGCAACTAACGTTGTTTTTCTTCCCAGACAGCACTTCGCTGGTAGCACCGCCTCGCCCTTCTGACAGACTAACACATCTTCCCTAGTTCCGCAGACCATGGCGATGGAAGAACGCTACAGCTCTCCTACTGGTTGGTACGCTGCCTTCACCGCTCTGGTGAGTGCTCTCAGCAGTTCCTCGGCGTGTCTGTTAACGTCTTCATCACGTCCCGGCCATATTGGGGCGTCAAACTCTCTTGCAAGGCGCTCGCAGTCAGTTCTATTGAAGTTGAGCTGCACTTCCCACCCTATGTCCCAGCGGTACTCCCTATCCGAGAGCGTGAAAGTAATTAGGTTATGGTCACCTGTGGTGACCCTGTCTCTCACTAGCCAATGTTGAATATTGCCAACAATGTTTGCTGGTATTAATGTAATGTCGATGTTCGTGCCCTCAGCCCCACGGCCAGTATACGTGGGAGGGTTTCCCGGTCTATTAGCTGTAAGAACGTGATGGTCTCCATTTTTCCGCCTCTTTCATCCCGAGTGCCACTGTTTCATAGGGGGGAATTAGCATTCACATCTGCCACCTCTTGCGCCCTCTCAGCGCAATAGATGCCTGCGCAAGTTGGTCAAGGTGAACTTCTATATTGGTTCCGTATTGAAAGTACATATTCACCAGTTGTATGATACCTGCTGGCAACTGGAGTTCTAAGATATTACAGTGATCTTCGGAAAGATGTGTAAGCAGTGGGATTCGTAACAGTTTGTTCACTACTATAATGGCGGCCTTCGGGTCATTCCCAAAGCCTACTACTTTCCAATATACAAAAGCAAATGCTATATATGAGTATGGCTCCTGTTGTCTGAACATGTCAAGGCTGGATTCTCCCCCCCCCCCCCCCCCCCCGCCGCTCCTGGATGATCAACGTACTATTATGTGCATTTAACTGTTATCATGGGAAATACGTGTGAACATATTATTCTGGAAAGGTCTTTCTCCAATCGAAAGCTATTCTTCCGTTAGATAGTACAGACTGATCATAACTTTCACCAAAACCGAATGTTTCATTTCTTCTTTCAAAAACTTTCTTCACAATTTCACGCAGGATGCCAAAGTCAGTGGGGAGAATAGTCTTCAGCTGCGTTCTATCAACAACCTCCATAGTGGGGAAGGTGGCTTTACGCCCATACTTCTGCCCTACACACACCACGTGCCGTGGTCAGAGTAGCCGGCTGCTCCAGGCAGGATCACTGCACGGAGTGTTCAAGGTTTGGATAAATTCTCGCAGGATCAACCTACAATCGTCTGACTAGGGGTTCACTTGGCATTGTGCTAGCATTTGTGCCACTGACTGCACTAACTTGTAGTGCTTGTTCTGGTGCAGAGTTTTCTTGCACAAATACCGGTCGGCCCACTACAACAGGACGCCTGTCTTGTGTTGGCTGATTTTCTGGCAATCTATGTCCTTGCAGTAGGGAGAGGGGGCCGCAACTTGTTCCCAACGTTCCATCTTGACGCACGCATCCACCATTCCCATCCTTAGTGATTTGCTTTCTTTCCTGCTCTTACCGCGTCCCTTCGCCTCTTGCATGGGGATTTCCTTTTTGGCATCCTGTGTGCCATTGTGGCCTCAGCCATAATCAGTCCTGGATATGAACCTCTGCTCCAGCATACCATATGCAGGACAATTTCTCCCTGTGGCATTGCACGTCTTTTTACCCATTTTGGTACGAGGAATACAAATTCCTTGACTTGTGCAGTTTTTCTTTATGTGATCTTCTGGTCCACACCTGGAGCAAGCCGGCTTCCGATCACAGTACATATGTACACGGTCCAAATCTCCACAGTTGTGGCACCAAGGTGCCACCAAGTAGCCCTGCACATTTACTGCCTGGAAACCAACGTAGATCTTGCCCATAGTGCTGACCTTTTCCACCTTCTGCCCGATACTCCGGCTACAAGGTGAACTTTTCTCGCTAATTGAATGTTCAATTAACTTACGGGTTTGCTTCCGGGTGACGTCGCCGACCACCGCCGATATTTCGGCAGGAGCACACCCTGCCATTCTCAAGGCACAGCTGCAAGGAGGAAGCAATGTGGAGGAGAATTTAATACCTCGGTTGACAGAGGAGAAACAAGGAAGATACCACACATAGAATCAGTAAACGCAGAGTCAACACACAACTCTCAATGAACTGGTGAGGTAGCACTAATTCTGTCCACCTGTTTTTTGATGGGAGACAGAGCCGGATTCCAAGCAGCATTTAAACAAATCCACCATCTCTGTTTATAAGGTTGCTTGATAGTTTTATTTCACAATGTTCTGCAATAGCGGATTTGCTGGGCTGTTGTAAGCGTGTGTGACAATTTTTGTTCAATACACCGGTCTTCCACAGTCCTGATTGTCTGACCAATATTTGACATGCCGCAACTGCATGGAATACGGTAGACACCAGCCTTACGCAAATTGAGATCATCTTTTACGGACGCCAGCAGGGCCTTAATTTTAGAAGGTGGTCGAAAAACATATTTCCACGAAATACGGCAAATACTGTTGGAAATGCTTCCTGTGTAAGGAAAAAAGGCCGTAGACGTAGGTGCCACTTCGTTGTTATCGTCACTCACCAGTTGCACAGAAGGCTGATAGCGCAACACACGTTTCATCTGCCTCCCACTATAACCATTCTGACGAAAGGCGACTTCGAGGTGTGATAGCTCAGCTGCCAAACTTTCAGGGTCTGAGAGAACTTGGACCCTGTGGTTCACAGGGAGAGATACAGTGATAAAGGTGCGGCAATGGGCGGGGGGTTGGAGAGGAAGGAGGAAACCAGGGGGTGGGGAGGATCAAGCCTGCGGCAGTGTTAAGGATGCAGAGATGTTAGAGGAAAAGAAGGAGGTGGGGGAAAGGGATGAGGTCTTACAGGATTCGGTTGGGGAAAGGAAGATGGATATGGAAGGTAAGGTGGAGCACAAGGTGTTCGATGATTTGGAGGGCCTTGTATAAGCGGATGGGTGTGGGGATACATGCAATGCTGGCGTAACAGAGGATGGGATGGATGAGGGACTTTTAGGTGTGGTGGATGGTGGAAGGATGCAATCCCCATGTCTGGCCAGACAGGAGTTACTGGTGGAGACAGGAATGGGCTTTCTGCTGGATGTTCGGGAGGCGAGGAGTCCAGGTCAATTTCCAGCACCTCTCCCTCTCAGATGATGAACTTCGCCTTGACATATACCCTCCCTTCCAACTGTAACCTGGCCAAGGTCCCCCCCTCCCCAGGACCCCCCTTTTCATTTCCCCTCCTTCTTCCAGAGCGGATTTTCCTTCCACCCCACCCCCGAGTCCCTGCACCCCATCCTCAAGTTCTTCCCTCCCACGTCCTTCCCTCCCCAGCTCTCATCAGTTCGCCCCCCCCACCCGCCTCACCCCTTTCCTCCCCTCCCTCCCTTCTTCCCTTCTCCCCCATCTCCATGTGCCTGTCATGTCTTCTGTTTGCTCATCATCATCAGTCTGCTGCGTCAGTGTTGTGTTTGCTGCTGTTCTCCTGTGCGTCGAGAGCTGTGATTTTAATTGTGTGCTGGACTTGTGCATAGTATTACTGTCAGTGATTGTTATGTGCTGCGTTGTCCGAACGATACTTTTATGCTCCGGTCATGCTCCGTCTTGTGTGATCTTTTAATTGTCCCAGTGTGTGGTTTTTTGTGTGCACTACTTTGTTATGGTTTATATCTACGTTTTACAGTCGCCCCCTTTTAGTCTATTTTCTTCATAATGTCCCCCCCCCTTTTTTCTCTGTACATCATATTTTCTCCTTTGTGTTACTTTTAACGTCTTCTGTTGTATGATATATGTTTTTTGGCTGAAGAGCAGCACATATGTTGCTACCAGCCCACCCCATTGGCGAACTGAAATACAATAAAGGAAAAAAAAGTTTATTACTAGGGACCAGTGCTTCGGCGAACTAAAAATACCTTATCAGAAGTAACTTCGTCACACAAGTCGGCAAAATATATTTTACTCTCTGTGTGCTGGCATAAGCTGTCGCCAGCACTCCGATCGACAAAGTGGGTGCGAAAAGATCAATAGTAGCCGCAAGCAATGCGCCTATCTGGAGAGGGGTGAAAAACAGACTCACAGGCAATGCGCTGCCAACGCCCTCTCAACTGTTCATATTTAGATCGCCGCTGCATACTGGAGCGTCTAGTCAGTCAGTCATCCAGTGAATCAACGAGTCAAGTGGAGAGATAGGTCGCAACCCAGTGGGAGTCACAGACAGTTAGCTCTGTCTCTCGCTCAGACTCAGGCAGCACATAGCAACCAGAGTAGTGTGCATAGTGGGCCTTTACTTCACCAGAAGTAAAGCTAACGTGGACTAAGAGCTTGTACCACATGCACCAGCTTAAGATCTTCTTGTTCTGGTCAATAAATAAACCTGCATGCAGTTGTGTTATAGAAAGAAGATAGCGGCCACGAAACAACATCCTCCCCTTGCTTCCGATGGTACAAGGCTACAGTGACAAGGAGATGACACAAAATTGTAAATAACAGTAATTTGGAAAACATAGCCACATAGTATTTTGATGTATTATGTATAACCATAGATCAAAAATAAACTGCAAAAAGGAAAAAAATGCATTTATTTACTCCAGAGTATGTGAAGATGTTATGCTTTACTTTCTTTCACTCTCAACTACTTTCGTAACTCTACCAAAGCGAATGTTACACATGGTGATTGTCTGATTTGACACACCAGTAGTTGTGGATGCGGATACCCTCTGGCGAAATGCCTGCATCGCATTTACCAACTTCAGAAGAAATTTTTATTGAATATTTTTGATCACCAGAATAATTAGTGATATACAGTTTCAGTCATTAAAACTGTTTGCAGATCTATGGAGAAATTACGGCAACAAACCTACGAGCACATCCGTGCAAAGAATAGAGAAATACAGTATCATACCGTCTTGGCATGTAATGGATGTAATGTAATTTCATGTAGATCCGTGAAGAGTATAGAAAGATGAACTTGCTATTGGACTTTGTATTCATGTTTTTGCGGTATTCAGACGTAATGATTTCTCGAACCACGTAAAGATAGTATTATTAATCGAAACCGGTCACCAAATATTGTTTCAGCGTTCAACAGCGTAAAATAAAAAAATGTTTTATATTCACTGATCGCGTACGTGACTCTTCGCTTATTAATGTCAGTTTCTGCATCGCTGAGAACTATGTGTATACTACACTACTGGGCATTAAAATTGCTATACCAAGAAGAAATGCAGAAGATAAACGGGTATTCATTGGACAAATATATTATACTAGAACTGACATGTGATTACATTTTCAGGCAATTTCGGTGCATAGATCCTGAGAAATCAGTACCCGGAACAACCACCTCTGGCCTTGATACGCTTGGGCAATGAGTCAAACAGAGCTTGGATGCAGCTTCAACACGATACAACAGTTCATCAAGAGTAGTGACTGTCGTATTGTGACGAGCCAGTTGCTCGGCCACCATTGACCAGACGATTTCAATTGCTGAGAGAACTGGAGAATGTGCTAGCCAGGGCAGCAGTCAAAAATTTTCTGTATCCAGAAAGGCCCGTACAGGACCTGCAACATGCTGTTGTGCATTATCCTGCTGAAATGTAGGATTTCGCAGGGATCGAATAAAGGGTAGAGCCATTGGTCGTACACATCTGAAATGTAACTTTCACTGTTCAATAACCCGTCAATACGAACAAGAGGTGACGCAGACGTGTAACTAGTGGCACCCCATACGCCGGGTGGAACGCCAGTGTGGCGATGACGATAAACGCTTCCAAAGTGTGTTCACCGATGTCGCCAAACATGGATGCCGCCATCATGATGCTGTAAACAGAACCTTGATTCATCCGAAAAAATGACGTTTTGCCGTTCGTGCACCCAGGTTCGTCGTTGAGTACACCATCGCAGGCGCTCCTGTCTGTGATGCAGCGTCAAGGGTAACCGCAGCCATGGCCTTCGAGCTGGTAGTCCATGTTGCTACAAAGGTCGTCGTACTGTTCTTGCACATGGTTGTCCTCTTACAAACGTCCCCCTCTGTTGACTCAGGAATCGAGACGTGGCTGCACGTTCCGTTACAGCCATGTCATCTCGACTGCTAGTGATACGACGCCGTTAGGATCCAGAATGGCGTTCCGTATTACCCTCCTGAACCCACCGATTCCGTATTTCCCTAACAGTCATTGCATCTCGAGCAACGCGAGCAGCAGTGTCGCGATACGATAAACCGCAATCGTGATAGGCTACAATCCGACCTTTATCAAAGTCGGAAAAGTGATGGTACGCATTTCTCCTGCTTACACTAGGCATCACAACAACGTTTCACCAGGCAACGCCGGTCAACTGCTGTTTGTGTATGAGAAATCGGTTGGAAACTTTCCTCATGTCAGCACGTTGCAGGTGTGGCCACCGGCGTCAACCTTGTGTGAATGCTCTGAAAAGCTAATCATTTGCGTATCACAGCATAATCTTCCTGTCGGTAAAATTTCGCGTCTGTAGCAATTCATCTTCGTGGAGCAGCAATTTTAATGGCCAGTAGTATAATCACAATTGAAGACTAGTCTGTTACGTAACGTCGTTATTTTACTATGACTAAAATCAGACGTCACTGTGTTATCCGAATATTTTTGGCCGCTGGGTATACCCGTCTAAAGTGGTGTCGTAAATCTGTGCGACGTACCTTGATCTGAGACTGCAAACACAAAGGCGGCATGTCCTTTGACAAAGGCTGCGAAGAAGCAGGTGTCGCAGGCGTAGAGGTGGTAGGGAGCGGCTGACGGATAGCCTCGGGGCGCGCACGGCCATTCGTCAGCTCGTAGGTCGCCAGCGTTTCTCTCCCACGTGCCATCGCTCTGCGTCAGACCGCCGAAGCCGCCACGTCTCGTGCCGTCGCTTTGACAACGTGGCAGGACAGACACCGTAGCTGACAGTGGGAGGCGGCTCCTGTGATCGTGTGACGCCGCCGTCCCACAATAACCAGGCGAGCGGCTTCGAAGAAGGGTAGCGGCAATGTTTTTTCACAATCTGTAGGTAATAATCAGTTTCAAGTTCAGAGAAAATATTTAGACTTTTTTCCGTTTATAGAATGCTTCGAACCAATGTAACCCAAAGTCAGGTAATGGCCAAGCCTGTTAGAAACACCGCATTCAAAGTTGCCGATTAAGATAGCGCATTATTGAACAAAAATACTGAGACAGACATGTCATGAGTCGTAAAAAACAAACCTGAACTAAAGTTCTTCACTAATAACTTTTGATGAATGAATAGCAGACTTTTTTCAGAGATCGTAGTAGATTTAAAAAAGACTTGTTTCGAGCACCCCTCTAAAATTTAATTATAATTCCAAGGGGCTCAACGGGCTGGCACTAGTGTGGCAAGCATCCCCAGTGAATCTACCCGGGAGGGGCGAGCCATAGCGTAGTGTGGGTCCCAGAACGCCGCGGAGACCACTTAAAGGCAGACTCGAATATTCAATGGGTCTCGATACCGCGACCTTTCGGTTTCCAGGCGCTTTCTTTATCACAAGACCACGACCTACGACATTCTATAACCTAACTCTTAACAGAGAATTTTGAGTGTGTCACAAATAAAGATTAACACACTTTAGTTAGTCAAAGATAAATATTTTCGTGCACGATGAGAGCATCGTTTCAGTTGGACTAGTATTCGGGAGGACAACAGTTCAAACACGCGTCCGGCCATCCTGATTTAGGCTTTCCGTGCTTTCGCTAAATCGCTTCAGGCAAATGCCGGGCGGTTTCTTTGAAACGGCACGGCTGATTTCCTTCTCCTCCTTTCCTAACCCGATTGGATCGATGACCTCACTGTTTGGTGCCTTTCCGGAAATCAACCAACCGAACTCGCTGCGTGCATTGTTGACCGTAAATTATTTGCATGAGGTGACGAGAGTCTGGCATACGGACCACATCACTATTACATCGAAGTTGAAGTTTGACTGGTGGTGTCACAGTGCTGAAAACGAAAATGGTTCAAATGGCTCTGAGCACTATGCGACTTAACTTCTGAGGTCATCAGTCGCCTAGAAATTAGAACTAATTAAACCAAACTAATCTAAGGACATCACACACAGCCACGGCCGAGGCAGGATTCGAACCTGTGACCGTAGCGGTCGCTCGGTTCCAGAGTGTAGCGCCTAGAACCGGACGGGTGATGAGAACATTTTCTTCCTCGCAGACACTCATGTTTGTACAACGGTCTAGTCGTTTTATTATAAGGATTCTCCTGAGACAGCTCTCAGACATCAGTCCGGGCAAACTGCTCCAGAATACTCGGAGAATGCTTGAAGAGTGCGTGACGCCACTTTCATAGTTTTGTTTCTTGTCTTCGTTAAATTTCCATGACTTATCGGTACAAGAATCTGTGCAGATTTTCAACACGTCATGTTATCGTCATTCTAAGTTGTCAGTACACGAGTACAAGCTCACAGTGTAGAATGCAATTACTGAAACATACTCATTATATCAGACGTGAAAGTTAATGTTTTTGGAAGGTGCTAGGGATAATACGCACCCGTCTCTTAAGTTAAACAAAAGCTGAAAATGAGTTTCTCCTTAATGACTTGGTCAGGATCGGCGCCTTTTACTTGATGAGAAGAACTGCAGCATCACGTCAGTAAACATGGAACACTGACTTTGGCACTGCAAGTAAGCGTAAACAGTATGATGCTGCAGTACCTGTTCGGTTACGAAGAATAATGCATGTTCTTTTGGACAAGCAGGCATGTTCGAAGGAGCAGGCACAGCAACGACTAAGGCCATTATGAAATACATCGAGTGTATTCTCACTTGCGAATACAAACAACAATCGATTGTATAAGGGAATGACGACAACGAAAATTGTGCCGGACCGCGAATCGAACATAGATTTCCATCTTTATGTGAGTATTCGCCTTATCAGAATAGGCACTGCATTAACATATTTATCCGCCAACTTTCAATAAAAATACCCTCCTTTCTTTCTTTCTTTCTTTCACTTGCGCCTTTTCCCCCAATGAGGCAGGGTCGGCATGCGTAATCGGATTTGGCAATGTTAGTTTAAGGGGTGGCTGGATACCCTTCCTGTCACCACCCCGTACCCCCCGGGACAGAATTAGTGGACCACAACTGTCTGCGACCATTGTAATCCATGGAATAGTGCAAAAGTGTTAAAATGTCTGCGAGCCGTGTAGCTGAGGAGGGATGTGAGAACCAGCCAGGATTTCAACTAGGGGGATGTGGAAAACCGCCTAAAAACCACATCCAGGCTGGCAGGCACACCGGCCGTCGTCGCTAATCTGTCGAGCGGATCCGATCCAGGGCCGGCGCGCCTACCAGAGTCCAACAAGCAGCGAATTAGCGCTCTCGGCTAACCTGGCGGAATAAAAATACCCTCCCCTGTATGGGAATTACATAACGTGTGCACGAGTACAGGTTGTAACGCAGGAATTTTTGGCCTGGCGGTGAGTGGCGCACGCATAGGCAAGGTGGTTAAGGTGACCTGACCACTTGCGTAAAGCGGGAAATACAGGATTGAGTCCCGGTCCGGCACAGATGTTCATTGCAGTCATGCTCTCATACAGCTGATGGTTGTTCGTATTTACAACTGTGAATATATTTCATGCATAAGTAATATGACCGAATTGTTAATTTCGAAAGACTGCCTGAGAAAAATAGGTATTCACTGGATCTAAAAATTCATGGTGGTGTCTGTTTGTTCTACATCGTGTCTCCCTGCCACTTTCGCGCAACGACGCTCTGAGCGTGTTTTTTAGGGAATTAACTAGTTTGAACCTGGGACCTGTTGCTGGTAAGGAGACGCCAGACAACACATGACATGTAGAATTCAGAAGAGTACAGTCAGACTAGCGATGATATAACCAAATACTTAATGATCTCAGCGTCAGCTCCACTGCAATCCCTGTAAAAGAATCTTAATACTAACTAAATTTAGTGGAAGGGGTTCAAGGCTTTCCGATTTTTAGTTAGCTGGTAAAATAATGTCGAAAAAGCAGTTAAGTTTACCACTGGAAATTTTATTCTACTCACAAAACATTGTTTATAAATTGCACTATTGATAAAAGGAAATGTTTTAATACAGGATGGTAAAAACC
This sequence comes from Schistocerca gregaria, assembly GCF_023897955.1. NCBI lineage: Eukaryota > Metazoa > Arthropoda > Insecta > Orthoptera > Acrididae > Schistocerca > Schistocerca gregaria. The sequence goes on from NC_064927.1 coordinate 54,680,285, forward strand.
AACTGCGTTCAACAAAAATGTGAACGAATATTCCCTGAATTTCTAAGTTCTACAATCGATCGAAGGATGACCTATGCCATATCACATCTATAATCTAGGTTTAATTTAAGTATCACAAAAGACAAAACTATCAAAATGGTCTACAGTGACCCTCAATTATCTTTAATTACTTATCTAACTTGTCGTAAATTACAGTGGCTGATGTGGCTTCTCAATAACTATATAAAAGAAAAATCCTCGCGTTCCAGATCTGTTCTCCAAGTGGCAAATGTGAACACCATGAGTTTTCATTAACGATCGACACTAGAATTACGCAAAAAAGGGGTTAAAAGATGAGATTTCTGCAGTTCTGAGTGTAGCTTTATGCGCTGTTATGCGGCATAGCGTGCGTTCATTACCTTGTCGGTGTTCGTCAGGGGGGCGGCGGCCGGCGCAGCAGCCATCCATCTCGCCGTCTCGGAACTAACTCTCTCCTAACCTCTCCTTACTACAATTTACCGAAGTTGGTTTAAAAAAACTATCTGGCTGTGTTTTCATCTGACCAATCAGGGTCTCAATGTTAACCTTCAGCTCCGCCTACAAATTTCTGTCTATCCAATGAGAAACGTTATACTTTTCGTGCTGGGGCAATGTTTTTAAAGTTTGCAACGTAACAGAGACGCTAAAAAGTCTCACTCTAAAATCTGCAGCTGGTGTGGTCCTTTTAGCGTTATCGTAAGATCTATACTGTTCTTCTGGAGGGCTCTATCTTTTAACATGGGCTGGAGGGTGGTCCTTGACGTACCTTACACGCGAAACAGTCTCACGCTAAAACTTGCGGGTGGTAGTGGCCCTTTTTGTGTTATCTTAAGATATATACCGTTTTTCTGGAGGGCTCTAGCTTTTAACATGGGATGGGGGGTGGTCGTTGACGTAACAGAGACGCGAAAAAGCCTCACGCTAAAACGTGCGGGTGGTAGACTTAGCGGTAAGCTGCCTTCTTGGGTGTCCAGTCCATCCCTTATCGTAGGGCCTTCTAGCTTAACACGGTTCTGCACTCCTGTCCTCGTTTCACCCCTCGGAACTACGTCTGCCTCATGGTGGGAAGGTACGACATGCATTTAGGCATTCTTGTGTCAGTCTGTGGTATTCCATTTGCTCACTCGTTACTCGTATTACTTTGGTTAATTTAATGTCACGATTTATTCGGAGCTATGTGACATACTATTGGATTTGCTTATCATGTCAGGGTTTTCATGGAAGGTGTTACATTTGCCTGACACCTTACAACAGGTTGTGACGCAGAAATTTTTGGCCTGGCGGTGAGTGGTGCACGCATGGTTAAGGTGTTCATTGCTGTCATGCTCTCATACAGCTGATGGTTGTTCGTACTTACAACTGTGAATATATTTCATGCATAAGTATTATGACCGAATTGTTAATTTCGAATGACTGCCTGAGAAAAATAGGTATTCACTAGATGTGCTGTTTAAGACTTTCCCGACTGCTTCATTGGTTCAAGGCGTCACGTCAGATAATGTTCTCGAAGTTGCACAATATTTCAACGAGACAGCCGCTCGTCACCTTCAGGTCCTTACTGTCGCTCCAGTGGCTCGCCAACACATACGCTAGCTCGCAAGAAAAGTGCTGGCGCCAAGGGGTGGGCCTATAACGTCACTGTGGACGAGAGGACGGCGACATCTAGTGCACCCTGACGGAGAAACGGGCCACTGTGTAGGCTTGCGCGACGCGGGGTCAGCGCGTCGGCCAGTCGCGGCCCATTGCGCGCGCGGGCAGTGTGTTGTGTTTGCGCCCAGTATACGTGTGCAGACCCCGATTCGTTCGTCTGCGGCCGATGATGCCTTAGTACCATCAATGATGCCTTGCTGAGTTGAAATCAGGTCGTTACTTACAGGTATTTTGAATTGCTTGTTTAATGATGGAGTCCAGGAATTTGGAAGATGACGAAAAGACCTTTGTCTCTCCGTAGTTCGTGCTGTGTTCAGCCACAGCAGATTTTTCTGGCTGACCAGATCTGGTATGACATCTGTATCTACTCATATCCTTAACAGTGAGACACGTGTGGCGAGTGTATGGTTTGCCACGCCGGCACAGGATTTTGTATATGTTGTCCTTAGGCCCACTCAGTCTTTAATAGAACCCGACATTGTTTCGAACCGCACGGAAGGGTGGTAGGCATGTTTTATTTGATGTCAGCCTGGTGGCCTTAAAGGACACACCACCAAAATGCGGTAGAAAAAACATCCTCGTGGAGTTCTCCGTTTCTGTTGTCTATTCTTGAGCATTAGCGCGTGCAGGTTAATTTTGTGAAAACACAGTCCGAAGATGGCTAAGCTCTGTTGATAAGTTCTCTGCACTTGTGATAAGTCCAGCCTTATGAACGAGAGTCCGTAATACGCTACTACGACGAGATGCGTGATGGCAGCTCGTAACTCGTAGATTTTGATTAGTGTGAGTTGGTTTACGAAACACACTGTGACCAAACGAACCATCGACTTTTCTTTGGATCAAAACATGTAAGAACGGGAGATCTCCAATTTTCAACACTTACGTGGTGAAGCAGATGCTTGAGTGGAGGGCGTTAAGGTGTTGCAGAAATGCAAGAAACGTGTCTCCTACATATCTGCGAAAAAACTTCCGTTTCGACACCGCTGACTGAAGTGCTTTTCTCTCGAAGTCTTCTATAATACGGTTAGCTACTAGGGGAGACTAACGGTAATGGGCGACAATCAGTTTGCTGAAAATATTGCTCGTTGAATAAAAAGTAAGTCGAGGTATGAAAATATCTGAATAGTTGTAAGGTGTCGTCTTCCAGCGTAGTTGCTATAAGTTGTAATGAATGTACCAGAGGTAGTCGTGTGAGCGAAGAGACCACATCGAAACTCAAAAATACTTCAGCTGGCTTGAGACGCAAAGTAGATTTACTTAGTGGTTCTACAAAGAGTACAGTTGCTGCAGAATGCTACGCCTGGGCAATTAGGGACAGATGCTATGGGAACTACAAAGTGTGGTTTGCAGTGGAACGAGGTGTAATAAAAGGTGGCTGCATACAAGATAAACTTGCACCAACACAGACACGCTCTTATATACCCCTGGGACAAGGTGGTGTTTGTGGCTCGAGCGATGCTTGCATCAGATTATTGGTGTCCTTTTATGAAGTTAGTCAGGGAGCTTGAGGTCAGATCCCGTAGCGAGAAACGCAGGTAAGCAAACGTTTTGTGCGAACAGCTGGCATTCAGTGGTCTGGGAGCCGAGGCTGAGGGCACAGCTGCCCTGACTGCGTTTGGAGGGCGGCGTTCTAGCCGCGGAGTCGGTGGTGAAAGTCTGCACTGCCCACTGCTTACGTCGCGTGAGGCGTCCATCCTGCCTCTCGTTCAGGAGGAGACCACGCATGTTGCTTTCTCTTTCGATAGACGCTTGATGGCAAGCACGTGAGGTCACAATGCAAAAATTGTTAATGTTTAGTGCATTCTCTGTGCTTAATAAATATCTCAGTTCTCTATGTTGATTATCTATTAAACCTAAAGCCACATTTAGATCATGTCATTGTTACGTAGCTGCAGTTACTCTGCGGACATAAAAAAAGGAAATGAAGCTCCCAGAAGCGAAGGGGGAAACTAAATGAAACTCGACGAGCTGATAGGATGTGCGATGTTAGTTCTGTGATTACAACACAGAATCAAATTTACAAAGAACTTGGCAGTATGTAGCGCTGTAAGTACTCTGTTTAGGTTTTGATGTTGGTAACGCCACGTAGCGCTCTATATGAAAATCACTGACTGTGCTGTGTGAAGTCTGTGGCAGGTTTGCATTGTTGGAGTATTTGCCATTGTAGCGTTGGGCAGTTGGGTGTGAACAGCGCGTAGCGTTGCACAGTTGGAGGTGAGCCGTCAGCAGTGGTGGATGTGAGGGGAGGGATGGCAGAATTTTGAGAGCGGACGATCTGGAGAAAGAGTAAATTTGCAAAACTGGTAATCATTTCATTTGCTAATTATGCCTACCCGTAGTTAGTGCCTTAAGTAGTTACAATCCTTTATTTAGCTGGCAGTATTGGCGCTCGCTGTATTGCAGTAGTTCGAGTAACGAAGATTTTTGTGAGGTAAGTGATTCATGAAAGGTATAGGTTATTGTTGGTCAGGGCCATTCTTTTGTAGGGATTATTGAAAGTCAGACTGCGTTACGGTAAAAATATTGTGTGTCAGTTTAGTGATGATCATAAAGAGAGAAATGTCTGAGTACGTTCATTTTTGGTTAGCTGTTTGAAGCACTGTAATTTTTAAATTTTTCTAAGGGCACGTTTCAGCACACAGTTGAGTACGACGTTGCGCCGCCACTGGCCTAGATGCCTGCGCTAAGAGGTTTAAGAGGGGAGTCGTGAAGCCGCCGCAGCCTCCCCTGCGGCGAGCTGGTCCACGACCGCCGTAGCCCACCCCCGTGTCCCGCGCACCGGCGTCACAGCTGGTCGCAGCGCGCTGCCTCTCAGGGACAGATCCGGGGACCTCAACGTAGAGACACGTGCCGTGTCCTGTTCAAAGATGGCAGAGTGATACTGGGGATGACACGGATTGCCGCAGGGAGTCCCTTACTTGTTCTCGGATGTCAGGTGCGGATGTGAAGGGGTTACGACGTGCTCGGTGCTGACAACGCTGTCACTCGCGAGTAGGCGCCATTTCCGTGATCCGCGTGGTCTCGGACGCCTTGTCGCAGTTCGCGCGGATACTCCGTCGAAGGTTCGAGTATTTCTTCGGGCATGGCTGTGTGTGTGCGTATGTATGAGTGTTGTCCTTATTGTAAGCTACTTTAAGTTAGCTTAAGCACTATGTAAGCCCAGGGACCGATTACCTCAGCAGTCTGGTCCAACAAGAACTTACCACAAATGTCCAAAAATTCTCATTCCATGATCGTCACAGTAATCACTCATTATCTGAGTCTGTGAACGCCCCAGCTGGTCAGGTAACAAGACTAAACACGAACAGCACTAACGCCCTGTGACGGCCGCTCTCCCAGTCACAGGGAATCGCAGCTCCACTCATTCACACGCCGATGGCGTGTTACCGTGTTACACGATCAGCTTTAAGCTGTCACCACATGGACGGCGCTGTGGAACGTTAGCGTTGAACGTGTCGAGCCCAACGTGCGGCTGAACGCTCTGAAACAATAACAATGCGACTTGTGCATACCGTACGTGGGCTGCAACGTGGTACACGCGATCGCAACGCGCTCCAGCGGCAGTTGTCGGCTGTATCTGGCTCCTAAATCACACTATTTACGAAATGGTACGGTGTAAAATTCACATATTAAGTCTACTAAAACGTACTGTTCTCCATTGTCCATACGCCAATCAGGTTGTTTTGCCTGTAATATACATAAATAAAAACTTCAGTGTCTATATAAATATTATAACGCAAAAAGGGAAGTATCATGTGTAGTCAGTAAGGACTTCGGCTTATAAAAGTTCCATTACAAACGGTGCGATACAAATTTTCCACACAAGATGAAAATTTACTTTTTAGTGAAACCCTAAGGCCATTCTTACTTGATCACTGTTTCTGCTCAGTAGCAGAGTCTCTACAACCGAAGTACAAAACTTAACTTATTTCAAGCCCAAAGTGCCCTGTAGATTAAGCCAATAGAACAAACTCACCCCTCATATTTACATCACATCGAATGTTCAAAAATGGCTCAAATGGCTCTCAGCACTATGGGACTTAACATCTCAGGTCATCAGTCCTCTAGATCTTAGAACTACGTAAACCTAACTAACCTACGGACATCGCACACATCCATACCTGAGGCGGGATTCGAACGTGCGACCGTATGACATCGAATGTTATGGTACATACTTAAATTAAAATCAACGTAACAGAATCTATCTATAAAAGCTTACAACAAAGATAAATCTTTGTGTAACAGGATGCGAACCACTATCTCCTCAGAAACAAACTACGTCACTGTGACGCAACCGTGAGTTTTAAGAGACTACGTCTAGCTTGTTGCAGTATCCTGAAAGCTTTAATTGTAATAACATTTCCAACTGAAATTTAATAGTAATAAATTGTACCAAGAACAATACGTTTTTACTCGTTCCTCTACATGCTGTTGATTTCAAATGTCCTACCCTCATAAAACGCACGTTACAATAATTCTTTTACCACGAATAGGACGTTTCTTCTCATTTTATTACAACGAATCATACAATTAGCGGAGGATTTTCGAGAGCTTCCCAGTTTGATGTCACTCAGAAACGACATATATACATACGGGCTTCAACTGGAAGCCAATATGGCGCACAACTCTCCACCGAAGGGAGATGTGACGTAGGTGACGTTCTGCATCTCATTGGTCAACGTTCAGTCGCACGTTCAGAATGTCCGGCGTGTGAGATATTGCTCTGCACGTTCCGAAAGACTGCCCTACGTGCATTGCAGGATGTGACGTCAGAAACTCGGCTCGCTGAACGCTCAACGTTTGAATGCACGGTCCGTCTGCCCACGGCTTTACACTGGCACCCGACAATGATTTCTGGGAGCTCAAACGTTTGTGTCACGCACTTTAAGTAGTATTTGCGATTCATATGAGAAAATACTTGAATCGAAATTGTTTAATAGATGACTAAACCCCCCTGAACCATGGACCTTGCCGATGGTGGGGAGGCTTGCGTGCCTCAGCGATACAGATGTCCGTACCGTAGGTGCAACCACAACGGAGGGATATCTGTTGAGAGGACAGACAAACATGTGGTTCCTGAAGAGGGGCAGCAGCCTTTTCAGTAGTTGCAGGGGCAACAGTCTGAATGATTGACTGATCTGGCCTTGCAACATTAACCAAAACGGCCTTGCTGTGCTCGTACTGCGAACGGCTGAAAGCAAGGGGAAACTACAGCCGTAATTTTTCCCGAGGACATGCAGCTTTACTGTATGATTAAATGATGATGGCGTCCTCTTGGGTAAAATATTCTGGAGGCAAAATAGTCCCCCATTCGGATCTCCGGGCGGGGACTACTCAGGAGGACGTCGTTATCAGGAGAAAGAAAACTGGCGTTCTACGGATCGGAGCGTGGAGTGTCAGATCCCTTAATCGGGCAGGTAGGTTAGAAAATTTAAAAAGGGAAATGGATAGGTTAAAGTTAGATACAGTGGGAATTAGTGAAGTTCAGTGAGAGGAGGAACAAGACTTCTGGTCAGGTGAATACAGGGTTATAAATACAAAATCAAATAGGGGTAATGCAGGAGTATGTTTAATAATGAATAAAAATAATATTAGTGCGGGTAAGCTACTACAAACAGCATAGTGAACGCATGATTGTGGCCAAGATAAAAACAAAGCCCATGCCTACTACAGTAGTACAAGTTTACATGCCAACTAGCTCTGCAGATGTTGAAGAAATTGATAAAATGTATGATGAGATAAATGAAATTATTCAGGTAGTGAAGGGAGACGAAAATTTAATAGTCATGGGGGACTGGAATTGGTCAGTAGGAAAAGGGAGAGAAGGAAACATAATGGGTGATTATGGATTGGGGCTAAGAAATGAAAGAGGAAGCCGTCTGGTACAATTTTGCACAGAGCATAATTTAATCATAGCTAACACTTGTTTCAAGAATCATAAAAGAAGGTTGTATACATGGAAGAATCCTGGAGATACTAAAAGGTATCAGATAGATTATATAATGGTAATACAGAGATTTAGGAATCAGGTTTTAAATTGTAGGACATTTCCAGGGGCAAATGTGGACTCCGACCACAATCTATTGGTTATGGCCTGTAGGTTAAAACTGAAGAAACTGCAAAAAGGTGGGAATTTAAGGACATGGCATCTGGATAAGCTGAAAGAACCAGAGGTTGTACAGAGTTTCAAGGAGAGCATAAGGTAACAATTGACAGGAATGGGGGAAAGAAACACAGTAGAAGAAGAATGGATAGCTCTGAGGAATGAAGTATTGAAGGCAGCAGAGGATAAAGCAGGCAAAAAGACGCGGGCTGCTAGAAATCCTTGGGTAACAGAGGAAATATTTAATTTAATTGACGAAAGGAGAAAATATAAAAATGCAGCAAATGAAGCATGCGAAAAAGAATACAAACGTCTCAATAATGAGATCGACAGGAAGTGCAAAATGGATAAGCAGGGATGGCTAGAGGACAAATGTTCGGATGTAGAAGCTTATCTCATTAGGGGTAAGATAGATACTGCCTACAGGGAAATTAAAGAGACCTTTGGAGAGAAGAGAACCACGTGTATGAATATTAAGAGCTCAGATGGCAACCCTGTTCTAAGCAAAGAAGGGAAAGGAGAAAGGTGGAAGGTGTATATACAAGGTTTATGCAAGGGCGATGTTCATGAGGACAATATTACGTAAATGGAAGAAGATGTAGATGAAGATGAAATGGGAGATACGATACTGCGTGAAGAGTTTGACAGAGCACTGAAAGACGTGAGTCGAAACAAGGCCCCCGGAATAGACAACATTCCATTAGAACTACTGACGGCCTTGGGAGAGCTAGTCATGACAAAAGTCTACCAGCTGGTGAGCAAGATGTATGAGACAGGTGAAATACCCTCAGACTTCAAGAAGAATATGATAATTCCAAATCCCATTCCAAAGAAAGGGATGCTGACAGATGTGAAAATCACCAAATTATCAGTTTAATAATTCACAGCTGTGAAATACTAACGCGAATTCTTTACAGACGAATGGAAAAACTGGTGGATGCGGACCTCGGGGAGGATCAGTTTGGATTCCGTAGAAATGTTGGAATACGTGAGGCAATACTGACCTCACGACTTATCTTAGAAGAAAGATTAAGAAAAGGCAAACCTACTTTTCTAGCACTTGTAGACTTAGAGAAAGCTTTTGACAATGTTGACTGGAATACTCTCTTTTAAATTCTGAAGGTGGCAGGGCTAAAATTCAGGGAGCGAAAGGCTATTTACAATTTGTACAGAAACCAGATGGCAGTCATAAGAGTCGAGGGGCATCAAAGGGAAGCAGTGGTTGGGAAAGGAGAGAGACAGGGTTGTAACCTCTCCCCCGATGTTATTAAATCAGTATATTGAGCAAGCAGTAAAGGAAACAAAAGAAAAATTTGGAGTAGGTATTAAAATCCATGGAGAAGAAGTAAAAACTTTGAGGTTCGCCGATGACATTGTAATTCTGTCAGAGACGGCAAAGGACTTGGAAGAGCAGTTGAACGGAATGGACAGTGTCTTGTAAGGAGGATATAAGATGAACATCAACAAAAGCAAAACGAGGATAATGGAATGTAGTCAAATTAAATCGGGTGATGCTGAGGGAATTAGATTAGGAAATGAGACACTTAAAGTAGTAAAGGAGTTCTGCTATTTAGGAAGTAAAATAGGAAGTAAAATAACTGATGATGGTCGAAGTAGAGTGGATATAAAATGTAGACTGGCAATGGCAAGGAAAGCGTTTCGGAAGAAGAGAAATTTGTTAACATCGAATATAGATTTATGTATCAGGTAGTCGTTTCTGAAAGTATTTGTTTGGAGTGTAGCCATGTATGGAAGTGAAACATGGACGATAACTAGTTTGGACGAAAACAGAATAGAAGCTTTCGAAATGTGGTGCTACAGAAGAATGCCGAAGATAAGGTGGATAGATCACGTAACTAATGAGGAGGTATTGAATAGGATTGGGGAGAAGAGAAGTTTGTGGCACAACTTGACTAGAAGAAGGGATCGGTTGGTAGAACATGTTTTGAGGCATCAAGGGATCTCAAATTTAGCATTGGAGGGCAGCGTGGAGGGTAAAAATCGTCGAGGGAGACCAAGAGATGAATACACTAAGCAGATTCAGAAGGATGTAGGTGGCAGTAGGTATTGGGAGATGAAGAAGCTTGCACAGGATAGAGTAGCATGGAGAGCTGCATCAAACCAGTCTCAGGACAACAACAACAACAACAACAACAACAACAGATGACTAAAAATTCGACATGTGTTCATGCCCATATGGAGATGCTTATTTGCCGTTCACTTTCACTATTATAGTTTATACTTCCTCACCACATCTTGTAACTATAATTGGTGTATAATACTGCGTAGGTTATACTTTGGGCGAAGATGGTCACGCATTGTGTGCCTTCAGCTGTTCGTTGTGTATACTTGCATTAATACCTATAATCGGAACCCCCATCGATTTTCATAATTTTCGTTACAATATATTTTCACAAGGTTCTTTTACGAGTTCTTCAACACAAGCCAATTATATCCGACGTCTAACCTCGCATGGTTCTTGAAGCTCGTAATTACACACATTTCGTACAGTTAAAGCAACGCGTTCTGCAAGCGTAAGGGGTAATTTCTTCACGGTACGAGTACAAGTGTAACGGGTGAGAAGTACAGAATAGTATTTGTCACGCGTAGAGTTGCGTTCTACCAGCACTGCAGGTCGATAGTTTTGGTACGCTACATAAGAGACGTAGGAAATGGTAGGATAACCGGTAGTATTGGTAGTGCTGGTAGGAAAAGACACATAAACGAATGTGCATGAGAGCAACTGGCAGCCGACGACTTCTCTCTGCTCTTTGTTTGTTTGTTTGTTTGGATGTTTGTTTTGCACGTAATTATAACCACAGTGTTGTTTGGATGTTTGTTTTGCACTTCATTATAACCACAGTGTTAGTGCACTGTGAATCTCATATTGTCACAGGAAATAAATTACATTTCTTAAGTAATAATTTGTTGATCGCGTAATTTCCGTGACTTCATGTAACCACAGCAATTACTTTTGATACAAGTACAACCTACATGCACAAATATAAGAAAATATATAGTTATTGCAGTTATTTTGTGCTCAACAGAACATTCTCCATCATGATTAAAGGCAAGAGTTTGCTGTTACTATTAATAAACGCCAAAGTTGTTTACGAATAATAGACAATTATTTTAGATAAATTCGAAGAAGTATTGAAGCAATGTTTGATATATTTTATTGTATTTTTTAATTTTACCTTTTTGTTGAAGAAATTGCGTTTTGTAGCGCTGTATGATAAATCTGTATTGCTTTCTTTATTTTTACTACAACATATCTTTTTCTCAAATCAGTATCAACAATTTCCAAATAGAACCTAAATTAAACATTGACCATTTCAATTTTGCCATAAATTCTGTTTATTCTTAAGAGACAGGAGGATAACTAGGTAGAACAAAACTGTTTAGTAGGTTACCTGGCGCTATATATACCCTCACTGAGATTGTAGGTGGTTCATCGGTTCCGGTTTTTAGAGGAATATAGTAAGACACTGATAGCATACGTAAAGAAAGCGATCGTTATGAGGTAACACCAGGTAGGTACGCAAACACCTGCTGTATAGGTAGCGTGGGTACCACTTTAATTGACCAAAGCTACTAGGAAAAGTACCGTAGTCTGTGAGTGCTTATAGTATAGTATACCCTGTGGTAGCATATGGTAGTTGTACAGCTCTATTTACGCATAATGACCGTGTCCAAATCGAAAGGTCTCAGTTTCATGACATAGGTCACAGTCAGTAATTCACATTAAAGCCATATGTTTTATCAAGAGAGAAGCTCAGTGCATTTTGATGACGCTTCGATCAAATCCAATTAGGCTTTAACTTACACACTTTCCCATAAATTCAAGTTTCAAGTTCGAGATTGACACTTTCTATTATGGCAATTGAAAGAGAGAGAGAGAGAGAGAGAGATAATAGCGAGAGGCATTTAAAAGTATAGGATAAATTCTTTCCCTCGAAAATTTCCTCCCTTCTTCCTCCTCTGTTTTGCCACAGACGAAGTGTCACAGATCTCATTTGTACTAAGACTGTAGTACACACGAGGTGCCTAGTTGCTTCCACCACCCTGACTGGAATTCGTAAGTTCTGAGTAATGTCCGGCAACCTGCGGTCTTCCATCGTCTCCTGCGCAGAAAACAGAACATAGGTAGCCAATCTGTTATTCTGAGGCTGCAATAAACTGTTAACGAAGAATTGGCATTATATAAATAATTAATTTTTAAACAGGGCTCCATTCTCTTTTTAGTTGCGTAATATGAGAAATCTCACAGTTGTAGACCATTTTATGAATTACAAAAGCTTACAGTCTTCACTCTTTCACAGAGAATAAACAAAATAATTAACTGCATGTGTGCCTATTTACTATCAAACTAGCTCTCAATTATGTGTCCAAAAACCAGAGATCGCTACTTAAGTCTTAACATTTCGGTTCTCCGAGGCTGCCGATTGCACTATCTTACATTTACAAACCAGTGGTTGGTAAGTAAGACTTAACTGATACCGACCATGGCAGACGCCGGTTCTCAGAGACTGCCAATAGAGCTCTGATGGGACAGCCGAACCACCTCGCCCGCCGTTCAAGCTAGGCGCCACCCGAAGATCTCCGGTCCTTCATCTGTCTTTTCGTTTAGAATATTTTTATTATTCTGCTGGTAATTAACGCTTTCGAAATAACGGAGTGGTAGGCTGCTGTTGAGATATTGTCGCAGAAGAAGCTGAGTAGCCCCGAGGTCTTGTGTTTATGATATTAAACTTGCATGGAGGCTCGTGAGTTTAAAGCTCATCTGGACTGTACAGTTTTAATTTCTATATTCGGTTCGAGTACATTCCAGAAGTATCCACAAATGTCAAGCATCACTGTACTGGAATATTCTGTAACTGTATATATACTGTATGTGTTCTGGCCGGAGGCAGTTTGCTCCGTGCTCTTCTATGTTCAAGTGCTGAATAAACCGTCGTCAAGTGAAGTTAGTGTTCGTCAGTCATCTAATTACACCTTCTTCTACGTGTCATTATTCTGGTGGAGGCGTTGGGTATTGGAACTTGAGATAGCGCAAATTATCGGCGACACTGTGGCTCCCATCAGGCCACGGCAGAGCCGCCGTTTACGTGGCGAGAAACCCGAGTTCGAGCCATATTCAACATATATATCGGAGACAGAAAAAGGAAGAGGACGTTACGATGACACCACATGCGACATCCTTCCGGGTTCTCTGGCAACGATGGCCAAGATCCAAACAAGTGGTTGAAGGTATATGAGCGTACAGCCAAATTTAACAAATGGGATGACACCGTGTATTCGGCTGACGTATATTTCTACTTGGAGGCCACTGCCAAGCAATGGTATGAGAACAACGAGGAGAAGTTCGCAAGCTTTGAACTATTCCAGGCAGAACTGCGCTAGTATTTCGGCGACACACAACGACAGAAGTGCAAGGCGGAACATAAATTAAAGTGCAGGGCTCAGCCTCCAGGAGAAACTACAGCTTCCTAAATTCAAGACGTCTTGGAGCTGTGTAAAATTGTGGATCCTAGAATGAAGGAGGAAGATAAGGCTGCACATCTCATGAAGGATGTTGCTGAGGACATGTATCAAGCCCTACTCCTGAAGGAGGTTACCACAGCAGACGACTTCATAAAATAGTGCCAGTATATCGAGACAATGCGTCCAAAAAGTACTACACGCAAGAAGTTTGAACGGCTTCCAAACGTCGTATCGACGTCCGTGATGGAGGAAGCAACTGATTTCACAAATGTCCTTCGTCAGATAATGAGAGAGGAAGTTAAGAAGGCACTTGGATTGCATAGCGAGCAAAAAACCGAGCTGCTTCAAGAGGTCATAAGGGAGGAAGTGGAACAGACATTCAATCCAATCTCTCGCCCTTCATTTCCATTTAAAACGGTGAAAAGAGACCCAGGCGGAGTTACTTTCCCACAATAACGCATGACGAACCTGTTTGAGCACCAAGGAAGATTGATGTCTGGATGACCCAGGATAACCAATCAGTATGTTTCCGCTACGGACGACCGGGACATGTGATGCGCTATTGTCGAGAAAGGCGGCGGATATTTGATGACGCCCGCGCCAGAAGACAGCAAACCGATGTAAGCCGACGCCATCTCCGGGACGATGAAGATGAACAAGAAGATGTGGGTTCAGGACGACGTAGGTCTCCATCGCCGCAAGCTAGCCTCTGGAGAGGACGCTCCGCAACAGCCGACCAAGATCTCATCGCCGTTTAAAAGCTACAGCCAATTACCTAGCCGCCGCAACTTGGAAAGCTAAAGGGTGCGACCTTCCTTGGAGGTCAGACTGCCACGGAGAAAAATCCTCCGCCCCTCCGAAGTCGATCACTACGTCGATATCCTCATGGATGGCTGACCAGCCCAAGCTCTTGTGGGCTCTGGAGCATCATATTGTCACCGTTGCCAGTTGAAGGAACCCGTATTCGTCGACAGCAAAACATCTCTGCTGAAGGTGGCTAATGGGAAATATGTAAAACCTACACGAAGATGTGCCATTCGCGTGGGTATAAGTGGCCATACACAGCCCTTAGAATTCATCGTCTTACAAGCGTGTAGTCATAACGTCATACTCGGATGGGACTTTTTGAAAGCTTCTCAGGCTGTTTTAGATTTTGGTCGCTCGAAGATTATGCTAGACGAGATGAGATACTGTGGACAGGAAGATGCGCATCCGAGTGTGGGGAGACTATGTGTGCTGGATGAAATGATCATTCCTGAAGCCAGGGCTAGAAAGGTAACTGTCACGTGTCATGCCACGCATCAACCCATGGATCTTGTATCGGAATGTAAGAGAAGCATACCACTGAAGAATAAATTGACCCTCCCAGCCTCTTTCGTCTCGTTTAAGAACGGATTCGGTGAACTGTCGATAGTTAACTGTGGCCGAGAACCGCAGATCCTTCCACGACGCATGCCCGTAGCAAACGCTGGATCGTTAATTGAGAACAGCTGAGAGTCATAAAACCTTCCATGCCGAGACTACAGGCGAAATTAGTGCTACCACTATAAGACAAGATCTTCTAGCTCGACTATCACCAGATCTCACTAAGGAACAACAGAAGAAGCTACTTTCCATTCTTAAAGTCCTCTGAATGCACAGGTGAAGAGCAGTTAGACAAACCGACGGTGAAGCACCGGACTAGCACTGGAGACCATTAACCAATAAGCTAGAGAGCATACCGTGTGTCAGCAACGGAACGTCGAATAATTCGTGACGAGGTAGAGAAAATGATGAAGAATGGTATCATTCAGTCTTCGCAGAGCCCATGCTCGTTACCATTGGTTCTCGTCAGGAAGAAGGATGGCAGTTGGCGCTTTTGTGTTGATTACAGGAAGTTTAATAAGGTAACTAAAAAGGACGTTTACCCTTTTCCATGAATTGACAATACACTAGATTGTCTGAAGGGGACTAAGTTTTTCTCAACCATGGACATGTACTCTGGATAGTGATAAATGGAAGTAGATGAGGCTGACCATGAGAAAACTGCATTCATCACCCCAGAGGGCCTGTGTGAGTTTAAGGTAATGCCGTTTGATTTGTGTAATGCACCAGCAACTTTTGAACGGATAATGGATAACCTTTCACGTCACCTGAATTGGACGATGTGTCTTTGTTATTTAGATGACATTATAGTGTTCTCACAGACATTTGATGAACATATAAAAAGACTGAGGGCCGTTCTTAAGTGTCTCAAACAAGGCGGACTGAAACTTAATCAAAGAAGTGTGTCTTTTGAGCAAAAGAAATCAAACTACCTGGACACCTTGATTCAAACGGAAGTGTGCCGCCAGACCTAGAAAAGGTGAGGTCTATAACGGAATTTCCTATTCCTAAAAGTATTATAGATGTGAGAAGATTCCTCTTATTATGTTCTTATTATTGTAGTTTTATCAGAGACTTTTGTATCAACTCCAAAAGTTGTTAAAAGCTGATGCTAAATTTATCTGGGGTAGTGCTCAACAAGATTCTTTCAATGTGCTGCGTAAAGCTCTGACGACTGACCCTATACTTGGTCTGTATGATGAGAGGGCACCTACAGAACTACACACAGGTGCCAGTGGGTACGGGATCGGTGTTGTTCTACCGAGCGAGGTGGCGCAGTGGTTACCACACTGGACTCGCATTCGGGAGGACGGCGGTTCAATCCCGTCTCCGGCCATCCCGATTTAGGTTTTCCGTGATTTCCCTAAATCACTTCGGGCAAATTCCGGGATGGTTCCTTTGAAAGGGCACGCCCGATTTCCTTCCCCGTCCTTCCCTAACCCGAGCTTGGGCTCCGTCTCTAATGACCTTGGACGGGACGTTAAACACTAATCTCCTACTCCTCTGTGTTGTTCTGGTGCAAATTTCGGATGGAAAGAAGAAGATTATAGCCTATACTTCTAGGATACTTATAAAAGCTGAGAGAAACTACTCAACTACAGATAGAGAAAGTCTGCCGTGATGAGGGCCATGTGTACATTTCGACAGTATGTCTATGGAAGGTCATTTACAGCTGTTACAGACCATCACTCACTTTGTTGGCTGACAGGTCTTTAGGATCCAACAGGACGAGTCGCCAGGTGGGCATTACATCTTCAAGAGTATGACATTACCATAGTGTACAACAGTGGAAGAAAACACCAAGATGCCGCCGGTCTCTCAAGAAACCATGTGCAAGACCATCAAGACTTTGATGAAGATAGTGACTGTTTCGCTGCACTCCAGGATCTCTGCTGAGCAGAAGAAGAACGTCAAGATATCTCAAATTATGCTTGCCTTAAATCGGTCAGAGGATGTCAAATAACAATTTAAGGTAGTTAGTGGATTACTTTGCAAGAAAAACTTTGATCCGTTTGGAAAGATGTGGCCACCACTGATTCCTAAACACATGCGCTTAGATGTTCTACAGATATTCCATGACACACCTGAGGCCGGACATTTAGTGTTTATTAAGACATACCATAGAATCCGCAAGAGATTTTTCTGGCCAGGTTTACTCAGGAGTGTCTGTCACTGTGTGTCGCACTGTCGAGAGAGCCAGAGGAGAAATCGCACTGTCGAGAGTGCCAGAGGAGAAAGTCTCTCAGATACCACCTGGCCGACTCATACCAATTCCACCAGCCGAAACGCTTTTTAAGCGTGTTGGGCTTGACATCCTCGGACGATTTTCAACGTCTGCTAGTGGCAATAGATCGATTGTTTTCACTGATTATCTGACACGCTATGCCATTATTACAAAAGCCGTGAAAACAGCCGAAGCATCCCAGGTAGCCAAATTCATCGTGGAAGACATTGTATTAAAACACGGTGCCCCAAGGGCGCTAATTACGGATCGAGAGAAAGTTTTTCAATCGAATCTTGTGACAGAGATAAGCCATCGGTAAAACATCACTCATCACATGACGATTGCCTTCCATCCGGAAACTAACGTGCTGGATGTTCACTCCTGTTCGGAAAATTGTTCTCTCTGAGAAGCTCCTCAGGCGCTACTTTGGACTTCGTAAAGTTGTAAGAGAGTTGTCTGATGGTACTTATGAACTTGAAATTTTCGACTCCGCCGCAAGACCTCAAAAGGTCATAGATACGGTCCACGTCCTTCGAATGAAGTCCTATAAGGATCCTGTAACCCAGGGTTAATTCGAAGCTCCAGCGACAGGGAACAAGCGGAAAGGTAACGAAGAACGTAGCGGCAAGGGAAGTTCTAAGAAGATCACCGCCAGGGCGAACATCAGTCATCGGGAGTCGGATTACGCAGGACCGATGACTCGGTTCCGGAATAGGACGACGTAACACCGAGACGCTTTTCTCTTAACGAGCGAGCAACGGCGCAGAAGAAGCTGAGTAGCATCGTGGTGTAGTGGATATGATGCTAAACTGTTGCATGCACGGCCGTGCGTTCAAAAGTCACCTGGACTGTACGATGTTAATTTCTATATTCGGTTCGAGTACATTCTAGAAGTATCCGCAAATCTCAAGCATCATTGTACTGGAATGTTCTGTAGCTGTATATATATATACTGTATGTGTTCTGGCCGGAGGCAGTTCGCTCCGCGCTCTTGTATGTGCAAGTGCTGAATAAACCTTCGTCAAGTGAAGTTAGTGTTCATCATTCATCTAATTACATCTTCTTCTACGTGACAATATGCTTCAATCTAAAATGTAAATAATTCTCTCTTTCGTTTTCCTAATGTTAGTAACTGATCATTTTGACGCTCTATTTCCGAACACAGCAGCCAGTCGTGGAGAAAGACCACAATTTAGGTGGTGTTTCTCACGATGCACGTACGGAATAAACCAACTGTCACCGGTAACTCACACCACATTACGTCGTATTGCCACTGTTGCCTTCTCAATTGCTCTATGAAGAGCTTCTTGTAGCTGAATATAATGTCTGTAAAGCCATAAATATTGCGCATCCACTTCCTTCTTAGATTTCCAAAAATTGGGACATTATCGCAGACAACACTCAATTTCGTAAATAAGCAAATTTTTACTTTTTTGTTAATTTTTCAGTTATCACCTCTCAAGAACCATATAATTCTACAATACTTATAAATATTTATTATTTTATAAAACTTTAATCTGTTTTATATTTTTCATTCTCAGATTATTAATTGATATAATTGTAGACTTACTTGTTTTGTGATTGAAAAAAAAAACTAATTGTTACCCTCAAAAAATTGGTGTATAACCTCATATTCCAGAATTATTAATCTTTGGTTACACTTTCTATACTAATTACTTTATTCCTTTAATAGTAAAGATTTTCAAAATAGCATTAGTCCGCACCTGTACGTTGTTGGTAGCTTTTCGTACTTGCAAGCTATCATTTCTGCGAGAATGCTCTATAGCAGTCCACTGTCTCCCAGCCAAGTTTCAATGACAAAGTTTGATACTGCCATTGAGCTACTAGCAGCATGTTGCCGTCCATTAAACTCGACAAATTATTTCCCATGAAATATTAAATTGCTGTTCCACTGTTATCAGCACGTTCCATCCTTTAGATTAAAAAAAAACATTTGAAGGAAGTACACTGCTGTTCATTTGTGGCTCAATACCGTTCTGTAATGTGACCAACTGTTTATCATCAGAAGTTACACTTTGGCTCACTGATATGTTGGCACCATGCCACTCTGCACTTATTTGTGCTGGAATGCATCACAAAGACTTCCGCTTCACGTGGTTACAAATAAAACAAAAACAACGTCTTTACATTTCACAAATATGTGGAGATTAAGGTAATTACATTCATGTATTTTACTAGAACATACGGTAGCTGCCCACAACCGCAACTCATATTGATGATTCTGTTGTACATTATGCGTTCTTGCATCGTGAAACTCCAGACTTTCCCAACTGGTGTTGAGTTCAACAACTGTCAGTCCATCCTCCCATCCCCAACCCCAGCGTACAGCACCAGTACAGCACCAGTACGATTCCATGTAACAATACAACATGCTATAAATTAGTTTCGTAATTACTTTAAACAAACAAAATTTCATACACTACTACAAAACAAATACATAATATTTAATGCTTTGTTTTGATTTTGACTGTCATAAGCAATTCCACTATTTACATCATACCACGAGAGTTTCCCGGGTTCGCTTCCCGGCGGGGTCAGGGATTTTCTCTGCCTCGTGATGACTGGGTGTTGTGTGCTGTCCTTAGGTTAGTTAGGTTTAAGTAGTTCTAAGTTCTAGAGGACTGATGACCATTGATGTTAAGTCCCATAGTGCTCAGAGCCATTTGAACCATTTGAGTTGTTTATCATGGTTGTTGTTTCGATCAAAGCTGTGTCCACTGCTTACAAACAACTGGGGTGTTGTCCTTCACATTCTCCACATTCTTCAAAACTTGTTGCTTGTTCGCTCCATCTGCTACTACTGGCCCAAGAAGGTAATGACCCACGCCGCTAGCCGGTGTCTCCTGCTACGCTCTTTACACCTTACATACGGAGGCTTACAATAGCGATTCACAGATACATTGAGAGGACCTTTCAGAATCTAACTTCAGACATAATGAACAAACGCTCATTTATCAAATCGTTGCTTCATTCCACAGTATGAAGTATCATTTCTCTTATATTTGAGTGCCATTTTTGCTACAAATCGTACTACTGGAACTATATTCATGTAACGACTGTGTATTTTCTACTGGCTTTAATAGACCAACATTATATGACTCTGTAATATGTAGGGGCTACTTATTCTTAGCTAGGTCTTTGTTCTACATTCCTTTCACATTTAAAGCCAATATGTGTCATTACACTCTGTAGTTTATATTACGTGGCCCTTTGTTTAAAACTCATTTACTACGTTTATGTTTTTTATGAAAGTTCCATGTCAGTGCTGTGTCCTATAACGACAATATATCTACTCCCTTGTATTTCACAAAACAGTTGGCGAAAATCACTTCACCCATAAATAGTGCTTAGTGACCGACCTACACGCCGCCTTTTGAATTTCCTCGCTCACTCTTCATAAATGATTGGCAGACTTTCCTGTAGCCTAATAACCATAATTCTGTTTCATCTGTCTATGAAGATAACTGGCCGACTATTTTATCACCTTATAACTACAACCATCTATTTACCATAAACTTATATGGCAGGACTATTTCTAACCTATCAGTGTATGATAATTCATTACAACGGAAACATCTTCAGTGTTTAAGTTTACACTAAAGAGTAACGATGTGTCTATTTTGATACAATTTGTAAATAATCCCAAGGCAGCATTTAGTTATTTCCATTAATTTTTCACCACAATTACTTCTGTTGTACAGTGTCATATTCTCACTTACCTGGTTTAGCATCGTCCTCTTCTTCTGCACCTGTCAGTTTATTTTTATGCGTAATTTTATCTGTATTACATATAAGAGCATCTTGCTCTCCTATTCTTAAAATATTTTCAAACATAGAGGTTTATTTATCATTGTTGTAAATGTATAAAAATTGTTCCATTACATAGTGATTATTTCTGTAATTCTGTGTGACATTTGGGTAAACTTTGTTAATCACTTTGTGTTTGTTGTGATTTTACAGAAGTTCGCTGGCAATGTGATGCATTGTGTGGATTCATCAGTTACCAATTTCCCCACTCCCAGTATCCAGTAATTGTTTTGTGAAACATTCAGCAGATACGTCATGTTGTAGTTGTACAGACATATTGGTCTTCAGAGTCAGTTTCTATATGTCACCACACCCCTTCCAGTACCTCATTGACTCTCTTTCTGCACTCTTGGAGCCGGTTTATAATATGCCTTCTGTTACGTGCATTAGTATGGTACTGGTGTCTTGTTGGAACTAAATAGTGCGTTCTCTTGCTGATGTTTCTGTCATATCATATTCGTATATTATGGCCTGTCCACAGATACGATTCTGTCAAGTGTCGTTCACCAATGCTATGCAGGTGTTTATTCTGATGGGTTAGTTTTTGTCATAGATTGTCTCTTTGTCGCTTTCAGTGTACGGTAATTTTTACATCTTAACCTTCATAGTGAAGAATATTGAGGACGACATTGGCCTATATAGTTCTGAATGAAAAAAGACGAAGAACTAATAACAGGAAAGGAAAATGAAGTTTGCTGTCGGTTAACTCCAGCACATGGCAATCGTCAATTATCTAAATGAACGTTATTTCCTCCTGGGGCTTAGTGGTCAAAGTATTTTCTCAATCAATGACATTTCATGTAATAATTATTGTAGTGGCATTTCCGTGGCTGAATGAGGCACTTCATTCACAGCTTTTTCGGATTCAGCCATGTAACCTACCCCCATATGATGCTTTTTAGAACAGAACTGGTAGCCTTGTCTCCCACAGATGAATGCAGTTTACCTTTGAACATTTTTTTGCCAGCGGCCTATGACAAAAGTTGGCTGTAAAGTCTATGTTCACTGATATCTTGACGCCACTGTGATACGGACCTTCTAGTATATTACTGCTATTCATTTGTGGTATAGTGACGTTTTCACCATCAGACCCTCTGTTCACAAATACACACATCAAAAATAATTTTGCATCACCCCAGTTCCCAGAACTCCTGAAGACAGACGTCGGCTGTAGATGTTGTATAACAGACACAGTCCATTTGACTGTTCAGAGATATCACTAAACTTGCCCAAAGATGTAAAAAACCATGCATGAGCAGCGCCTATTAGACGGAGGGGGTCCGATAGCCTATCGGTTCTAGAACTTTTCACCAGGAGGGAGGTAAACGGCTTGTGTTGTCTGTAGTTCGGACGAGCCCTGACAGCAACGCCACTATGTTGAATAATGCTTTTCGTGCAGCCACAGGACGCCTTGTTACGACTCAAACTGTGCGCAATACGCTGCATGAGGGCATTCCCGACATCCATGGCGAGGTTCATCTTTGCAACCACGACTCCATGCGGATGGGCCCAACAACATGCCGCTCAAGATTGGCATCACGTTCTCTTCACTGATGAGTATCACATGTGCCTTCAACCAGACAATCGTCGGAGACGTGCCTGGAGGCAACCCGGTCAGGCTGAACGCCGTAGGCACACTGTCCAGCGAGTGCAGCAAGGTGGAGGTTCCCTGCTATTTTGGGGTGGCATTATGTGGGGCAGACGTACACTGCTGGTGGTCAGGGAAGGCGTCGTAACGGCTGTAGACTACGTTAATGCCATCTTCCGACCGATAGTGCAACCACATCGGGAGCATATTGGCGAGGCATTCGTCTTCATGGACGGCAATTGGCGCCCCAATCGTGCACATCTTGTTAATGACTTCCTTCAGGATAACGACATCGCTCGAATAGAGTGGCCAGCTTGTTCTCCAGGCTTGAACCGTATCGAACATGCCTGGGATAGATTGAAAAAGACTGTTTCTAGACGACGTTACCCATCAACCACTCTGAGGGGTCTACGCCGAATCGCCGTTGAAGATTGAGACAATCTGGACCAACAGTGCCTTGATGAACTTGTGGATATGCCACGACGAATACAGGCATGCATCAATGAGAGAGGACGTGTTACTGGGTATTAGAGGTACCGGTGTATACAGCAATCTGGACCACCACCTCCGAAGATTTTGCTATATGGTGGTACAACATGAAATGTGTGGTTTTCATGAGCAATAAAAAGGGCGGAAATGATGTTTGTGTTGATCTCTATTCCCATTTTCTGTACAGATTCCGGTACTCTCGGAACCGAGGTGATGCAAAGCTTTTTTTGATGTTTGTATTTCACCTCTCGCTTTGTTTTATGTGCTGCAAGACCAGTATTAATTCAAGAATGTTTGATTAAATTGTCTATATGTTTTCCAAGTGTTACATCTACATCTACATCCATACTCCGCAAGCCACCTGACGGTGTGTTGCGGAGGGTACCCTGAGTACCTCTATCGGTTCTCCCATCTATTCCAGTCTCGTATTGTACGTGGAAAGAAGGATTGTCGGTATGCTTCTGTGTGGGCTCTAATCTCTCTGGTTTTATCCTCATGGTCTCTTCGCGAGATATACGTAGGAGGGAGCAATATACTGCTTGACTCTTCGGTGAAGGTATGTTCTCGAAACTTTAACAAAAACCCGTACCGAGCTACTGAGCGTCTCTCCTGCAGAGTTTCCACTGGAGTTTATCTATCATCTCCGTAACGCTTTCGCGATTACTAAATGATCCTGTAACGAAGCGCGCTGTTCTCCGTTGGATCTTCTCTATCTCTTCTATCAATCCTATCTGGTGCGGATCCCCCACTGCTGAGCAGTATTCAATTAGTGGGCGAACAAGCGTACTGTACCTACTTTCTTTGTTGTCGGATTGCATTTCCTTAGGATTCTTCCAATGAATCTCAGTCTGGCATCTGCTTTACCGACGATCAACTTTATATGATCATTCCATTTTAAATTACTCCTAATGCGTACTCCCAGATAATTTATGGAATTAACTGCTTCCAGTTGCTGACCTGCTATTTTGTAGCTAAATGATAAGAGACCTATCTTTCTATGTATTTGCATCACATGACACTTGTCTACATTGAGATTCAATTGCCATTCCGTGCACCATGCGTCAATTCGCTGCAGATCCTCCTGCATTTCAGTACAATTTTCCATTGTTGCAACCTCTCGATACACTACAGCATCATCTGATCTTTGTTCCGTAAGATTCTAACCTATTGACCATGAACTTGACTTTTCCTACTTTTTTGGTTATTCTGTCATGTTTTCAGGACTGTCTAATGAGGGCTACCGGTTGCGTAGTTCCATTACTAGAAAAATGACGTAAGTTATAAGCATTAGCGTGATTTGCTGCGTCACTGACGTTATCAGTACCTTTCCCTCTTTCTTGTTCACACCAAATTTCGACGTTATGTTTAATTTCGTTTTGTGTTTTGTCTTGCCTCTCAGGACATACTTTTTGCTCTACTTCTCCTTACCCTTAATCGCACTTATTTTGCCTTTACAAGAAGATTCCACATGTGAAATATTACGACTAAGTATTTCATTGTCATTTTTGGTACTCTGTAAATTACTGCACTGTATTTTATGTTTATCGTTACATGTTATTATAGCTTTACTTCGCTCTAGACTCACATTGCTAATGTCATTAACTGTTTGTCTTAGCCCACTTTGATCCTGCAAATCCTTTCCTATCTGATTTCATGGCCTACAATTTGATTTATTTCTAACTTACAAACTTCAAATTTTTTACACCATTCTTTTACTTCATAATTTGTTTCTTGCAACATCCCTCAATTTTAGCTACAAGATTTGCAACATTTTGTTCCAAAGCATTGAACTTAGGATAGTGATATTCCTGCATTAACTTCTTTTAACCCTTTATCTATTTGCTCTATTTTCTTTTGTACTTTTCTTAATTGCTCATTATTTTTCTTCTTTGCAAAATTAATTTTTGACAAAACATTTTATCCTGATCATTGTGCTGAGTTGACAAACTGCCAGCTGATGCTGTACCACGACTTAATATATGTAACTCATCTCTTCGGTCACAGCCAATGTCGATGTATGAGTGAGTCATTGTCTTCTGGCATCGTTATTCCAGTCAGTCACCTCGTCTTCACTACGTACTTCATATTTACATAACCATTGTTTGCCACTAAATCTATTTTTTCAGTTTCATAATTGTTAATTAACTCTGCATTCCCAGAGAATTCATTCATGGGTACTTCAAAATTCCCAGTGAGGTCATTGGTAATTGAATTTACTACTTCGGATTCATCACCAAAGTTTGAATCCACGTCTTCACTTGAATTATTTTTGACTACATTTGGCATATCATTAAATCTATACATCACCTCCATTTATCTGTATCCGATCCACTAGAAGGTTGCTGAAATCCCTGGGCTAGCAGGACACAGCGGATGAGGTCACATTTGTGGAAAGCGTTCAAAATAAGTTACTGTCAGTTGCACTCAACATATAAACTTTATTTGTTAAAACACACAATCACTCATGAAAGAATCAAAAACTCTCAAGGCTTTCGCGAAAGACCTCCTTTCATTTAATTTAGATCGGCTGAAGGCCACATCGAAAATCCAAGGCACAAGGCCTAAGCAAGGAATTGAGGTACAGGAGCTCTTCTGGAGGTTTCACATCTTTAGAAATTTTTTTTAGCTTCAATATAAATAGGCTGAAAGCCTTAGCTTAAATTTTTCCCATAGAACTCGGCTTAAGGCTACACATTAATCACGAACATTGTTACGGCTTAAGGCCGAGACATAGATTTTCAATGATCAATCTAAATAGGCTGAAAACTCGGCTTAAGGCCGCATATCAACAAAACAATTTAACGGCTTATTGCCTAGGAAGAAGTGCTGTCAATCTGAAAAGGCCTTATCTTAAAATATTACGTGTATAACTCTGCTGAAGGCCTCATACTAAGGAATAACAATCTTATGACTTAAGGGCAAATCAATGACTTTGTAATGTTAATTTAAGATAGATTAAAACTCGGCTGAAAGCCACACAGCATGCAGAAAACAGTTTTACGGGTTAAGGCCTAAAGGGAACAGCTTCTAATTCTAAACTAAAATAGTCTAAAGACTTTAACCTAAACTGCTTCACGTAAAACTCGGCTGAAGACCACATACAAACTAGAAAATATTTCTTATGGCTTAAGACCTAGACAAAATTTTTCAACTTTTGATTTAAAAGACTGAAAACTAGGCTAAAGACCACATACCAACTTGAAACAAATTTACAGCTGAAGGCCTAGACACAAGGAATTTTCAATTTTAATCTATTAAAGCTGAAACGTGGCTGAAGGCCACATACCAACCAAGAAACTTTTTTTTTACGGTTTAAAGCCTAAGAAGTGACTTGCAATTTTAATTAACTAAAACTCGGCTGAAGGCCACACAGTGTACTTGACTAAAAGGAAATTACTGTGTAAAATACAAAGAGCGGAGCTCAGAATTTTCCAAGGCTCGGCTTGGGAAGATTACACGAATGCACGTTTAGGTGAGACAGGCAGCCAGACCGACAACCTTTTAATCGGAAGGGAACCCAACCGAAAGCCAGCCACCGAACCAACCAACAAGATACGTTCTGCTCCACCCAACCGGCAAAACGACAACAAGATGTCTATAGCACAACGTTCTGGATACAGGTGCCCTATCCAGCTAAGTCAGAATAAACACTCAAAACTACAACACACCTCAGCTGTGAAACTACACGCCATGCTGGACAGCATCAACACAACAAGGAAAATATACTGCCGAACAGTTACGTAAAAGCCCACGGCACGTAACCGGAACGTCAACAGCCACAAGGCAGAAGATACCGCTGGTACATTTCATTAATGAAGGAAGGAATTAAATTAAGTTAAAGTTAAAGGGTGCAACTCTAGCCGACTTCAATGCACACATGTTGTTGCTTGTGAGAATCTACCAGAAAGCGACAACGAGGGTGAAACGAAGAGATGTGATAGCAGTTGAGGCTTGATAGTAGGTTAAGTGAGCCCTAAAATTTAGTGTCCAGGATCGGTGGACGATGGACTTCGTAACCGTCGCAAGAAGCGACTCACAACTCCAACTTCCTCACTGCTCTGCCCCAACCGACCGACTGCCACACACAGCACACCCGGAAAATACACTCCTGGAAATGGAAATAAGAACACCGTGAATTCATTGTCCCAGGAAGGGGAAACTTTATTGACACATTCCTGGGGTCAGATACATCACATGATCACACTGACAGAACCACAGGCACATAGACACAGGCAACAGAGCATGCACAATGTCGGCACTAGTACAGTGTATATCCACCTTTCGCAACAATGCAGGCTGCTATTCTCCCATGGAGACGATCGTAGAGATGCTGTATGTAGTCCTGTGGAACGGCTTGCCATGCCATTTCCACCTGGTGCCTCAGTTGGACCAGCGTTCGTGCTGGACGTGCAGACCGCGTGAGACGACGCTTCATCCAGTCCCAAACATGCTCAATGGGGGACAGATCCGGAGCTCTTGCTGGCCAGGGTAGTTGACTTACACCTTCTAGAGCACGTTGGGTGGCACGGGATACATGCGGACGTGCATTGTCCTGTTGGAACAGCAAGTTCCCTTGCCGGTCTAGGAATGGTAGAACGATGGGTTCTATGACGGTTTGGATGTACCGTGCACTATTCAGTGTCCCCTCGACGATCACCAGAGGTGTACGACCAGTGTAGGAGATCGCTCCCCACACCATGATGCCGGGTGTTGGCCCTGTGTGCCTCGGTCGTATGCAGTCCTGATTGTGGCGCTCACCTGCACGGCGCCAAACACGCATACGACCATCCTTGGCACCAAGGCAGAAGCGACTCTCATCGCTGAAGACGACACGTCTCCATTCGTCCCTCCATTCACGCCTGTCGCGACACCACTGGAGGCGGGCTGCACGATGTTGGGGCGTGAGCGGAAGACGGCCTAACGGTGTGCGGGACCGTAGCCTAGCTTCATGGAGACGGTTGCGAATGGTCCTCGCCGATACCCCAGGAGCAACAGTGTCCCTAATTTGCTGGGAAGTGGCGGTGCGGTCCCCTAAGGCACTGCGTAAGAATCCTACGGTCTTGGCGTGCATCCGTGCGTCGCTGCGGTCCGGTCCCAGGTCGACGGGCACGTGCACCTTCCGCCGACCACTGGCGACAACATCGATGTACTGTGGAGACCTCACGCCCCACGTGTTGAGCAATTCGGCGGTACGTCCACCCGGCCTCCCGCATGCCCATTATACGCCCTCACTCAAAGTCCGTCAACTGCACATACGGTTCACGTCCACGCTGTCGCGGCATGCTACCAGTGTTAAAGACTGCGATGGAGCTCCGTATGCCACGGCAAACTGGCTGACACTGACGGCGGCGGTGCACAAATGCTGCGCAGCTAGCGCCATTCGACGGCCAACACCGCGGTTCCTGGTGTGTCCGCTGTGCCGTGCGTGTGATCATTGCTTGTACAGCCCTCTCGCAGTGTCCGTAGCAAGTATGGTGGGTCTGACACACCGGTGTCAATGTGTTCTTTTTTCCATTTCCATGAGTGTATATCCGCCAAACCAAAGATAGTACAGCAGTACTAATATCGATACACTCTACTGCTGCCACTCATGTAGAGAAGACAGCAACGTAATAGTGGTAACCGAAGAAGAAGTAAGACACCACTGGAGTGCAACGAATGATAAAAAACACGGCATGACGCGAGCCAGCCACGGCTCAGTTACTCTTACTTTGAGACTGAACTCCTTGTCTGCTTCCGAAAACATATCTCAGTTCCCTTTTCCCAGACACATTTAAACAAATGTTACTGTGAGTGTAGGACTATGAAAGGGAGATACGGGTACAAATCTCCCTCCTAACCTATGTTATTTTCCACTAATTTATGAACTGACTTCCGGTGACTGATGTGCCTGTTTGCTATATTCAAATTTGTATCTTTATGGAGGTGTAACGCCCGTTTGCAACAGCGTCGTGTAACATGTGGACCTCCAGACGTGCATACCTCCTATTCATTTCACACGTGTACCTCATGTTGTGTGTCTTGCGCTACGTCTTGATAGTTTTGACTCTTGAATTGTAACAAAGTTCACACTTATTTATTTGTTCCTTTCATTTCTGTGAGAGGCATCTCACCTGCTCTCAGTGTTCATCACATTTACTTGCGACGGTAATAAGCCTTACCACATGACTTACATTCTATAAACAATATGTAGCATGACAGCTGCGAAGGCTACAGAAGTAGAACAGCACGTCAGTCACCTCACGGA
Organism: Schistocerca gregaria; assembly: GCF_023897955.1. Lineage (NCBI taxonomy): Eukaryota > Metazoa > Arthropoda > Insecta > Orthoptera > Acrididae > Schistocerca > Schistocerca gregaria. The sequence goes on from NC_064927.1 coordinate 54,709,281, forward strand.
CAGTTCATAAATTTGAGAAAAAAGTGAGCAGGACGTAGATTTGAACACGAATCTGCCGCTTTGTAGTCCACCACCGTGAGCACACAGTCACGACACTGTCGTTGTTTCAAGTCGCTCGATGTTACTCGTGGTGAGCTTGAATCGTTCACTGTTTCCACTTTGCTCCTTTTTTTTCACAGTTCGGTACACTTTTTTGTTGTTTTCATACTTGATCTGTGTTGAGTTTTTGACGGGCTATCCACTGGGCCGCTTTACCACCAAATCTGAGGGGGCGCGTTGGGGAGTTTCCCTGGTGAGTGCTCCGGCCGCTGCTTGCTGTCGCTGCACCTGCTGCCCGTGACTGCCTCGCGCTGCTGCCGTCTCGGAGTTAATTCCAACAACCGCGCACACAACCTTCACTTTTATTCTCGTGCCACTTCAGCACTTTCTATTCCCGCTTTTACCGATACTATTTTCGTGGTAACAAAAAATTTGACTTTGCGGCATCAATTATTATAACTCGACTAAAGTTTAAAAGCAGGTCGAACACAGTTCAAAGCGTACTTATCACAGTTCTTATGCAGTCCTCTGATCATCCACAGTTCACACGCATCACATTCTTAACATTCGGTAGTCGGTTAGAGTTCACAGTTCTCGCCAACAAGACCCTACATCACAATTCTAAAGCGCTTCTACTTCAGACATATCCCCACAAGGGATGCCATGTACGGCAGACATAGCGAGAGGGATTTACGAGTGTATGATAAACTCCTTCCTTCGTAAACTTACTTATTTCATACCTCCTCTGTGTTGTCAGAGATGACGTGACGCTGATCTTATTTGTACCAACACTGCAGTTCATGCGAGGTTGCTAGTTGCTTCCACCGCCATGACTGGAATCCTCGAGTTCTGAATATTATAAACGAACCAGCAGTCTTCTTATCGTTGTTGTCCCCTGCGCAGGAAACAGAACGTACGTGTGAGTCCGTTGTCCAGAAGCTCGCTGTTAGCGAGCAGAATTTGAGGAAGTGCGCGATTGTAGACCATTTACAATTACAAATAATGCCCACCCAGTCTTCACACATTCGCAGAGAATAAAGAAAATAATTAATTACGTGTTTGCGTAATTGCCATGAAACTATTTCTCAGTTACACGTCCCAAAACCAGAGGTTGCTAATTAAATCCTTAAGCAACAGCGACTGCGGCATACAACACACACCTGTTCTCAGAGTGCGCCAATCGACCTGCGGTCTGGCGGTCGACCCACCTCGCCCCCCGTCCAAGCTGCGGTCGGCCCCAACGTCTCCGAAGTACTTCATCTGCCTTTTCGTTCAGCATTTGTTTATTATTCTTCTTTTAACTAACACTTCCGAAGTAATGGAATGGCAGTCTGAGATGCTTTAATTTAAGATGCAAGTAAATTCATTGTTCAGCATTTCTAATATTAGTGACGGAGTTTATCGTTTTGACGCGCTACTTCTGAACATAGCTGCCAATCGTGGAGGACAACAATTGAGGCGGCCTTTCTCAGTTCACACGTACCGAATAACCCATCTCTCACCGGTACCTCACGCAACATTACGTTATCTTCCCACTGGTGCCTTCTCAACTGCTAAGACCTGAATACGGTGCTAGTAAAGCCAGAAATATTACAGTATACATACTATAAATTGAAGACTCGCAGAGCGGTTTTCGTACGTGAAAGATAATCTCAGAATATGGGGTTTGAACGGTTTTCACCGAGAGACAGTTTCATTTACGAGCAGGGTCTGTGTATATATTTTCTTATGGCTACTTCGGACAAGGCGTCTGGTCCTAGATAGTTAGTGCTACCCACTTGAAACCCGAGCAGGCCGCTGATTTAATATAAAGAGCAGATCATCGCGCTCACAGACTGCAGTGGCTGGAGCCGCTTGGCTGCGGGCAGTCTCGGTTGCCCGGGACGGGGAACGTGCAGGAGTCAGTGGCAGGCACCGAGGCAGCAGCTCACATTCGCTCCACAGCAACATCACGACGGGTGCCACGTGGTGCCCTCGTACGTTACAGGCCCAGCTCTCACAACTACTGTGGCCAAGCTGGGTCGCGTCTGTTCTCCTCTTTCAAATGTCTTAATCAAAGTGGTTCATCAATGCACGGTACGTCGTGCAGCCAGCAGAAAAGGGGTGATGTGCCGTGTGTTTGTGTAAAGAAAATGACTATATCCAGTCGTAACAGGGGTATGGATTTGACTTGGAATAGTGTGACAGTAAAGGGAAGAATATGTCGAGTCATAAGAAAGGTAGTGATATTTATATTTCTAGAGACATTGCCGACAGTAAGATGTATTTCCGATACTTCCTCATTGTAGAATGCCGTTCAACTGAGGCCGCCATCGTAACATTTAGTTGCAAGTACAGGGGTAAAATATATACAAGGCCGGTATTTTTTTTCCTAGGAAGATTCTCTCTATGCTTGCTTGGCGTGCAGCGCCTGTGACTTGCGGCAGGCATGACTCACGTTTCCCATTGACTGTAGGATCCGTCCGAATGCAGAGGCCTGTTGGAGTGTAGGAATGTAGCTCACTTAACTGGTGTCCTCTAGACGACCGAGTAGAAAACTATTACTTAGTACGTGTTGGGTAGCTTTCGTGATCGCATGGAAGTTTGAGAAGATTCAATATGGAGGTGTGTTTGCCCTGGACCGTTATTCCCTCCCACGTAAACTGTCCGGTTGACTGCTTCTGCACATTTCGCATATTTGTTTAGTTGAGGGGATGTCGATTGTGGTGTGTGCATCTAGCATGTGGAAGACACGTTTACCGGATCTCTAGACATGAGAAACACATTAGTTGACCTTGTAAATTATAGGGATGATTTGGAATCTGCTACATCACCGGCATCGGTATTCGTGAGTGGAAATATCAGTTTTCTCATTTTCTTCCGAGTTCCCGCGTAAGTTTCTTTGCAGACGTTCCAAGTTTCTAGTTAGCCAGTGGTTTACAGCACACCCCACCTAGCTAAAGTTTCGGGTTTGTAGAGAAATAATTTACAGTCTGTATCTTCGGAATTATGTTGCGCGAGCGATCGGTAGGACACTGCTGTGTGTTTGATATCTAGAAGTACCGCGAAAGTGTTATAATAATAGAAACCGCCACTGTGTGTTGGCTCGATTTACAAGCACCGGTACCGAAAATACCAAAAAGTTTCGTGGAAGTGATGAAATCGATGAACACAAAATACTCTAGGGCTTTTTAAAATTGTAATTACATCCTTTATTCATCGAAAAATTCATATTGGGGGAGACTATTTTTCAGTGCGAAAACGACACCCAGCTGGTTCAAGTGTGCACGTATCATACTTTTTCTTATACACCTATAATTGATACTTAGAAATGTTATGTTGCTGCGTGAACGTGGACGTACCGTGGCTTATGTTCCGACTTAGGTTTGTGGGAGGTAACAAAGTACTATTCATGTAAAAACAAAAAAGATTGCGTATGTCTAGTCGGAATGCAAGGATAGATTGGACGTGGTGCATTGTGATTTCAGTGTACTGAGAAGCCTATCTGAACGTAAGTAGTGGTAGATTCATTTCGTAAACAGCTGCACAATATAGCCATGCAAGTGTTCAACTGGATCTGCTGTAGTGTAGAAACAGGACGTGGAATACCGCTCTAACAATAAGTCCCCTCATCGGCAGCCCTAAGCGTACCCTAGCATTTTCCTTGCTGTTCTATCGATAGTGATGCACACCAACCCGCGTTGGTGATGTCTTTCCGAGCATTACGTCCGCGGTTGCGGTATTCATTATCTGAACACAATTCCAGACGTCTGTCCTTCATGCCACGTGTTTGAATCTTAGCAACATATTCCAGAAGCGCTGATTCAACGACTTTGTCAGATAATTTCTGATGACGGAGGAGAATCGAGACATATAGCACGTGTGAGTGTACTTAACCATAATTTTTTCAGACGCTATACAGATATAAAAGATAACTGCACTGCTTCTGTAAAATGTGTATATATTGCAGTGTAATGTTACTGGGGCTTATATTGAGGTATGACCAGAGAAAATGAGTTTGTGTCCTATCGTGAGGGACGTAAATATTAAGGAAATCGATAACCACGAGAGATTTTTTACCTGGATAATGATGTACGCTGAGATTCGTTCCTGAGGAGACATTACCTGTACATCGATCGGTGTCAGACTGCAGCAGCAATCGTAATATTTAACTGTAGTAAGGCTGTTAAATATTCTTGTGAGTCTTGTATGTATTTGATGATCTGTAGACGACTTTTGAAGGGTTTAACTGTCAGTGCAATGTAGCGATCTGTGCAAAATAATTTTGCTTCTGAAAATCTTGTCTACAAAAAACAATGGCGGATGGTGCCCCAGATCGGCAGTTTGACGGGTAAATTCAGTGACGGACTGGTAGTCCTGTTAGGAATGTGCCCTGGGAAGCATTGCAACATCTCTAGGCGGTGGATCGAACCGTAGCTATGCGTCATCGCACCAGCAAGGGTACCTAGGTGAACACGTATTTCGATAGGAATTTCTCAGGTGGAAAGTAATGGGGCCCCTTAGGGATATGAAGAAAACCAATGTGCACTCCGTGTGCATAACGGGGGGAGTCTTTCCATATGTGGAAAGGGTCCTTCCGGGTACCATGAAGGGTACAGGGTGCAGCCATCTGCAGGTGGTCGCTCACGTCGGCACCAATGATGTGTGTCGCTATGGATCGGAGGAAATCCTCTCTGGCTTCCGGCGGCTACCTGATTTTGTGAAGACTGCCAGTCTCGCTAGCGGGATGAAAGCAGAGCTCACCATCTGCGGCATCGTCGACAGGACTGACTGCGGACCTTTGGTACAGAGCCGAGTGGAGGGTCTGAATCAGAGGCTGAGACGGTTCTGCGACCGTGTGGGCTGCAGATTCCTCGACTTGCGCCATAGGGTGATGGGGTTTCGGGTTCCGCTATAGGTCAGGAGTCCACTACACGCAGCAAGCGGCTACACGGGTAGCAGGGGATAGTGTGGCGTGGACTGGGCGGTTTTTTTAGGTTGGATGGTCTCGGGAGAGTACAGAAAGGGCATCAGCCTCAAAGAGTGTGGGGCAAAGTCAGGACATGTGGGAACCCAGCAGCAATCGGTATTGTAATTGTAAACTGTCGAAGCTGCATTGGTAAAGTACCCGAACTTCAAGCGCTGATAGAAAGCACCGAAGCTGAAATCGTTACAGGTACAGAAAGCTGGCTGAGGCCAGAGTGTTTAGAAACGATAGATTGCATGCAACCGGTGGTGGCGTGTTTGTCGCTGTTAGTAGTAGTTTATCCTGTAGTGAAATAGAAGTGGATAGTTCCTGTGAATTACTATTGGTGGAGGTTACACTCAACAGCCGAGCTAGGTTAATAATTGGCTGCTTTTACCGACCTGCCGACTGAGCAGCATTAGTGGCAGATCAACTGAGAGAAAATTTGGAATACATTTCACATAAATTTTCTCAGCGTGTTATAGTCTTAGGTGGAGATTTAAATTTACCAGATATAGACTGGGACACTCAGATGTTTAGGACGGGTGGTAGGGACAGAGCATCGAGTGACATTATACTGAGTGCACTATCCGAAAATTACCTCGAGCAATTAAACAGAGAAACGACTCGTGGATATAACATCTTGGACCTACCGATAACAAACAGACCCGAACTTTTCGAATCTGTAAGTGCAGAACAGGGAATCAGTGATCATAAGGCCGTTGCAGCACCCCTGAATATGGAAGTAAATAGGAATATAAAAAAAGGGAGGAAGGTGTATCTGTTTAACAAGAGTAATACAAGGCAGATTTCAGGCTACCTAACAGATCAAAACGAAAATTTCTGTTCCGACACTGACAATATTGAATGTTTATGGAAAAAGTTCAAGGCAATCGTAAAATGAGTTTTAGACAGGTACGCGTCGAGTAAAACTGTGAGGGACGGGAAAATCCCACCGTTGTTCAACAACAAAGTTAGGAAACTACTGCGAAAGCAAAGAGAGCTTCACTCCAAGTTTAAACGCAGCCAAAACCTCTTAGACAAACAGAAGCTAAACAATGTCAAAGTTAGTGTAAGGAGGGTTATGCGTGAAGCGTTCAGTAAAATTTTATGTACCGACTTGACAGATAATCCTAGGAAGTTCTGGTCGTACGTTAAATCAGTATGTGGCTCGAAACAGCATATCCAGACACTCCGGGATGATGACGGCATTGAAACAGAGGATGACAAGCGTAAAGCTGAAATACTAAAACACCTTTTTCCAAAGCTGTTTCACAGAGGAAGACCACACTGCAGTTCCTTCTCTAAATTGTCGCACAAACGAAAAAATGGCTGACATCGAAATAAGTGTCAAAGGAATAGAAAAGCAACTGGAATCATTCAACAGAGTAAAGTCCACTGGACCTGACGGGATACCAATTCGATTCTACACAGAGTACGCGAAAGAACTTGCCCCCCTTTTAACAGCTGTGTACCACAAGTCTCTACAGGAACGGAGTGTTCCAATTGATTGGAAAAGAGCACAGGTAGTCCCAGTCTTCAAGATGGGTCGTCGAGCAGATGCGCAAAACTATAGACGTATATCTCTGACGTCGATCTGTTGTAGAATTTTAGAATATGTTTTTTGCTCATGTCGTTTTAGGAAATACAGAATCTACTCTGTAGGAGTCAAGATGGATTCCGGAAACAGCGATCGTGTGAGACCCACCTCACTTTATTTGTACATGAGACCCAGAAAATATTAGATACAGGCTCCCAGGTAGATGCTATTTTCCTTTACTTCCGGAAGGCATTCGTTACAGTTCCGCACTGTCGCCTGATAGACAAAGTAAGAGCCTACGGAAGCTGTATGGCTGGATTGAGGAGTTTTTAGCAAACAGAACACAGCATGTTGTTCTCAATAGAGAGACGTCTACAGACGTTAAAGTAACCTCTGGCGTGCCACAGGGGAATGTTATGGGACCATTGCTTTTGACAATATACATATAAATGACCTAATAGATAGTGTCGGAAGTTCCATGCGGCTTTTAGCGGATGATGCTGTAGTATACAGAGAAGTTGATGCATTAGAAAATTGTAGCGAAATGCAGGGAGATCTGCAGCAGATAGGCACTTGGTGCAGGGAGTGGTAACTGACCCTTAACACAGACAAATTTAATGTATTGCGAATACATAGAAAGAAGGATCCTTTACTGTATGATTATATGATAGCAGAACAAACGCTGGTAGCAGTTACTTCTGTAAAATATCTGGGAGTATGCGCACGGAACGATTTGAAGAGGAATGATCATATAAAATTAATTGTTGGTAAGGCGGGTACCAGGTTGAGATTCTTTGAGAGAGTCCTTATAAAATATAGTCCATCAACAAAGGAGGTGGCTTACAAAACACTCGTTCGACCTATACTTGAGTATTGGTCATCAGTGTGAGATCCGTACCAGATCGGGTTGACGGAGGAGATAGAGAAGATCCAAAGAAGAGCGGCGCGTTTCATCACAGGGTTATTTGGTAACCGTGATAGCGTTAGGGAGATGTTTAGCAAACTCAAGTGGCAGACTCTGCAAGAGAGGCGCTCTGCATCACGATGTAGCTTGCTCGCCAGGTTTCGAGAGGGTGCGTTTCTGGATGAGGTATCGAATATACTGCTTTTCCCTACTTATACATCCCGAGGAGATCACGAATGTAAAATTACAGAGATTCGAGCGCGCACGGGGGCTTTGAGACAGTCGTTCTTCCCATGAACCATACGCGACTGGAACAGGAAAGGGAGGTAGTGCAATGGCACGTTAAGTGCTCTCCGCCACACACAGTTGGGTGGCTTGCGGAGTATGAATGTAGATGTAAATGTAGATGTAGAAAGAGATGTCAGTGGCTCATCCTTGTGGAGCCCGAACTGTTGCGTCGTAGCTTGGCTGGGAGCGCCAGTGCACCCGGACTCCGGTGTCGGCGTCAGGTGTCGGGCGGCGGGCTGCGTTTTTCTTTTATTAGCGGTCTTTTGTTTAAACTAATTCCATCTACATATATACTCTGCTAGCCTCCTAGCGGTGTGTGGTGGAGGACACTATTCGCACCAAAGTTAAATTTCCCTCCTTCTGTTCCACTCGCGGTTTGCGCGAGGGACAAACGACTGTCTGAATACCTCAGCATGAGCTCTAATTTCCCTTATCTTTGAATGGTGATCATTGCGCGATATGGAAGTTGGTGGTAATAATATATGCTCTACATCCTCAGCAAAGATGGGATTTGTAATTTAGTGAGCAGCCCCTTCTATTTGCCACGTCGTCTATCTGCAAGTGTGTCCCACTTCAAACTTTCAGTGAGATCTGTAACGCTCTCGCGATGGTTAAATGTACCAGTCACGAATCTTGCCGATCTTCCCTGAACCTTCTCAATCTCTTGAATCAGACCCAAGTGGTAAGGGCCCCCATACAGACGGACAATACTCTAAGACCAATAGGATGCCACGAATTAAAAAAACAACGCCATACATGTGAAGAATATCGATATAATTAATGTGCATACATTTTTTATATCAACGTGGTATTAGCGGTATAACAGTTAAGGGGGTCTGTGTGTGAGTGTGTGACATGGAGCAGAACAGCAGGTTAACTGCAGAACACTAAGTTAATTTGAATAATTTTTATGTGAAATACAGTACAATAGTTTAAGGGGTGGAGGCGACATGGAAAACCACTTAACAGAACAATAGGTTAAGTGCCGACAAAGGGAAGAGCATTAGGTTAAGACATCCAGAGTACATTGCCAAACACTAGGTTATGCAACATGTTTGCCCCACGTAACAGCTTCTTGCAAGACCTAGATATTTCCAAACAGCAGAGAATAATGAGCAAGAGAAATCCAACACCCACAAACTGAATTTTTATAAATAAACAATATACCCTTTCTATATATTCCATACATTGTCAATTTTTTTTAAACACTTTTCCATACAGAGCAATCGAATACCCTCCAAATTATCGATCAGCAGAGTCTTTTTCCTGCCAATTACTAGGATGAGGTGGCGGGCGGATGAATTAGGTTAGTGGACGTGCGCTTTTTCCCGTCATTTTCTTAGGATAGTAGAGGCTGCATTGTCGTGATGGAATTTATTACTTCCTGCCGGAGGGACCTGGCAGGGGGACGTTGCACTTTCCCACCAGAGAGGTAAATGAATTGATCAATTTAAATAAGTAGTAAATGTCATCTATCTTCTCGCCGTTTCCGTAGGATAGTAGAGGTTGCATTGTCCTGCTGGAATTTGAACTTCGCGTCAATTTTCCGGAGGAGGCATTGCACTTTCCTGCCAAAAGCTCTGATCCTGTATAACGGTACTTACGTCTTCAGCTGACGTCATGGCCACCATCTCATATGATGTCATGCACTGTGCACATTAGTACATGTTAGTGCATATTAGTACACATTAGTGCATGTTAGTACACAATATTCCGGCAACATGGGTTTGTATGGCGACATGGCAGTCTGTTGAGAATCCTGGTGGAGACTAACTATTTCCAGGTGGGCGTGGCACTCGCATGGCACTTGCAATCGCAAAAATCTGACAAAATTTGTATTTCCACCTGTGAAGCATGGCAGGGATGTGTGGCACTTTCCCACCAGACAGGTTAACTAATTGATCAATTTAATTAAGTAGTCAATCATACTGATAAGAGTGACACAGCCTATTCCAGTAACTCAGACCTGGAAGTGCACCTGTAGCACTGATGGTGGAGAGGGGTGTGTGAGGGTGTGAGGAAACAAGAGGTTAAGTGAAACTTCCTCATAGATTAAAACTGTGTGCCGGACCGAGACTCGACCTAGGGACCTATGCCTTTCACGACCAAGTTCTCTACCATCTGTGTACCCTAGCAGGACTCACTACCCATCCTCACAGCTTTACACCTGCCAGTACCTCATCTCCTACATTCCAAACTTCATAGAAGCTCTCCTGCAAACCTTGCAGAACTGGCACTCTTGAAAGAAAGGATATTGCAGAGACATGGCTTAGCCACAGCGTGGGAAATGTTTCCAGAATGAAATTTTCACTCTGCAACGGAGTGTTCCCTGATATGAAACTTCCTACCAGATTAAAACTGTGTGCTGGACCGAGACTCGAACTCGGGACCTAGCACTTGCCTGCGAAATGCAAAGGTCCTGAGTTCGAGTCTCAGTCCGGCCCACAGTTTTCATTTGCCAGGAAGTTTCATATCAGTGCACATTCTGCTGCAGAGTGAAAATCTCGTTTTGGAATAGGTTAAGCGCTTGTCAAATGGTTCAAATGGCTCTGAGCACTATGGGACTTAACATCTGAGGTCATCAGTCCCCTAGAACTTAGAACTACTTAAACCTAACTGACCTAAGGACATCACACACATCCATGCCCGAGGGCGGATTCGAACCCCCGACCGTAGCAGTCGCGTGGTTCCGGACTACAGCGGCTAGAACCACATGGCCACCATTGCCGTAAGCGCTTGTCAGTCAAAAGAAAATGTGGGTCACATGGAAAAGCACTTAACAGAGAAATAGGTTAAGTACTGTCAATGAAAGGAGAACAACAGGATTGCCTCTGATTGCATACCTGCCCTTGAAGTAGGCAACCTGCACTAACAAAAAAAAATTACCCAGCACTCCCTTCCTGAGTGTGAACGGGAGTGGGACAGGGTGGGAGAACAATAGGTTAAGTGCAGTGACATGGGAACCCACTTAATAGAAAAATAGGGTAATGACCTGTCAATCAAAGGAGAACAATAGTTGCAGCACCTGTCAATCAAAGGAGAACAACAGGTCTGCCCCTGAGTCCAGATCTGCCCCTGATGTAGGCAACCTGCACTAACAAACTGTGCCAGCACCCCTGTATCTCTACTACTGATGGCCACATGCTTTGGATGCCTGATCGGCACCTGGCCAAACATTTTTCCCTTTTCTTTCCTTTACTCTCTTTTTAAGTTCCTGAGCTAGAAAATAAAGCTCAAAAGGCGCCAAGTATACAACACCTGGTTTGGCTAAAGTATCGTGAAGTAAAATTTTTAGATGCAAGTTTCTGAAAGAAGGTTTTCGGTACAGTTGATTCGAAGGGTCGCGTTTTTACTATCACTGGGCGAGTACAGCGACATCTGCTTGATTTTTCAATGGTGGAACAAGAATATTACTTTCTGATTGGCAACTGCTGCTTGATATGCGGCATACGTCCATAGAACCGACGCGCTCTCCGCTTTTAATTTCACTTCGGATTCTTCTCTGAGCACAACACCTTCAAGCTCTGCTTCCAGGGGGGACTCTTCGGCCTCTGTTTGGAGTGGAGTCACTCGGTGTGTTACACTTGGCAGAGACACTTCGGGTTACGTATGGAGCTGGTACACTTGGCGGTCACGACATTCCAGGCGAAGACTCCTGCAGCAGGCTCCTGGGTCAGACCTCGTCCGAGGACGGTGCAGCGGCGGCGCCCACATAGCTCGCGTATCGAGCCGCCAGCACTGCCAGCATCCAGCGCGTTCAGACTCCGACGACGGTGGGATTTATGGGCGGCACCGGCGGTGTAGGTCGCGATTAATTCAGCAACCCTCAATAATTTCAGGGTTAGGTTCTAATTGTCCACTGGGGCTAGCACAGCAGCACAGTAACTTTACTACATTCGAAGCGATCACTGTTGTCGAGACGCCGATTTGAGTCAATTAAAAAGTTAATGTCTTAGAGAGCTGTGTTACCTTCCATAACTTTGCCAACCATGTTATTCCCATTTTACCTTGTTTTGTGTTTATTATTATTGTCGTTGCACCTGGAATAATAGTTGCGGAATTTCTTCGAAACGTTCTTAACGAAATCAACTTGTGTTAATAAACTCAGGGATTTATCGTACATTTGAATTTCATTTTATTTTTAGACGCGCCAGTACATAATTAAACTGTGACTCATTACCCCACACACAAACGCATACCTGGGCAGAAAATTAGCCTTCATTAACTCCATTATACACAGATTAATTAGTATTTTTCTATTTCATTGAGGTGATACGTACACTACTGGCCATTAAAATTGCTACACCAAGAAGAAATGCAGATGATAAACGGATATTCATTGGACAAATATATTATACTAGAACTGATATGTGATTATATTTTCACGCAATTTGGGTGCATAGATCCTGCGAAATCTGTACCCAGAACAACCAACCCTGGCAGTAATAACGGCCTTGATACGTCTGGGTATTGAGGCAAGCAGAGCTTGGATGGCGTGTACAGGTACAGCTGCCCATGCAGCTTCAACACGAAACCACAGTTCATCAAGAGTAGTGACTAGCGTATTGTGACGAGCCAGTTGCTCGGGTACCATTTAACAGACATTTTCAGTTGGTGAGAGATCTGGAGAATGTGCTGGCCAGAGCAGCATTCGAACATTTTCTGTATCCAGAAAGGCCCGTACAGGACCTGCAACAAGCGGTCGTGCATTATTCCGCTGAAATGTAGGGAGGGATCGAATGAAGGGTAGAGCCACGGGTTATGACACAACTGAAATGTAACGTCCACTGTTCAAAGTGCCGTTGTTGCGATCAAGAGGTGACCGAGACGTGTAACCAATGGCACCCCATACCATCACGCCGGGTGATACGCCAGTATGGCGATGACGGGTACACGCTTCTGATGTGCGTTCACCGCGATGTCGCCAAACACGGATACGACCATCATGATGCTGTAAACAGAACCGGGATTCATCCGAAAAAATGTTTTGCCATTCGTGCACCCAGATTCGGCGTTGAGTACACCATCGCAGGCGCTCCTGTCTGTTATGCAGCGTCAAGGGTAACCGCAACCACGGTCTCCGAGCTGATAGTCCATGCTGCTGCAAACGTTGTCGAACTGTTTGTGCAGATGGTTGTGTCTTGCAAACGTCCCCATCTGTTGACGCAGAGATCGAGACGTGGCCGCACGATCCGTTACAGCCATGCGGATAAGATGCCTGTCATCTCGACTCCTAGCGATACGAGGCCGTTGGGAACCAGCACGGCTTTCCATATTACCTTCCTGAACACAGCGATTCCATATTCTGCTAACAGTCATTGGATCTCGAGCAACGCGAGCAGCAGATACTATAAACCGCAACCGCGATAGGCTACAATCCGACCTTTATCAAAGTCGGAAACGTGATGGTACGCATTTCTCCTCCTTACTCGAAGTATCACAACAACGTTTCACCAGGAAACGCCGGCCAAGTGCTGTTTGTGTATGAGAAATCGGTTGGAAACTTTCCTCACGTCAGCATGTTGTAGGTGTCGCCACCGGAGCCAACATTGTGTGAATGCTCTGAAAAGCTAATCATTTACATATCACAGCATCTTCTTCCTGTCGCTTAAATTTCACGTCTGTAGCACGTCATCTTCGTGGTGTAGCAATTTTAATGGCCAGTAGTGTAGATAGATAACTGACAAGGATCATTTCTCACTTTCTTTAGCACAAGAGGGAGGGCAGGGTGGTTCGCAGTGTCTCTTAGGCTGACAAGCTGAAGACAGTCGGACATTTTTGGAGGTTATGAACGCTCTCCATGGAAACAACTTCCTAACATCTGGATTTATATTCAATGTCAACAAAGCTTTCTTTTGCTGAAACGCCCCATATAATTCGTCTACACTCTGTGCAGAAATTCAACATACAATCTGTGTATACATTTTATCCGACTAGTCTGACAAGTATTCCAAGTCATTTGCCATCTCTTTCATCTTCCAGAACAACAATGTATTCGGTGAGCCCAATTTTTTTTTTTTTACTTACTCCCTACCTAGGCTGTACTGTTGTTTTGAAATGAACACTGTGTTTCACTACTAAAGTTAGCGTCACTTATGTTGGCGGCCGAGTTTAGGTTCGTTCTGCAGATATGACGTCACAAAACACAGTCAGCCAATGAAAAGAGAACGACGTTGCCAGATCTCGACTGCAGTGCAGAGCATGGACGAGTGTCTTCAGTTTTAGAAACGTTCAGTCATAAATAAAGTAATAGAACAAAAGCAATGTCTTGATAGCAGACTTTCTTTTATAGAAAGTTTGGAAAAAACATTCTTTATACCAATTGCTTCATATTCTATTAAGTAATTAAACCAAACAAGCGATAAGACTCCTAATTCAGGCGATAGCAAGGAAAGGTGTTTGTATCAATCTCACAAACCCCTTTTCGCAATAAAGAACAGCGGTAACTGTTTATTTCCTGTTGTACTTCGACGGAGCGTGAGTAATTCATAGTCATACCAACAGTGTTTGTCGGTATTTTGCGTGACGTATTAGAGGCCTCATGGCATGGATTAGGTACACGAATTGCGATAGCATGACGGTTAAAGTGTTGGGTTTCTACGCGAAAGATTATGAGTTCAAACCTTGTGTGGTGCTTAATGTTTTCATTATTTAAAAACAATATCGAAGTGCCTTTCTTCGCGAATTATATTCGTTTGAATGCTATTTTTTGAAATTTCTAGTGTTTTATCTCTGCATTAACCCTTTCGCTGCTGCAGACAAGTGCTCACCGCATTCCGCGCTGTGCGCGATTTTGTTATCACTGCACTCCTCACCAATGCAGACGCATGGTGTTCCCACTGCTCTGACACACTTATCATTCGATTTCGCAAAAACTACTTGGCCCAAAAATTTGATTTTTACACGTGTGCTTTACTGATACCTTCCCCCCATAAATGACTTAATTTTGTTTCGATGTTCAACGCAATTATTATGCAGCATTAAATGTAGTAAACCATTGCACGAAATTTAGAAGAGTTTGCAGAGGTATAAGTCCATAGCGTACACTTTCCATATGGTCGATTTTAGTTGCCAGAATGTTGAGAATGAAATGTGGACAAGATACCTAAATTTCATATAAAATTTACTGTATAACAATTTCTCATTTAAGTACCACATAAGTGTCGTATGCAATATTGAGAAATATTCCGTCTTTCGCGACTGCAATAAAAGTTTTATTTACACCGGACGCGATATTAAGAAGACGACCGACAGTGAAAGTAGCGTCTGAAGTTATTGTGATGTAAATATGAGTCTATGTTACTGCTTTAATGAGTGGTTTCGAAGTGCAGTCGCTGTGGCACTATATAGTTTTGATTAAATATTTATTAAATTTTAGGCCCATTTTTGCTTGTTATTTACGACTATAATTTGCTTATTGTTATGAGTTGATGGAAGTTTCGTGATGTGGTATTGTGTCTATGAAAAATGTGAATTAGCTTTGAAATACATCACATGAAAAGATGGGTGAATGAAAACTGTGTGTCTCAATGGTTCGTTTCTTATGATAATAAAGGTTAATCATGTAAACATTCTAAAATTATATTTGTTTCATATAGGTCGGGCTCAAAAGATTAGAATTGCAACACCATCTACGTGATTACTTTGCTGTTCACAATGAAGTGTCTGGCAGAGGGTTCAATGAACCACCTTCAAGCTGGCTCCCTTCTCTGTGCTGCCTCGCCATGCTGACAGTCCCAGGTGCTCCACGCCTCGTCGCGCTGTCCGTCCACCTACTTGTCCAGCTGCTAACAAGCCCAGCTGCCGGCTCTAAAGCGTCGGCACACGGGCCGTGCTGTCGAACTTTAACGTTGTGCGTGCGGAGTTCAGCGTGCTGCTGAACGCTCAGGAATGATGCGACTTGTGCACACGGTACGTGGGCCCCAACGTGGTATACGCGATCGCAATGCACTCCAGCGGCAGTTTGAGGGATGTTTCTAGTTCGTAAATCACACTGTTTACTCAACGAGCGCGCGTAAAATTCACATGTTAGCTCTATTAAAATGCACATTTCCTCCATCATCCACGAAAAGGAAAGTACCATGTCCAATCAATAAGGACACATGCTTATAAAAGTTCCATTGCAAACAGTGCGGTGCAAGTTTGAATTATTTTCCACATAAGATAAATATTATTTCATCATTCCCACATTTTAGTAAAACCCCGAGGTCAGTCTTACTTGATCACTGTTCCTACCCAGTAGCAGAATCTTTGCAACATGTGAATTACGATGCATAAAAGAAAGAGGAGCAAAATATCTTTATACAAGTAGCGCAAGCTGTCCTGTAGATTAAGCCAATCAAACAAAGTCACCCATCAAAAAAAGATGAACATATATTTACATAACATCAAATATTATAACACATACTTATATTAAACTAATAACAAAGTATGAGAACCTAATAAAAACGCGAATGGCAAGAAAAATATTTGTAAGTGTTAAGACTCGAACCACCGCCTCAACGAAAACTCATTTGAGGACAGAGACGCTACTCATTACTCTTTTTTTTAAAAAAAAAAGAAAAAAGAAAAATCTCATTTCGTTCGGTTTTGTTCGTAGTATCTGCTCGGGGCGGACGTCGTAAGGCATCCGTTGTTCATCGATTTACTCAGTTTTTTTTATTACAGAGGGCAGCTACCGTGCCCGCTAGCTAAACCAACAACATGCTCCTTGTACTTAATCATATTGTGTTACCCCTTCCTAAAAACGTTAATCGTAGATAATTATGTTACTACCTGAAATTTAATTACAACAAATTATACCAAGAACAATGCGCGTTTTGGGTGGATCTTCAGTGTATTGCTGCCTTCAAATAGCCTATCTCACCTTACGCAAGTTAGAATAATTCTTTTTTTCTCATTATGTTTTTGGAACAAATCACACAACTAATAAAGGGTTTTCCAGTGATTCTCAAATTGCTGGTGCTCGGAAACGGCATATATACACATAGGCTTGAAATGAATGCCAATATGGCGCCTCATAACTCTGTATTGAAGGGATACGGCGTGCGTGTGACGTAGGTGGCGTTGTGTCATCTCATTGGCCAAAGGTCAGACGCACTCTGAGAATATCTGACATGCCAGATATTGCTTTGCACATTCGGAAAGACTCCCTAACGTACTATTCCACGCTATTACGTCAGAAACTCGGCACGCTCAACGCTCAACGTTCGGATGCACGGCACATGTGCCGACGGCTTAAGGGTGGTGACGTGGCTGCACGATTCTACACGGCCGAGCAAACAATGTCTGCCCTCTATGGCGCTAGTCGCATGTGGCCACTGACGCACTGGAAGAAGTACAGTGTGGCTGTCCTGAGCCCCTCTATTCCACATTTCCATGACGTGTGTGTGTGTCTAATTCAGCAATACAGCAATTTCGTAGGCCATGGCAAGAAATTCGGATGCACGGCCCGTGTGCCGACGGCTTAAGGGTGTGACGTGGCTGCACGATTCTGCACGGCCGAGCAAACAATGTCTGCCCTCTCGGGCGCTAGTCGCATGAGGCCACTGACGCACTGGAAGAAGTTCAGTGTGGCTGTCCTGAGCCGCTCTATTCCACATTTCCATAACGTGTGTGTGTGTGTCTAATTCAGCAATACAGCAATTTCGTAGGCCATGGCAAGAAATTATCCTACAAAATGTATTTCGAATTACGTTTCCTTGCGGTTAACGATCCGATTATTTCCGCTGTATATTCTCTTTTTTATTCCTCAGGCGTTAGCTCCAAACGGGGCATTGAAAACTTTTGCTGAGTTGTAGGATAAGGGCTGCAAGTGGAAGAAAATCGTTTTATTAACAGTTTTTGGGAAGTATGTTGCGCGTTCGTTTACGAAACACCTCGCAGAGTCACAGCCAGCTCGACCGATTCTGACTAGCCGTACAGATGATGCGGAGCCGGCGGAGGCGACAAAACCGTGGGCTGCTCAGCACGGTACCTGCACGTGCCGCTGAGGTGCCACAGTAAGGCTTCCATAAAACTTTGCACAGCCCAGTCACTGTTTTCTGCTCATTACCTACTCACGTAATTCCTTCATTTGCTCCCTGGCCAGGACTTCATCCTGATAGTGAATGAATTTCTTTAAAGGCTGGTTATTGTATTTTATTACTGAAGGAAATGTGTTTATTTCACGGATAGGGCTTTTATTTTACTGAGCGATACGAGTGACTGAGTAATGATAATTTTCCCGTTAAATACGCTGCAGTGCTTTCTGTGCTTGATACGTGAAGTGGCGAAAGTTACCTATTCCTTGATTGTGCCGGACGACTACTCGGAATTGTTTCACGTGTGTATCGTAGGAACTTTTATTATCGTACGAAGCTGTGCTAAAATAACAATCAGATCACATGTTTTACGGTTGCACTGTCTGTTCCATTGGAAACTGGCTGCAGTGCCCGGTGTTGCCCGGGGTGTTAAATGTCTACCACACAAAGTGACTGGCCCTGAGCTGTACCCTGTTGATACTCTTCGCGAATGAAAGCAGCATGAGGAACTGCAGTCGCTTTACATCGAAGGGCATATTTGAATCACTGGGATCAACGGAATACGACGAACGGACAGTTCTTCAGTTGTATCACAAGATAATTGGTTGCACCATCTGTAGTTACATTCTTGGTCGTCTTCTATTGTTTCAGCCCAGATCTCACTGCTTCAAGTAGGGCTGTGTTTGAGCACGACCCCAACTGCTCGAACAGTTTACGTCACAGTTTGGGAAATGTCGGTTGTGTTTGATATTTTGATCGTCCCGCGATCTACCGACGTTTGCTGGCACAAGACCCACTATCTTCAGTATGGCACTGTCCATTTTAGTAACAAAAATAACTGTGAAACACGGACTAAAATATCTCCTAGGATATATATGATATGTAACAACGACAACTAATCTAATTACATTTTATTGTGCTATCTCCAAGACGGATATTGCCGTTATAATTTAGTCTCGCGATATTAATTACAGTCAGCTTACCACGATATAGTTCATTCGTTAGTCATTTAATTTTTCATTAATTTTCTTCATTGCGTCATCTGACAGTGCAAATAAAAAGGGGATCGTCTAGCAATGTAAAGTTAATCGGGAAGAACATTTAGATACTTTTGGTAGCAACATACATGTATGTTTCAAGTAAGATTATGATATCTTGTGTAAAATATGATCTTCCCTTTGTCTTGGATGTAAAGCGTGCAAAATTTCATCAACACCGGTGCAAAACTAGATGTGTGTGAATTACAAGCGAGTAAAGGGGATTTTTATGTTACGCATCTTCTCGATCGCATTGTTGTCTGACTAATGAATACATAAGAAAATTGCACTTGGAAGTGTGCTGTGGGTACAAAGAACGGATTTAAACTGAGTCATGCTTTGGTAAGGAACCAAATATTTAAGGTGTTCGGTTGAATTCACTGTTTAGTTAAGGAACGTTAACAAGTTGAAGGTTAAGACTATTTTCGCTCCTGGACTACTGTATACATTTAGAGGCCGGTAAACAGTCAGTGAGTTTGCGTGAATGGGAACTCGATACTGTAAATAGCGGAGAGGTAACCTGCTCAAATGCTCCAGGTGGCAGAAATACACACAGTCAGTTGCAACAGAGTCGGAATACAGACTGGACTGTGGCAGTAAATGGCGCTAAAGGTGAATGAGAGTGGCTCCTTGTAAAATGAGAGGAGAGGGTTGAGTGGAAACGTGGAACAGCTCTGGCAGGGCGCTAACAGTTGACTTCTGTCCAATGCCTGTATTATTAAACAGGAAAGCTAACAGACGAAACAAAGAGGAAGACATTCTTTCTGAGATCCGAGCCGAGGAATTGATGTAAACAATTCTAGTGCTGTAGTAAATAAATATCATTCTGTACAAACTTCTGCCATCCCACCTCTTCGCGTTCAGAGTGTGTGTTTCACACTATGCATGAGTCTCCATAGTGATGGTACCGATACAGGTGCTGAGCACCAATATCAAGAGAAGCGTGTACCGCTTCTATAAGATAAGTCAGCTGTAACTTCTTCTTGACAAAACAGTCGTCGTTTTTAAGAAATATTGGAGAATGTAGCATAATTTTTCGATTTCGGTTACTCGTTTTATTTCAAAACAGATGATAATAACTTCGATTGGACATGCTATAAAACTGGATTATCTGCAGAAAACTACTTAAACAATTAGAATTTCTAAAACAGCTTCACGAAGGATTTACTCCTTTATGAAGTTTGCTGTTAACATTATTCTAGGACTTCAAATCAACATGATCATTCATAAATATACCGTATGAAGTAAATAACTTGACTGTTGCAAAGGAAATGAGTAATTACTCTACCGCTGCTTCATGGACGTCCACGATAGTTTGCTGAGTTAAGGTATGTATCAAAAAATCATACAAACATGGTATAGTTTCTCAGTATTTGGTAACATGCTGCTCATTTACATGATTTACTTGTATGTAAATTATACTCTTTGAGAATATCCTCATCGAAACTGGTATCAGTGACCATGACGTAGTTGTGGCAACAATGATTACCGAAGTACAAAGGACAACTAAAACAAGCAGAAAAATACGAGTATGTATATGCTCAGTAAACTATATAAAAAATCAGTAGTGTCATATGTCAGTGAGGATCTTGAAACATTTAGCACAGGGCAGGAGCAAGCAGACAAACAGTGGCTCAAGTTTAACGTCAGGAATACCGGCGTTTGGGAACTACCTGGAAGGACTGTCACCGGTCAGTTTGGTGGGTGACGTTTATCGTTTTTCAGTTTAACTTCTTACATTAATTCAGCACGGTATCTAAAAATGTCACTACTGTATTTTTCTCACCCTTCTGATGAGTTACACTTAAATTTTTCTATAGAAACTATAATTAACTAAAGACAAAGAAAGGCAGTAAAAATAACAGCGTCAATACAATTCTCAGATATTAAACTATATTACGAAAGATAGAAAGCCAAATAAACATAAATTGTAAAATAGCATTTCTTATCTCTATGACTTGCTCTGGATCCAAGCCCCAAACAGGTCGTAAACATATATTTATTAGAAAATACGAAGAAAAAATCATAAACTGCTGTGGCAATTACGAGAAAATAACATTGTCTTTCTCTATGAGATATTTTCAGTCAATTCCACCATCTTTAACAAAACACTTTGCATACTCGTACTAAACACTTCCAACACATGGACGACAAATGAATTTCTTGCTCTGCACACGCAGATTCTTAGTTTTGTTTGTACGTCTGTATCCTCCTATCTGGAAAATACTTTACACGTTTCAGTAATCGTAATGACTATATGAACAGGCCTGCTCCTTGATTATATATACAAAGAGAAGAGTTCTTCTGCTTATCTTGCAAGGGCATGCAGATTTACTGTGCGGTTAAATGATGATGGCGTCCTCTTGGGTAAAATATTCCGGAGGTAAAATAGTCCACCATTCGGATCTCCGGGCGGGGGCTATGCAAGTGGACGTCGTTAACAGGAGAAAGAAAACTGGCGTTCTACGGATAGGAGCGTGGAAAATCAGATCCCTTAATCGGGCAGGTAGGATAGAAATATTAGAAAG